>NC_051181.1:37319115-37627451 GCF_013339695.2 Rhipicephalus sanguineus | reverse complement strand
AACACAAGCGGAAACACGGAGCATTTGACCGACACGGGCAAAATAAGAAATGCCATTTCTCTACAAGACGCATACCTCTCATAATCTAGCTGCTGCTTCAGCTACTGTTACTTCATGTGCTCACAAATTACGATTTATGTTAATAACAGCACACTTGTCTGAATCGGGGGTACTGCCACGACCTTTACCGCAAGAAAACTGCCAGTCGAAATTTTGTTTCCAGCGCAATGTGACATTGAGGCAGTGCCTTGTTCATGTAACATGACACCTCCCACAACAAGCCTCTGGCAGATGCACTTTCGCCCCTGATCGCATTGATGTTGACCTGGTGGCATGTTTTGGGATAAGGACCAATAAGCGCCACGAACAACAAATTACCACATGGCTGTAAGGTGGCCTAAAAATCAGTCACTATATAACTGCGTATTATATACAACTTAAGAGATGAGGTGATTACAGACACAGCATGTATTGAGGTAATAAAAATAAAGATGCAAACATAGGTACGTGGCATTTACACCTCATCCGTGCTCCTGAACCCAAGCACATGCTCTATATGCAATAAATGCAGCAGCAGCCTCTGGTAAGAGTCTGTGCTGCAGATTGCTCGGGTCTATGACAACAATTAAATAACATCAAATAAGCAACAGTTTTTGACTGTTAAAGTGCAGGTCACTGCAGGAAACACAACTGGATGCAATGAAATCTACTGACAATACGATAGAGGCAGGTGGAAAGTACAGAGAAGCACGCAGAAAGTGCTTCTTCCTGCATTATTCTAAAACTAAAAGAATGCCAGCAGAAAGGGAAAACCAAAGGAAGAACTAGACCACAGAGACAGGCAGGTGGTTGGACTAACAAGTGATGTTCATAACGAGAGAAAGTTGAGCTAGTTAATGGGGATTCCCCATGAATGAAGCCAGGATGTGCTGATACTGGCCCAAGAGAAGAGAACGAGACAACACAAATGCCGACTATCATCCAAATGGGCACACTGTGGTGGAGAAGAAGGTAGACACAAAACTTATCTGCGCACGTCCAGGAATGGCAGCACCACCTGTCAATCTGGCACATAACTGTAAGAGATAACTGTTTAGGCATTTCTTCTCTGTGAAAGTTAGTCGAAGACTAGCTCATACATGCACTTCCACTCCTGTCGACATGCCAGGCCTCAACCATCAGACGCGTTTCTCCATTGTTCGGCCTGTATAGTAGAACCGAGTTTTCATTGAACCATAACAATGCAACAAAAGATCAGACCGCAATCCTTTGGTTAACAACTTGTAAGCTCAATCAATCTCTGATTACACTACGGCCTTTCTTGTCTAAGTAGAAGTGGTTGCATCTGAAAGCAACATTATATACCACATCAGTATAGCCATCTGTAAAATTATTAGGGTGTCTTAAGAAAGAAATGTATGACTGCCTTTTATTTTTTACTCACTAATTCTATCCCTGCAAAGAGGTGCATATCTTCCCTAGCTTATTGGCAGTCCTTCAAAAAATAGTAACACCATATTTACATCCCTACTTTCTTTGGCCTGTGCAATAAGGATTGCACACAGGGAATACCTGACTCTCTCCTTTTTATTATTGCGATAGCTATTATATGGGCAGTCTCGGCTGATTTTTGCTGTCGCCGTCGCCGCCGTCATGCTGCGTATATGTATAAGTATATATATATATATATATATATATATATATATATATAAAAGTCCCAAAGAAAAATAATTCTGAAAAAATCTTCCGAAGCGCGGAATCAAACCAGCGACCTCTCAGTCCGCAGTGCGTGGCGCTAACCACTACGCCACCAATGGCAGATCCTTCAGGTAGCTAACGGCGAGCGTTATATACACACCCTTTACCACAGTACTCAGAGAAGGCAGGCGCTTATAAGCGTTTCTTCATTACCAGCGAGATGGCGTGGAGAGCGCGACGGGTGCACTTAAAGGGGCCCTGCTACACCTTTCTGAGTGACAATGGAATAGTCTCATTATTGACGTATGACTCTTTACGAGTCATGTGCGTCAAAAATTTTTCGGATCCGTCAAGTCTAAGTGGTGTTACCAAATTATAGAAATCACGTTCCGCAGCTTTCTCCCTCTACTCAACGCCGCTAGTGCGCGGAAAGCTAGGCAGGGAGTGGAGGGAGGGAGCGCGGAAATGCGAGGCTCCGCCCAAGAGCGCTGGCGGAATTTCTTTCTTCAGTTTTTTCTCTCTGACGTCTGGGCGCAACCACGTGGTCTGTGGGGCAACTTCCGGTCGGCTCGCGTGTCCTCGTCGAGCGGAGGAGCGGAGCCCGCGCGTGCTTGAAAACTGTGCATCGGTTTGGTAATGTTGGGTGTGCACCTCGAACTGCCGTAGTGTTTTCATCGCTCTGCCAACCATGGAAGCAAACCTGCGCGCGCGTTTGGAACGAATGACAGCCGAGATGGGTTTCGACCCATACTCCGATACACCGCCTCTTAAGATGGCACTGGCAGACGACCCCGAACCGCCGCCATCACCGGACGCCAGCGTTGTCATCGGAGAAATGCTGCACGCCTGCCTAGGTTGGTCGTGAGAACGTGCCGACGATGCAGTTCCCAGCTGACGAGGCAACACTCGAACGGCTGCCACACTCAGCGGCAACCGGCGATGGTCAAAAGCACAGAAATATTCACGTTTTCGGCACTGCGCATGGTGAAGAAAACGGAACCACGCAACTACGAGCAGACGAGCTGTCGGTGAGACTGGAAGTGCTATGATTAATGTTTGTTCGGTGTTTTTAACGTGATAACAGAATATAAACATACATATTATCTACTTATAGAACTCAAAATTAACAACGAAAGTAATAATGAGGGTGTTATCGTGATTATAACATCAGCCAATGATGGAACTGCCGACAATCGCGTCATATTTTGCAGACTAATACATCATTTGTCGAGAGAAGAGGGAGCGATTTTCAGCTGACTTTGAGAATTTATTGTAAATTCCAGGCCGTGCGCATTGCTATAATATTTGGCTCGCGTGTTCTCGGGAGCCTCGACTACCAATCGGCAGCGCTTTTTGAGCATGCTCAAAAAGTGTTGCAGGGCCCCTTTAAAGGCGTCGGCCAGCTCACTCGCTTCTAATATTTGCGCAGGGAGAACCTTGCGCTTCCACTGTCTGCTCGCGCGGTAGTAGCTGCCGGGTAACGCCGTTGCTCTTTGCCCTACAGGGCGTGGTCGCCATTGTGCGCTTATCTCGAGGAAAGAAGGAGGTGGGTGGAGCGAGGGGTTGTATGTCTTGTGCTTTCCCCGCGATGTCTGTGCTGAAGTCACAGAGCGTACGAAGGTCACTTCACTCGCTGCAGCGGCCACGTTTCCGAAAGGAGCGCGCTGTTCAAACAGAAATAAGCAACAATTGTGACAGTTAGTTCGCGCTCGTCCTGTGTGTACCTGTTCGTTCGTTTCGTGCGTCCTGCTTTATGTTTGTGCAGTACGCTTCAAGTGTCGCGCTGTGACGCATGATAGTTCACGCTCGTCCTGTGTGTGTTCTTTTCGTGAGTCCTTTGCCCTTGAGCGATGCGCTGGAAATTTAGAGCTGCTTTCCGTTCTTCACGTTACATTACAAATTGTTGCTATCGCATTCATTGCTTCGCCGTTGCGGCGAAACTGTGACTTTTTGCTTTCTGCAATCATATCTGGACTTGATGTAATTATTGACTTTTTTATGTGCTTCGCAACAATGGCTATCGGAACACGAGCATAACATACTTCTAATTGAAACCCTTAGATGAAGAGACACTGCTGGTGCTAAAGTATGTTTGCACATCGTGTCCACCTTTCACTTCTCACCGGCACTGCATAGCGTCCAAAATGGACAAAGCAACATTAAATGTTTACACGACAATCATTGTTATCGCAGTGTTCGGTAATTTTAATGAGTATATTAACCATGCAGAAATGCACACAATTCATGCTGTTGGGATGTAGATTGTCTGGCAACGCAGAAGACACTCACAGAGCTGCACTCAAATTTTGCATTAAGGAGTATCGTAATAATCGGTAATTTTTTGCCCACACTTCATTCTCTTTCACTTTTGCGGTCGTTTTACATCACCTTTTCTTACTGCTTGCTCCCTTAATTCCCAAGTGCCTTTTTCCTCCAACTTGTTGAACTCGTTTATTACTCGTCAATAAAGGCCAGCCTAATTTCTGCTTTTAGGCTGTCACGACACACATTTCTTGCCCCGCATCAACCAAACTCCTAACACACATTTTAGCAATGTCATTGCTGTGTTGCGCCAGATAAGCTGTTTACAAACTGCTCGCTTACTTGGGCAAATCATTCTACAATGGTATTGTAAGCACATGTGTCAATGTACAGGGCGTTTCTTTTTACCATCTACGCAAACTTTGAGATCACCCATGGCATGTAGCATTATTTACTTCTGTAGCCCAACTGCTTTCCAAAGCATACATTTTTTGCAAAAAAATCAAAATGATATTTTACTAATTTCCATAATTTACCCCACTCACTTTTGTACTGTTAACACTACATGTTGCAATGTGTGAATCGCAGCCAGTTTCTTTGAATATGTTGATACCATACAGCCGCCGCAGAGTGGCTGCATGAAAGACGAGGAAGACGACGTCGCTTCTCTGGTTGTTGCTGGACTGACGCCATCTTGTCCACCCTACGCTGTTTTAACGATTTAATAAATAGTTACTAAGCTACCCATAACATTATTGGTGGAGGTGCCTTGGCATGTGCTCTGCCCGGGTCACTATTTAAGATAGAAGCGCTGTCGTTCTCTTTGCCGTTATCGAACATTGCCCTCATGAACTCAATCTCGGTATGGATTTCCTAGCCACTCACTCTGCCCTCATAGACTGTTCAGCCAGCTCTCTTCACCTTGATTTGCCTCTCCTTTCCGATTCGACCGACCCACCTCAAAGTCGTCTCAGCTGCATGGATTTCATACGCCTCCCGCCTAATTCCGTTATACACGTCGACTTATCCTCCACGCCACCTGTACCTGACGGCGATTACATGGTTGCACCGATTCCTGCCGTGATGCTTACGCGTGGCGTCGCTGTTCCACACACAATTCTGACAATTACTGGAAACCGCACCTGCCTTCCTCTTGTCAATTTCGCACTGACTGCACAAGTTCTTCCACAGGGTATCTCCCTCGCCCAAATTACCGCTCTTCAGGACCACCATGTCGAGCCCTTCAGAGTGGACGATTGCTGCAGCTCAGCCCAAGGTTCAACTTCATCACCATCCTCGGGCGTCGACATTGAACGGATGGTTTCATCAGACCTCACGTCTGATCAAGCTGCAGCTCTTTGCCACGTTCTGGAGCGCTATCGCGATATTTTTGATTTTGCCAGTACATCCTTAAAACAAATGATCATCGTTACGCATCGCATCAATACTGGCGATGCGAATCCGATTCACAGGCGTCCATATCGTGTTTCCGCGTTGGAGCGTACAGCAATACAACAGGAAGTCGAGAAGATGCTCACGAAAGACATTATCGAACCCTCGTGCAGCCCCTGGGCTTCTCCCGTCGTCCTTGTCAAAAAGAAGGATGGAACATGGCGCTTTTGTGTAGATTATCGGCACCTCAACAAGATTACCAAAAAAGATGTTTACCCTTTGCCCCGCATCGACGACGCCCTAGACTGCCTATATGGTGCTACTTATTTTTCAACTATCGACCTTCGGTCTGGCTACTGGCAGATAGCCGTCGATGACATGGACCGCGAGAAGACCGCATTTGTCACTCCTGATGGTCTTTATCAGTTCAAGGTGATGCCCTTCAGTCTCTGTAATGCGCCGGCCACCTTTGAAAGAATGATGAACTCATTGCTCCAAGGGTTCAAATGGTCCACCTGCTTGTGTTATCTCGACGTTATTGTTTTTTCACCCACATTCGACTCACATCTCACTCGTTTAGAGGCAATTCTTGACGTTTTCCGTAGAGCCGGACTTCAACTGAACTCCTCTAAGTGCCACTTTGCTCGTCGTCAAATCACCGTGCTTGGCCACCTCGTCGATGCCACAGGCGTGCGCCCAGATCCAGAGAAAATTCGCGCCGTTATAAACTTTCCTGTTCCGAAGTCCCCAAAGGATGTTCGCAGCTTTGTGGGGCTGTGCTCCTATTTCCGGCGCTTTGTTAAGGACTTTGCGACCATTGCACGCCCCCTCAGAGACCTCTTGAAGAAAGACGCCCCGTTTTACTGGGGCCCTGATCAAGCCTCATCTTTTTCCCAACTTACGACCCTGCTTACCACGCCGCCAGTCTTGGCCCACTTCGACCCATCAGCTTCAACCGAGGTCCGCACAGACGCCAGTGGGCATGGCATAGGAGCAATGTTATTGCAACACCAACGTGGACACGACCGTGTTATAGCCTATGCAAGCCGACTGCTCTCTCCCGCCGAGCGCAACTATTCAATTACGGAGCGCGAGTGCCTCGCTCTTGTGTGGGCAGTCGCCAAGTTTCGCCCATTCCGTGTCGTCACCGACCATCACGCGCTCTGCTGGCTAGCCTCACTCAAGGATCCCACAGGACGACTCGCTCGCTGGGCTCTACGCCTGCAAGAATACACGTTCTCTGTAACGTATAAAACAGGGCGATTGCATCAGGATACGCATTGTTTATCCCGCTACCCTGTGGAGGAAGCAACCGATACTGACACCATCGCAGACGCTTTTTCTGTGTCGCAGCTGCTCAATATTGGCGAAGAGCAACGCAAGGATCCTTCTTTACGAGCCATTATTGACCAACTTGAGTCAACGCCTCGCGACGCGCCTCTACGAATGTATCTCGTCAAAGACGGGATCCTATACCGCCGCAACCTCGATCCACTCGGCTCCGACTTACTCCTCGTCATACCAGCCCACCTGCGTTCAACTGTCCTGCACCAACTTCATGACGCTCCCTTGGCGGGCCACTTGGGCGTTTCCCGCACATACGACCGTGTACGTCGTCGTTTTTTTTGGCCTGGACTTGCCCGTTCTCTTCGACGCTATGTCGCCGCTTGTGAGCCCTGCCAGCGCCGCAAAAGGCCGTCTGCCCTTCCAGCTGGATGCCTTCAGCCGATCGACGTTCCCGCTGAACCTTTTTTTCGAGTTGGTCTCGACCTGCTTGGTCCTTTCCCATTCTCCAGCTCCAGAAATAAATGGATTGCTGTCGCCACAGACTACGCGACGCGGTACGCTATCACACGAGCGCTTCCGACGAGTTGCGCTACCAACGTTGCGGACTTTCTGTTGTACGACATAATTTTAGTGCACGGAGCCCCTCGCCAACTTCTCACTGACCGTGGCCGCACCTTTCTCTCAGCTGTCATTGACGAAATCCTGCGGTCTTGCAATACCAAACACAAGTTTACGACTTCGTACCATCCACAGACGAACAGCCTCACGGAGCGCCTCAACAGGACCATAACCAACATGCTCGCGAAATACGTTGAGGCTGATCACCAGGACTGGGACATTCATTTGCCATATGTGACGTTCGCCTACAATTCCTCGCGTCACGACACTGCCGGCTATTCACCATTCTATCTCCTATACGGACGAGAACCCGCACTACCCTTGGACATCTTGCTGCCCTCCGCCACCGAATATGCCGCCGAAGCCATCGCCCGCGCCAACCACGCGCGCCAATTCGCCCGTAATCGCCTCGAGGCCTCGCAGGAGCACCAAAGACAGCTCTATGATTGTCGTGATAGAGACGTGCACTTTTCTCCGGGTTCTCTTGTGCTCCTCTGGTCTCCCACTCGGCGTGTGGGGCTTTCTGAGAAACTCCTGTCACGGTACACTGGACCATACCGTGTCGTTCGCCAAATCACTGACGTTACGTATGAGATCGTCCCAGACGATCCAACAACGTCATCATCAGCTACGAGCGACGTCGTTCACGTGTTTAGGCTCAAGCCTTATTACCCTCCCTCGACCACATCTGTGTAGATTAAGCACCGAGACGGTGCTTCTACCGCCGGGGGGTTATGATACCATACATCCGCCGCAGCGTGGCTGCATGAAAGACGAGGAAGACGACGTCGCTTCTCTGGTTGTTGCTGGACTGACGCCATCTTGTCCACCCTGCGCTGTTTTAACGATTTAATAAATAGTTACTAAGCTACCCGTAACAATATCATGTACTTGGAACAGCTTCGGAGGATGACACCCAAATGTGTTGGTTTCCCATTCGCCCAAGATGAGGGGTGGGGAGGGGGGAGAGAAAATACCCCCCCCCCCCCCTCCAGTGTTGCCTGCTGAGCCAGCAAGGGGAGGAGTCAAGTCAGGCTTTCTGTGCATCAAGAGTAAGGTGTGCAAGATGAACCTGGGGCTTGTTAACACAAGCTGCATTCCGGCAGTATACTAAGAATAAATCTAACAACCGCACATTTTTTATGCATGTCTGAAGGACCTTTGAAAGCACTTATCTCAAAGCTTCTAGTTTAAGAATTTCCTACAAGTAGACTGCAAAATTACCACTTTCGTTAATATCTTCCTCGACTTGTTTGGCTTAGTGAGCGTATTATTAATTTTAAACATCACGGGGGATATTTAAATGAAAAGTGTCAACATAGCAGGTACTATTTCGTAGTTAAAAACAGCATAAAATAAACTATGATAACAAAGATGATGCAGGACGAGCCAGAAATTGACAATGCCAAGGTCACGGTGATTCCATACGAGATCCCTTTCCTTTTTTTTTTCAAAATGAACCAGATACACAAACTGAAACATTTTATATGAACATGAAGCACACATACATTCCTTTCATATTAAAATATTTCTTATCAAAATTGGTCAATCCTCTGTTGATATGCCCACTCAATATTGCCACACGTGTCACTACAAACCACTTATCTTCGCTGCCTGCTCGCACGTTCTGTTATCTATCCTCTTTGTATGGCGCTTCCTTATTGTCAGATAGACGGGGCACATTGGAACAAGTTCTACACAGGTGCCGATCCCAAGGCCGATGACAAACATGCAAGTGGACGAAGAGGGCGTGCAAGTCAATTTTTTTTGTGGAATCAATCAGGGGCCGTCAGCTGTGGGGTGGAGTCTCTTTTTGGCTGTCTATCCACCACTGTGTGGCTTGCTTTGTAGTTTTCTTCTCATTGGCACGACTTCGTCGCTCAATAAAGATCTCTCTTAGTCGCTGCCTTACACTTCTGCTGGCTGCTTTTTTATGTACCACCGCTACTACCGTAAAGTCCCGAGATAGTCTACCTAAAATATAGTGAAAATTGAGTGAAAATATGAGGTGGGCTAACTTTCACTGTGCAGTAAAAAACAACGTGAAAATTGTATAGCAGCTAAAGAATGAAAATGAGTTTATTAGCACTGAAGGCATTCGTCTTCAAACCCGTCGAATGAACAGTCGCTTTCACTGTCAAACAAACAGTCAACAACCTGTTTGTGCACAGAGTTTGACGTGGTTGGCAGGGCAATAGAAGGGGGGACCGCCAAAGCAAAGTGCTCATGAAGCTCTCAGTCTTCTGATCCATCGAGGGCAGTTGATATACCCAGCCGCTTGAAGGAGCGAGCAACAAATGTTCTGTTATCTCCCACGCTAGCCAACCTCGTTTCTGCGGAGGACGTTATCGCCAAAAGGGATGATGCTAGGGTCAAGGGTGGGTCATCCGCCAGTGTTTTTGGAAAACTAGAAAAGCGTGCCAAAAACTGAGGTGGGTTATCTTTTGGGGGTGGGGGACCTCTTGGGATTCTATAGCATGTGACAATACATTTAGTTCTGAATAAAAAATTAGTCAAATCACGGTCCCATTTGAATTAAAATGAGCCAGATCCACTCAACGAACGGATGTCCTCTGCAAACACCTCGTGGCAAAAACATACAACCTGGCCACATCCGGTTATCTTGCTACTGTGTGTTTATTTCAACCGTTGAAAACAAGGTTGGGCACAGCTCCATTCCAAGAGGAAGCTAACATTTCCTCTTCTGACAACCCGCATCATATACAGTAGAGGCCAGGCTCAATAGTACAGGCCCAAGGCCTCCTTAGAAGGCCTTGCTGCTCCAATACTGATCCAAACACAGCAACAGTTGTGGGCCAGCTCCCACATTCAACAGGCACCACAGGACATGTTTTCTGCACATTTTATCCAATTCCACTACTGGAGGCAAGGAATCCCTCCAATGAAAGCTCATGACAAACATGGAAATATTCTGGAGCAGGAAGACTTCACCTATATGTAGGCTCTTGACCTGGAGCACAATATATGTGCTTACCTCTCTGTATCTCAAGCTAAATCTAGCACTTGAAGTTCTCCATGCAACTCCAGAAGACATTTTAGTACAGGCCCAAGAGAGTAGTGCATAGTCAAAATTGTTCCATCACTCGTACTAAACAACTCATAAAAGAAAATATTGCAATGCACTGTAAGATAGAATAAAATCCTAGCTTTGCATTTCTATTCAATCCTTGGAGAGAATGTCCCTTTGGTGATAGCCTAGGTGATTAAACGCACACATCCCTGTGACAATTTCATTTTACAGTTTCCAGTCCCGAAGGCACTGCTATTGGGCACTGAGAGTGCCAGAATTTAACAGCGGGAACCTGAAACACATCACAGCCACCGAATACTTGATGGTGACGTAGGCGATGCAGGTGGTTGACAAGTTTTGCCGCCCGTGCACTCATATTTCACCAGTTTCATTAATATTCAGTCCTTCGGTGTCTTTTCTCAATCGCAAAACTCACTATAACTGCAAGTAAAAGAAAATGCCACGCCCACGTGATATTATTGCCTCCCTTGCTGGCCACACTTTTGCATTTTAGGCGCATTTTAGGCAAGACACAGTATTGCCACCTTTTGGGCAGCAAAGGGCAGTGATGGGGTACGTAACAACATTCTCTTTTGTTCAGAAGATGGTGATTTGGATCCTTCAAGCGGACCCTTGAAAAGTGATTCTCTCTTAAATTTAACCACTTTCTTGGCATGAAAAAAGCATTGTGAGGTTCCTGGAACGGTATTTATGTCGACCTAATATTTTCCTTTGGTACCACTTCAAATAAATCATTTACGTCAGCCTTCACCACTGTTGGCCCTTTCACACTCTTTAATTTCAAAATGTTTCAATGCCACTGCAGTTTTACTGTAATGTCTGAAAACAGCCTAAACAAGAATAGGATGGTGCTTGTACACAGAGTTCGTCCAGCAGGTGTGGTCATACAGTCACAGAACCGAGCCTGTGAGAACTATCATGTAGGCAGAGGCCCTGGTCGGCATGGGTCCAAGCTTTTAAACAGTACAGGTCTCAAAAATTAGGCCTGTGCTGCTTATGCACGGAAATCCAGTGCTTTGCTTATGCTCAGAAACACAGTGAGGGCTTGTAGTGAACACAAGAGAAATAGACAGTGCAATGTCAGGAGCCAAATGAAAGCTGAGTAATACAAGGTGACATAGTAGATGCGTATTTCAAAACTCCATTCTGGCTTCTATTCTACCCATCAGATTAGGCTGTCCTGCAAATTTTCTTCCTAGAAACCCCCTTTGAATGCTACAAGAAATTTAAAGTGAACTCCAGTTAGGTAAAGCAAAGCGAACATTTTTGAAGAGTACAGATGCTACTTGCCTCGTTCCGTGAAGGCACCCTCAGCTCGTTCTTGAATCCTTTGGAACAACTCTCCTCCTTCCATGCTACAAAAGACAAGCAAACATTTTTTTTTAATTAGCAAGCAACACTAAGAAGTGCACAGGGCAAGCCCAGACAGTAACACTGCATATAAGCCTGGTTAGCGTTCTCAGTTTGCCATTTATTATGGCCACAGGATTGACAAATACTCTTTTGAAAATTCCCAGCCACTGAGCCCTGGTGAGTTCTATGAGACAAAAATTTTAAGGCAGGCATAGGAGCAACTGTAGCGATCCAGTACGCAACTGTTATCCCTCGGAAACAATGAAAAACTCTAGCGTAAAATTGTAGACCCAGCCATGAACAAGTCCTACAGCTCTGTTCATTGCTGCCTTGTGCGCTGCTAGTGCAAAATTTTGATGAATAAAAAGGCGTGTGCTCTTCTTTTGCACATTTCTTCCTAATGTTAACTAACACAAGGATTCCTCTGCTTACATGACAAAAACAACACTGACAAAAATGAGGACAAATAAAATTAAAGTTAGCAAATAAAGGTAGGTTTGCGCACGAGGGTCGACTCTTAATTAGCAATATGTACATGAGAAAACAAATATCTGTTTAGAGGATGCACAGCCTGAATACCGCAGATCAGCAAGAAAGAAGAAGAAAGCGGAGACTGAGTTGTGAGGTTTCTGGGTTAATCTAGTTTCATCGCAGTGTGACATTGCCACATAATTTTGGTGGTCACCATACACCTTGAGAGCTACCATATTTTTTAGCTACTCTGCACAGCCAGTTTGTACAACACCAATGTTTTGTGGAAGGCCTACCACATACGTACATATAAACATCACCACAGCATCACAACACTATCACAACATTTCGGATGACTCATTAAAAAAGCACAGGTACATTAGCTCATCTGTGCAGGTCAACCTCCCACCCAGTAATAGCATCTTCAGGTTACCAGTGCAAATCTTGGCAGATTGGTACAGCAACCAACCATCACCACTGCTTTGCTGCACATGTCTGCAAGAATGATGCCAGAACCCGGCTGAGACATTCTGGGAACTGGTTTCCAACAATGAATGCTTCACATTGAAGGCATTATTCGACACTCCTATGGGCATGGTGAAGCTTTTTGCAGTGGACACTTTCATTTATGCAAAGAAAACTTTATATATGCCATTGCACGCGTCTTAGTACATCACTTAACCTCTATACAGCTGTCATCCTGGCTTTAGATAAGCAATACAGTTTGTGGACCACTTGGAAAGCATTGCATGGTTCCGGCAACGACAACTGCCATAAAAACTTCAATTAGCCTCCGGAACTGCCAGTGAAACTGACAAAAGATACACGAAAGCAAATGACTCAACTGCTCAATCACACAGAAAGACACTGCTAGCATACCTATCAAGTCTCTTACTACTTTGCACCAATGCGACACAGCAAGACAGACAAATTTTGTTAGAAGTTGTGAGGATCTGGTGTAGTTGCTGTTATTGACCTGAAGAGTACAAGAACATCAGTGGATGGTGGCACTGCCTGTATTTATGCTCTCAATGCCTCAATCATGGTTTGGAATTTCAAGGACCAAAACTCAACACGATGCCTGCGAACCTATGGATGCACAGTACTAATTAATCAAATAGAGTATGGTGAAGCCTTTGTGGGATGAAGCACTCAAACTTATTGGATGATTCATGAAAACGTGTTGCTACCACAAGTGAAGGCGATTTGGTGTATTAGCGTCTTGAATTTGGCTGGTGATTTGGTGTACAATGACAATGTTTTGTACACTACAGTTAAAGATAACAATTAATGTTCTCTATGCTTTCCCGGGCCTAACTGTCTGTTCGATTCATTTGGCTGTGCCTAACATATAAACGAGCCCCTAAAAAAATTCCCCTCCTTTCGTTCAAGCTGATTTCTGTATTTCATGCAAAAAATGCATATTTTCTGAAATTGAGGAACATAATTTAAGGCATACTGTTACGGATGCATCAGTGTGCCTGTAATCAAAACAAGATATTATTTGTACTAATAATGCACAAAATCAATTGTAGACAGCAGAGGGGTTACCTTAATTAATCCATCCTAGCACAGACTACAAATAATGAGGAATGAGATGAAACTATGCTAGCATTTTTCGTCCACTTTAATTCACTTCAATTGATGTCATGATTACTACGCTACACTAAGAAACTACAAGTAATGTCCCCCATGCTTTCCTTGGCTTCATTGTTTATTGCCTTCATTAGGTTGTGCCACACTAGCATTTCTGTACATTATACAGCGTGGGCACCGCCCTATTTAGAACAGGCAACAAGTCGCGATCAAGTAGTTGCAATTACTTTAAACAATGTGAGTGTGAATGATTGACAAGGTAAAAATGATGGAACTCTGCATGAAGTGAAAGCAACTGTGATGAAGTAAAACATTTTAAAAAATTTAATGCGTATAAACTCTCATGTCGAGAGTCACGCATTGCAGTCCTCGTTAAGCGCCCCCTTCGACCCAAGACGACAAGCAAAAGCACCCCACCTCCAAGATGCCTTACAGATGTCATGCGTCACTGACTCGGTATGTGGAGAGGGCGATGCTTGTAGCTCAGGTGGCTCAAATGTCAGAGACGCATGATCTACCGCGCAGATGGGACACTCGCTTCACTTCGCTGGGTACGACGCACAGGGCGTCTCCCAGTCCTGTACCTCCAGAGCTTCGAATAAATGAGTTAATTCAGCTCTTCTGCGCATCACTGCCTCTCCGCATGGTTGAAAGTTGCCTCAATTGTCACAGCTTGGCGAGAGCTTCAGTTACATAAATGGTTCGCTTATTATGCACTACCGCTACGCTTCTGAACGCATCAATTGGTAGAAAAAAAGGTTCTCTGGAGGCTATTCTACATTGTTTTATTTACCAGCAATAGAAGCTATCCTATATGTGCAATGGGAGGTTGAATGTAATACATACCACTCCATGACAACTAGAAGACACCGGTTGCCACCATAAACATTTTCGTAGACATCCACGAGGTTCACAATATGCTTGCAGTTGCTGGCTCGCCAGTGCAGGTCCACTTCTCGGCGTGCCTTCACATTGTCCCTAAGAACCTGTCAAGAAAAAGACCCCTTGGCATTCATGAGCAACTACTTAATTGATTAAAGTACAAGTACACTTTTTTGTCTTTGCACAAGATATAATCAAGATAGGCCAGCAAAAGTTCTCCCCAAATATAAAAAAAAAATGTAGCCATGCAGAGACTGGAATGCTTTCTGAAACCGCGGTAATGCAAACAAACCCCAAACAGCCACCACTGTGCATGTATGAGATAATATACATTTTATAGAATTATTATTATCGGTTCCTGCCAGACCAGCTCTGTCATGTGTTATGATTTTAAATTTGCAATAAAGATTAGTGACCATGTGAAAAACCTTGGATCTTCAGATAGCTATGGAGCACAATTTACATTCTCCCCACCAGCTTATGCGATAGCTCCCATGGAGGGCATTTAGAAATATTCCGAATTTAAAAAGTCGGAGTCAATTTAGCATAGACACAGGAAAAATGTACTAACACTATGCTGGGGTATGAGCAACTCTAGACTATAATAGTGATCAAAAGCATCAACAGGGGCAGTGCAGGCCTCACACTTCGAACCGTATGCACGGGATGAAACCAAAGGCAAACCATCAGCACTGTGAAAATGTACCAAGCCTCTCAATGTGCACAATGTGCTGCACGAGGAAGACCACCAATATTTTTGAAAATGTGCCAAGAGTCTGAACACGCTTGCATTCATGAGGTAACCTACTTAAAGGTGTTTTACACCGCACGATGCAGCATGTACCTCTGGCATAGTGGTGACAGCATTGGGCTTTAGTAGCAGAAAACCATAATTAAATCCCACCACTGAACATTTTCAGTTATACTTTATAAAGAGGCTATGATATCTGGGAAGTAGGACTATATGAAGCAGGATAGGCCCAAGAGCATCAGTTGCTGTCTCACGCTTGCTGGGCAGATGGTCTTCGTCTTCTTCTGCACCTATCATATGCTATCGCTCTTGCTCAATACTTTGGCACCAGCAGTGAAGAGGTGCAATCCTGGTGACTCAGGTTGAGTCAACAACAACAGCTTTGAGGCAAGGCTTTAAGCAGCTGACCCAGGCTGCATCATGACCGTGACAGCATATATCAATGGGATCAGTCACTGGCTAGATGAAGTAATGACCGGCAACATGCATTCAACAATTCTATATGGACCACTACATTGAGCTGCAAACTTCTAGGAGAGGACAGGGTCCAACATGAAATTGCAAGCCACATGAACGAGCCAACAGAAAAGGTGTGGGCAGATTTTGGCAGGTCAAGTCACTATTTTGGGGGACCTTGTGTCAAGGATGCCAATGAGCAATCGAGCTGGTGATGCTCTTTGACTGATTAATCGAGTTCTGAGATTGGGCAGTACTCAGATGAATTGAGGCAGTACAGAAGTGTACCAAGCGTGAAGGTGGGCTCACATCCGCATAATAGGAAGAAGATCCATGATGGTACTCTGAAGCGCAAAACACACAAGATACACAAACTAGACAAAAAGAGGAGTGAGGAAGAAGAAACACTGTAATTGCTTTCGTGGCTGTGTTATAAGCATATGTCATGAAAAGAAGCACTAAGTCCCACTAAGGTTGAGCGTAGGGCTAGTTGGTGCAGCATAATTCGACGTTTCACAGCGCAAGGAACGAAGATGACAATGAAAGACACACAAAATGCTTAACTTACAACTGGCTTTATTAGAAAGCATGGAGAAGCACATATATATTGCTGTATGCAGGAAAATAAAGCCAGTTGTAAGTTCAGCACTGTGTGTGTCTTTCATTGTCATCCTTGTTCCTTGCGCTGTGAAATGTCAAATTAAGTCCCAATTAATATGTTCGGACACAATGTGCACAAACGGCGTACTACCTCGGTCACCTTAGTGACCCTCAGTCACTAAGCAGCTCACATGGTATGCTATGACAATGAAAGAAGCTGAGCAAGATCAACAGGGTGACATCATGAGTGCAGCGGCTAGCAGAGCGGTGGTATCAGCATATTGATTGAGATATGCCGAAATCAACTGGTTTCACTCATCCACAATAATCCACCAATTGGCCACAGGGGTGCACAAAAATAAATATAGGTCTATAGCAGGATTCTCCCCACGGTGGGCCGCAGTGGAAATGCCACTCATCACTCCCACTTCACTGCCCAACACTCTGGTTCACCACCTACTGCTTTCGAAAGATCACCAACATTACCAATTGACCCCTTTGAAATGCGTGCCTGAGAAACCAATAATAAGTAGCAATAGTACGCACGCAATGCCAGCGAGCCTTGTTTCCCACCGGCCGTTTATGTAAAAGGAGTCTGAAAAGGTCACCTTGGGGTTTCAAAGATCGCAAACTCCAGTTACAGCGCTTGAACACCAGCACCCTAGCTTCTGTTTTATATGTGCGTCATAGATGCCAGAAATGAAATGTGGATGTGTTTGAAGTTTGAACTTCATAATCCCAAACTTAATAGCTCCCCCCCCCCCCTTTATAAAAGAATTGGCAAAGCTTGCACTAAGCTGTCCAAGGCTTGAAGCAGCGAAACTGGACGAAATCTGAAGACTAATCTGGTTGCTTCTAGGTTATTTCTAGGCCTTATGTAGGTGATGCAGGTTGTTTCTAGGGTGCTTATAGGTAATTTCTAGGCTTTAGCTAGGTGATTCTAGGTTGTTTCTGCGATGATTCCCAGCGCATAACGGTTCGAGTTAAACCACAGACAGTCACAGACACGACACAGACGTCCAAACTCCAGAGACAGAACCTCGTGCTGAAACCCAGCATTCACACCTCTCATATATCTACGGGCTGCTTATTCTAGTCGTAGCTAGGAAGAACTTGGTTGTAGCTAGGTTGAACTCTGTAGAACTTGACTATGTCAAGGTTAAGCTTGGTGTTGCTAGGTTGAGCTTGGCTACATCCAAGGAGGTTAAAAAAAAAAACTTCTGGAGTGGAGGCGGCGAGCCGCCGCTGAAGCCGACGACCGCCATATTGCTCCAGGCAGAAAACGTGTCGGTCGTCGCTTGAGCCCGCGCGGAAGTTCCACAGATGGCGAATTTCTCCGCTGCTTTGGTGACAAGCGAGTGTTGTGGATGTCTCACTTGTTGGACTGCGATCTACTCGATAACCACATTTACAATTTGTCGAAGTTTACCAAGCTGTATATAAAAAACGCCGGGCCTGCGCGCAGCACAGTCACAGCGAAAGCTGAAAGAGCGGCCTTTCTAGAGCCCGTTCTAAACTCTCTTGGGGAAACTAATACAAGTACACTTTCAAGGTAACCACTACGACGCAAATCATAATTTTTGTGAAGTACGGAAGCAATCACTATGCCATTATTCGTCTTTCTGCGGATAAGCGAGGTGCCGCTACACATCTGTAAGGCATTATGTGAACTTTGTTGATGCTGCCTGTGGTTCCTGGATGAAGAATAGACCCTTTTCATAATCCGCAAGTGTGCTTCTCTGCGCTGCATATTTGAACAAGTAATGGCGGCACCTCTCTTGCTTAGAGTGGAGACGAGGTCCTAGTTGCACGTGCTGAGGCTTGTCTATTATGCGTATTTATGTCAAGAGAGCCGAGTCTACATTTTCCACGTCATAGCGTAAGCAAAATGCGCTAGAACACGCTGTTTGCAGTAAGTGACTAGCCGCCATTACTTGGGCAAACTGCATGGCAGGAAAGCTAGCTTTACAATTATGAAAAGGGTCTATTATGGCTGAGCCTTTTGTAATGGATTTGAAGCAATTAACGATCCGGTCACTCGTTGCGCAATTAGCATTATGTGACGCCTGGTCGTTATTTTACTCTTCTGACACGCTATATTACACATTTAACACAATTCCTTGCCCGACATGACGCCTGTAAGGATGTTTTTGCAAAGGGGTTCCAGTCACTAGCGTGGCTCTGTGGTAGAATACTCGACTGCCATAGAGAGGACCCGGGTTTAAATCCCATATGAGCCTGTTTATTTTTATTTATTTCGTTTTTCTTATTTCGCACGATAGTAGTTACGGACACCGGCGGCGGCAGCGGATAACCATCCCACAGCTGTTGTGATCTGATAAAAGCTTTCGCTGTAAAATCAGGCTTCACCACATTTCAAAAGAAATCAACCGGAAGAAAATTCGGCAGATCCCACGCGTTGTGGGAATCTGTTTCATGCGAAGCAGTCAGCAAGTACTGCTATGCTGTATTTTATGGCTTTGAGCCAAGCGTTACGAGGTGGATCAACGTGTTTTTGTAAGTGTAGTAGCTCTGTGCACATCGTGGGCTTACCAGGCACGTCAACACTGGCGTTTAAACGGTAACTTTGAGGTGCAACGTAACGTCAGCCCTCACGTTAGAACACACACGTCAGTATTATCGAAACTAAGTGCACATTATGGTGCAACCATGTGGATATCATACGTAACTTTCGTTAATGTATTCCTCTGGGTCGAGCAATGCTTCCATATAGCGTGCTGAAACATAGGAATATAAATGTAATGTTTATTACACTACTATAAAAGCGGAGCCAACACTGGAACCGCAGACGTTAATCTGATATGACTCCTGTATCGTAGGAGTACATAAGTATTGTGCATTGCTTTCTTGCAAAATTAGATAGCCAGCACCACAACCACACTTGACGTTGCACAGACATTACGCCTGCATAGGCTGTTTTTCCGAACCAGTCTATATACCCGACGTGCCTTTGTGGTAGAATACTTGATTGCCACGCAGAATGCTTGGGTTAGATTCCTGCTGTGATCTTAATATTTATTCTTTCCATTCGTCGGGTCAACGCTGCCGATGTCGGTTTTTCTTAACGCTCTCGCATTTAAAGTACCAATGCCTGTTCTCGTGGTTCCCGGGTAGATATAAACTGTCAATCACATGTGGCGCATACCCGTACACCACGGCCAGTGGTAAACGGCTATGTGCCACACGTGTCTGGAGGAAAGGGTTTGGCGACCTACGCGACAGAATTTTCCCGTTATTCATGTCATGATGCGACAGCCATATCCATCCAATCCTCTTACCCTCCCATGCCGATTTTGGTCTGCACCAAGTAAAGGAGGCGATCATGAGAGCACCTCGGCGTAGGTGGCTAGGTAGATAGATTCGTAGATAAAAACACTGAATGTGCCAAAGGTTCGCTAAGAAATGCCTCGCATTTAAAACTCCCAGAGCGGAGTAAGAACACGGCTGACAATTAAGGACTGTTATTTTGAAAAAAATTATAGACGAGTGTAAACAAGAGCTGCAGCAAGCTAGTCAATTAATCTGCTTTCGTATCTCTTCTTTTGCTGTGTTTACTTTTTAAGGGTGCGTGTTTCATATGGTTAGTTTCGTGATTGTCTGCATTATGCGTAAGCCAGAGCAGCAGCAAACTGGTCAACTAGTTTGCTTTTGTATCTTTTCTTTTGCTGTGTTTAGTTTTTAAGGACGCGTGTTTCATACGGTTAGTTTCGTGATTGTGTGCATTATGATGCATTTTGAAGTTATTTTGGATTTGTTGCTTTATCGGTTCACGTATAAACCACATTGTATATTCTTCTTTTTTCTTTTGAAATTGTGTAAAAGCCGGGGGTGAATAAAATTTTATGTACCACTTCTTAACTCCTCCATGTGCTTCATTTCGGGAATGCTGGAAGCGAATTCTACGTGTTATCAGGCACGCTTCAGCCCATGTATTATGGTGGAAAAAGCTGCCTTCTTCAATCCTGCAGGACAACAAAAAAATTCGGCCAAATAAGTGACACTAACTATCCAGTTCTCACGCTGAAACGCCCCCGCGGAAGCTCACAATTACGCTGTCCTTGCTCAAGCTGCGCTGCCTCTTGCCCGGAGCAAAATGGCTGCCAACCGGTTTCCCAGGCTTCACCCGCTCGCGTGGGCGCATATATGGGACCTCCACTCCAGAAGTTTTTTTTAAACCTCCTTGGCTACATCAAGGTTGACCTTGGTAGTAGCTATGTTGAACTTGCCTATGTCAAGGTTAAACTTGGTGTCACTAGGTTTACCTTGGTATTAGCTAGGTTTGGCCTGGGGCTACGCCTAGGTGGTTGTACCGGTAGCACCACCTACCAATTCCTGTGGCACATACCCGTTTATGATAACGACAGTTTTCTGATAGGCCGCACAGTGGCACATACCCAAATGATGACGATCGTTTTCTTCTTCATTTGTAGTGGACCAGTGGTGAGTAGTGGGATTTACCCAATTTCTGTGGCACATACCCGTTTATAATGATGATAGTTCCCACGTAGGCCACATTGCACATATCTGCAGGCTGCACAAATCACGGCTAGCTTAAACAGCTTCGCTGTTAAAATGTTTGGCCCTGAAAAATTTAGGGGGGCACCCTGGTCTATGCCAATTATATCAAATGGGCAAGCAGGGCGCGGCAAAATTTTAATGGTCGTGGCGTATGACAAGTTATTTTCCGCCAATGACACTCAGTGCAGAAACAAATTAACTTGAAAACTTATGTACACATTCTATGCCAGTAGAATTTCTGGCCAAATCTATTGTAAGTTTTCAAAATGCAAGCATGTGCATTTTTAGAGTCTGTATGGAAGTATGTGCACAAGTCAGAGTGAAAATGACGAAATTGGACAAGAAGCCATTTTTTGCCACCTAACTGATAGTTACTGCAGTACAACATGGCAACAACCAGAGCCTTCGTGGGAAGTCACCACGAACATTGATCCTTGTGCTGTCCCGAAGGCATATCAGTGACAATAGTGTTGGCAAACGAAGTTTGAGTAAGGAAAAGAGGGGAAACGTCAGAAAGGGTGGGAAAGTGCATCGGTATTGGCATGCTTGTGTTCTTGGTTTTGTCAGTCCCCCGGAATGTAAAAAGAAAGTGGGGGAAGCCAGTTCTGCAATAGCGTGCCGGGCTTAAAGCCAATTCGAAATAAATGAACAGTGGGAAATGTTCCAAAAGTTGTTCTTGAATATAAAACCAAAACTAGGTAAAAAATATTGGCGAAACTTGCACTAAGCACTAATCCGCGCAAGCCTTGAAACAGCAAAACTGGACGACTCTGAAGACTAATCTGGTTGCTTCTAGGTTGTTTCTAGGCCTTAGCTAGGTGATGAGGGTTGTTTCTAGGTTGCTTCTAGGTCGTTGCTAGGTGACGCTAGGTTGTTTCTATGTTGATTCTCAGTGCAGAGAGGTTCGAGCTAAACCACACACAGTCACAGACACGACACGGACGTCCAAACTCCAGAGACAGAAACTCGCGCTCAAACCCAGTGGTCGCACCTCTCATAGATCTACGGGCTGCTTATTCTAGTTGTAGCTAGGCAGAAGTTTGTTGTGGCTAGGTTGTCGGTAGATTGGGCTGGCAGCTTGTCGAGTTCACTCTTTGGCTTGGCTTCTTTCCGCATACCCCTTTGATTACGATAGCTTTCTTCATTTCTTTGTGCACCAGTGGTGAGCAGTGGGATTTACCCAATTTCTGTGGCATATGCCCCGTTTATGATGATGATAGTTTCTCGCAGCCGCTGTTGCCTTTCCCGTTCCCCAGTGCTAGGCTAAATATCGCCTTCTTTTTTTTAGTGAACCAGTGGTGAATTGTGGGACTTAACCAATTTCTGTGGCACATACCCGTTTATGAATCGTGCTACGGCATACACATTACGGCAGCTTAAACAGCTGTGCTGTTAAAAAAACAAATGAAGGGTATAGGATGCAGCGCCTGACCTAGAGAGTGTGGCAGTAATGGTAAATGATGCGAATAGCAAGTTCCTGTAAGCATAGTACCCAGCGTGCAAGATGACACACACAGTCCTTCAATGGAAACACTCAGCAAAGTGTATGATGGCTGGTAACGACATCAAACGGATGGCCATGCACATAAGGACAAAATTTTTATAATGCCCAAAACAATTGCCAAAAGTTTATTTTCGGCAAACGAGTATTTACACTCCACCTTGGTGAGGTCAAAACTCGCATATGCAACTACAAACTCGGAAAATCCAGGCTTTCTTTGGGCAAGTGCGGCACAAAGTCCACTCTCACTGGCATTCATGCATGCCTCGGTGAGAGCAGTACGGTGGAAGTGATGTAGAATAAGCAGTGAGGTCGGGAGATGGCGTAAATTTGCAAAAACCACACCACACAACAGTAATCGAATAATCAGAGATGTCCATCACGTGTGAGCAGCACCACCAGTGGCCCAATTATGGAAACAAAGTTCTTCACAAAGTGGAGAAAGTAGGAGCACAGGCTTATGAGGCTGTGAAGTGCTCTCATTGTAGTACGCGTCAAGGTTTCAGCAACAGCACAGTTTCTCCAGACCTGGATGGACACCGAGTTTTGAGACAAGGTGGCCAAGTATGGAATATGTGCCAGCTCCAAACTGGCACTTGTTGACGTTAAGCTAAAGGCCTGCATGCCTCAGTTCATGGCTTCGTAACACTGATGGAAATGACTGTCAAAATCAGGGAAGAAAACGACGACATCATTGAAGTAGCACAGGCATGTCTTCCATATAAAACCATGATAGACACTGTCCATCATCCTCTCAAATCTGCTGGAGTATTACAGAGGCCAAATGGAATAACAGTGAATTCGTATAAACAGTCAGGAG
Source organism: Rhipicephalus sanguineus (assembly GCF_013339695.2). Classification (NCBI taxonomy): domain Eukaryota; kingdom Metazoa; phylum Arthropoda; class Arachnida; order Ixodida; family Ixodidae; genus Rhipicephalus; species Rhipicephalus sanguineus. Next base: position 37,604,173 of record NC_051181.1, on the reverse strand, counting down.
TTACAGAAGCAGTTTTTAAGCAAGCAGATAGTGCCGTGAGGATCTGCCAATACCGGACCGTAATCCCAGTGACTGAAAGAGTTCAGCCCCTTGTAAGAAACTCAGGGTATCAGTGATACGTGGCAAAAGTTACGCACCAATGTGTGTAAAATTGCTTAAACAGCAGAAATCTACACAGAAGCGAATTCATCTTTTCTCTTGTCAAGAACAACAGGTGATGACAAGGGAGTGCAGGACAGTTAAATTACACTGAAGTTACACACAAGTTACACTGAAGCGTGTCATCTACCTGTTCAGTGATCACACAATGCTCAGCAGGGGCACACGTTGAGCGCTCTGTCACAGAGGCACTTGTGAGCCGGTGTCAATGGGATGACAATGAGCCAGTGTCACTTTGAGTGAATGCACTTAAGCACACTGAGTGTCACTTTGGCAGCGCGCAACACAAGAAAGATAGGTGTACTTTGGAAATTACGGTAATGGCAATGGGTGAGTCAGTAGCACAACATATATTTATTATTTCAGGCAATATGTCCGATGTGTTATGGTTATAAAAAGCTTTCAGAATAAACATTAGGCACAAACATGGCACACGTGGTCATGCACGATATGTGCGCTGCGATGCCCCTGGCAGTCGTGGCCGTAAACTGGCTTAGGGCAAGTATAGAAAACTATAGTTGTATACAACTTTAGAAGTTCATGGCATTTTCTCCTCAAAGGCAAATGCACACAAGCCAGCACTAATGGGTGCGCACTCCAGACTGATGTCATGAGCTGGATGGCCGGTGACCCTGTCTTTCGAAAACATTGCCAAGTGCATGAGCGGGACTATTTCTTCAGTCACGGAGGCGATTGGCAGTCATGCTTCGGCCGTTTAAACAGGGCCTCTCCGAACTACTTAAGTTGTATCCGACTGTTTTGTAATATTGTACACTTTAAAGGCATGCTGACACAAAAATTTTGGCCTCGCGTTTTTTTGCTGCAATGTGTTGCTGGGGGCCTGTTAGTTATAACATGGCACATCGTTTGCTGCACCGCGTGACAGATAATTAATTACAGGCTCCTCATTACCGACCAGTGTCAGTTTCGGTTTCAAAAACGAGAAGCCTTCGGGTCCAACTATCACCACCTAGCGGGTGCAGCGCTCGATCACGTCAGCACACAGAACTGTGACGCACGGTTCGCAAGCAGCCACTGAGACTGCTGAAGCAAACGCGGCAAAAAAACATGGTGGCTATGATGTCATCATAACTTGTTGCAGCATGGTCACGAGAGAGAAGTAGGGGGTTCCCAAGGGTCCCCTTTGAGAGTGTCAGTAGTGCAAGGATGTCGATCGCTCACGCAAACTTCAAAATTCATTTAAAATAACTTCCAAGCTATATTCGCTGTTGGTATTTCGCAGACGATATATGCATGTTCACCGAAATCGATCCCACAGGCTACCTCGGCCGCGAAATATTGTGTCAGTACCCCTTTAATACGTAACAAGATTCCTGATAAAAAGAAGATGGCTTTAAAATACTACCAACCCAGCTTTCTGTATTACTTTAATTATTTTTGAGTCGCTGCTACTGAGGCTTCACTTCAACACAGTGACGAAGTGAGTTTGGCGAATGGACTCGCTGGATACAGTGCATAGCCATGTGACAGCATGCGAATGACACTAGCACCAAAGTAAGCTTGCTCAAAATGCACTAGCCCGTACAACAGGGGTATGAGCCATTGCAACCAGCTTTGGTGTGCATTTACAATCAAGACAGTGTAACCAAAGATTGGATGATGATCCTCCAGACAAGGACCTTTTATGACCAATGAATCTCTTGTATAAATAACGTGGCTGCCATACAGGGAAGTGATCAGTGCTAAAAGAAACTTTATACGGTAGATTTGAATGGCATTCTGTAAACACGTTGGTGTGCAGATATCAGTCTGCCTTTTGTCATTCACCTGTTCTTTTTTTGTCTGCATGGCAAGGCATAACTTGCCTAACTTGTTGGCAACCACAAAAGTGATGTTAACCCCATATCCACTTCCTTTTGTTATCAAGAAACCCCATATCCACTTCCTTGTGTTATCAAGAATAGATGCAGAGTGCCTGCAACTTTCTTGTTGTGCTTATTTTGTTCTGCAGCAGTATCCAAACGTGAATACATAGTTACCTTGAAGTCGAGAGTCGGACAGAAACCCGTCTGGTCGGGAAAAGACATAATTACCTTCTTTAAGTGTTCTCAAACAATGGCTATTTCAATGCGAGGGTAGCCTACTTCTAATATATGCGCATTAAAGCTGGCACTCATTTTGTGCACGCACAAGTTGTTGAGAGAGGACACGGTTATATAGCCATTGCGCAATGGAGTTTTCCACATGTGACAACTGTGCCTGAACACACAGCCCAGCAGGCAGGAGAAGTAAAATCTGGCCATGCCCGAACTAGAGGTGAATGTGGCCTGCATATCTGCTGGCTATAGACTAGCATCATGAGCAACTCGCATGCAGCACCATTCCAAGCCAACCGCAACTGTTCGCACTGAAGGTTTTCTGGTGATCTGGCGGCATTGAATGAATGTCAATGCAAATGACTAAAGGTGCTGCAAGCAATGCGTGAGCACTCCTGTTGGCAGTGAAAATGGCATGGGTGACAGAAAAGCAATAGCTGACAACCACCCAACTGTAACACAAGCCTACAAGGAAATCCCAAGATTTCCTTGTAGCCTCATGCTACAAACAGGTGGTTGTCAGTTTCCTCCTTTATAACCATTCCGCCACCCTGTGGGATTCCACAGAACTCATTCGCAGTGACAGAGGGCTAAGGCGTGAGCGACTACAAGCAATAGCATGTTTGCAGTCATCACTAGCCAATGATGGTCGGTCTTAAATGTGCTGGAGCTGTCTTATCACCTTTGAATGCTGTTATGTTTTTGTCAATATGATCAAATTTCACAACAGAACTATCCCATCAAAACAATCTAGCGGGAGCACGCTGTAGCGTCGCCAGCATGGAGCTGTAACGTCGTCTACTTCACCGCAGTTGCAGTGTCATGCAGTTTAACAAACATCTCCTGCGAGATGTATCATGTACTTCCTTTCTAAGAGATATATTTATATCTCAAATAGGGAGGTGGGGTGGGGGTTCAGGCAATGTATTAACCCTCCGCGGTCCGTTGTCGGACCCCTCCGGACAATGCAACACAGCTGCAGCGGTCCACTGTCTGACACCACATGCTGCCCAAATATCGCTGAAAAACTTAGGCGCAATATGATCTCCAAAAATAAACATCTCATGGGCTTTTCTTGCACAGTTTACGTATTGCTTTTGTGGTGCTCAAAACTGGCTAAATATTTTCAGACCAGAATAGCTGGAAAGTAGGTAAAGGTTTTGGACTGCAAAGGGTTAAAAGAGGATGCATGAAAAGTGGCACCATCAATAGTGGGCTACTATCTTTTTCTTTACAGGTCGATAACATCTTTTGCAAAGTGTACAATCGTCATACTTCATGCTATATTTCTGCCATTCTTTTTGTTCTCTTTTGGCTTGCCACCATTGAGAGGAACACAATACAGTTATTTTCTTTGATTCTCGTGTGCTACATGCAGTTGCAGGGAAAGCTGCAGCACTTAAGTGTTCAGACGAGACAAAATTACTATATCTGAAGCAAATGCGAGCAGCATGATCTAGTGCAACATGTCTACATGAAGCCAGCGCAAGCCGTTGAAGCAAAGTCACAAACAAGACAATACACCTGAAGGAAAACAATACTGTATTGAAGATGTATGCTAGTGGGTCATCACCAGTGCTTGGCTCAGGAGCACTGCTCATGCTCGGAGTCTATGCCCTGCTCTGACAATCATCTGGGCCCTTACTAAGCTCCGGCCTTATTTATATGGCTGCCCGTTTCATGTTATCACAGATCACCATGCACTGTATGCCGTCTATTGTCATTCAAGGATTCTTCAGGCCATCTTGCCCATTGGAAAGGATTACAATATCCACATGCTGTACTGCAGCGGATGCCAGCATTCCGATGCCAATGCCCTCTTTTACTCTCCCTTGCCCAATGACTGAGACTGCTGCTCGTTGTTTCACAACTTTCACAACACTGCTTCTGAGTAGTGCAAGGACCACTGGATTGCCTCACTGACAAACTTATCTTCTAATCGATCAACACGATTAGCCACTTGCACCATAGTCATTTATAATAACCTGTCTGACTGACAATTATACCTCTGCTGGCCACCACTGGTCATTAGTAGTGCATTGCAAAATATGCACATGCTTCCACTCTGATCTACAGTGTGCACACTTGGGAGTATTCAAAACATGCCAGCACACTCAACAACAGTACTACTAGCAAGGGCTGTACAGCTATGTTCATAAGTTTTACACAATGCATTGGCGGGCTAGTTGGCGCTTGCCCATAGTAACTTCTAGTGCAACAAGACGACAGGACAGAGCACTGTGCCTTGTCGTCTTGTTGTGATAGTAGTTACTATGGTTCAAAGGTTTGTTCGCTCTTGCCCCACACTCAGCAACGCAAACATATGCTCAGCATGACTGCCACTTACATTGCCTCCGTTCACGTGAATTGAGACGTCAGTCTGCCTTTCATAACCTATGCGCTCAATACTACTCCTTAGAGCACCGCGGGTTTTTAGTCTTCTTTTCTTACTGTACAGTTGCCACCCATTGCACACAATACTACCGTACTGCCTGGATGCTTCTGAGTGTGTGCTTATTCCTGCCACTGCAAGACACACTGAAGAGTGTCACGATCTCGACAGGTCTTACTTCAACTGACCAACAGCAATGCAAGAGCACTCGTGGCGGCACCACACCAACTTTCCTTCATGGAGTGTTTGTCAGGCTGTCAATTCCTTCAAGTGCCCCTGGTCTATCATCGAAATTACTGGCCCAGTGTTAAGGCTGTTACTGCATTGATGAGCACATATCTCTTGTCAACTATGCCATTCAAACCGTCGTACAATTTCAGATCGTCATCATGGATGAGATATCGTACACATACAGTGCCTCAAGCCAGCACAGTCAGACTACAGTGACAAGCTATTAGGTCACCAAACAGATTCCCTTTTCATCCCCATGGGTAACTGTAATGAAGAAGAGGAACACTACTGGGTCATCGCCAGCGCTTGACTTGGAAACGCTGTTCCTGCTCCGAGTATGCATCAAGATATGATGATCGGCCCTAGTAGTGACGAGCAACAAACAGCTTAACAATGAAAAAATCCGTAAACAGGGGGTGGGTGCTCGAGCCAGAAACAGCTTCACAAGATGATCACGTTAAGCACTGCGGTACTTAACGTGTTCATCAGGAAAACCTTGAGTATTACAAGCCGGAGTCACATGTGGCTTACCCAAGCCCACTAGCTAGCCAAGTTTGAAGCCGTCCCTGCTCAGGGAGACAAGCCGCTCTCTGCAAGCCTCAAGTGCTACTGTAAGCTTATGAAACAGGTACACGAAGCATCTGCAGAACCTTGCAAAGTCACAGGTTGCATGCATAAGCAATTTACTCTTTCCGGGGATTTCACAGCCAACTATAGCGCCCTGCTGCCTGAATAAACTGCTTCTATGCATTCTTTAGTCCTCTGAGAGTGGCTGCACCAAGGAATTCGGCATAATGACGAGCTTCGAAGAGAAAACAATGACCACAGCACGCCTGCCATGTCTCGCCCGCTTGCATCGTCTTCGTAACGCACAACCACTCAAGTTTCGCATTCTTTTCTTCTTGAAACGCGCTCTCCAAACCGACAGTGGTCTGAACTAGACGGGGTCGTGCGCTCCCAAGCTCGCACTTTCACTTCACACTCCTAACGGCCGATGTCGGCGACACTGGGCTGTTAACTTAAGGAACTACATGGCGCCCTCTCGACAGTGCACGTTGCGTACATTGCACGGGCAAAGGAAAGAATCGACCAGCTACGCAGCATCGCTAAATGGAGCCCTTTTACCATTCAGACTACATTTCACGGTAAATTATCCGTTTGTTGTTTTGTGAAGACTTTCACAATCAACAGCAAAATAGTTACCCAGAGCCTCAACTGGAATAGTTAGGTCACTTCCGTGAAGGACACTATTCTCGACAGAAGTGAAAACTTGATAATCGAACGCTCGCGGGAACGTGCCGCAGTTTTAGCGCAGCATCCCACTCTAGTGCGCGTGGTCGCGTCCCGTACAAGATATCAAGGAGCCGCATGGCATCTACGAAACAGCAGCTGTACAAGGATAATGGCCTTGACGGTTTAATGCAGCAGCAGAGGGCACTTATCAGGAAAGCCACGTAGGAACTACGTCGGAACGCGAGCACACATCGACTGCGAAACAACGCCGGAGAGGACACCAAAATAGATGCGAGACTCACTTTGAGGGCGAACTTGGTACCTTTGGCCTTGTCGCAGCACTCGACAACTTTGCCATTAATGCCGAGTCCAAGCACACGGTCCGAGATGGAGTAATCCTGCGTAATTGGCGTCGACTTTGGTTGCAGCGGCGGTCGCGCGTTGCCCAACTTGGCGAAATCGTTCATGGTAGCGACGTTTTCGAGCACGGTGCTGAGCAGGGCGTGTAGGTAGAAGACCACTCGCCTCAGAAGTGCGATGACATTGGCCGCGTTGCGCTCGTCCAGCGCCTGCGGACACAAACTGCACAGGGGATTGCGCTGCTGTTCGGGTACAAAGTGGCAGCCGGTTTCGAGCAAAGGCCACTCGCCCAACTCCATACAACTACACGACGCTGCAGGCACTGCAGGGTCGGCTGCTCCTCGCGGCTCAAACAAACTTTAGAGAACAGAAACTAGACCGTCCACCACTGCGGAACGAAAATAAGCGTAGCTGGCGTAGCGGTGACGCAGTGAACTTCAATAGCGCTAAAAAAGATGGCGCTGCAAGTAATATTAGTTTTCATTATCATCATCATTATTACAAAAAAAAAAGTTACTGAAAAAGCTGGAATCAAAGATACCTTTTTGTAGCACATGCAGTGAATGAATACTATAAAGTGACTTTATTCTGCCATAGTGGAAGTAAGGTTATCTTTCTAAGTCATAAACAACCTTCCTTCTTTGTTGTGGTTTTTGTTTTTCGATCTGGCAACGCTGCTCAAGACGGCGTGAGAGAGAAATGGCGCCGGTCTCCGAAGGTACGCGGCTCTTTGATCATTCACAATATGTAATATTCATTTGTTTTGTATCACTAGTGATGTGGCAGTTGATGCATATGTCTGAGGACCTGTGGAACTATGTGTATTTGGTATAGCCGCTGATGCGGTTGCGTGCATTAGCTGTGTACGTCGTTACTTTTCAGATGAGATCATCCGTCGGAAGCTTCTCATTGACGGCGATGGAATGGGCGATGACCGAAGGCTCAACATGCTCCTCAAGGTTTTCCTCAAGTGGTGCATGACTGACGATGACGGCGAAGAGGAGACGTGAGTGGATGTTTATGATTGCGACTGCGCGGGTCACCGCTGTCGGCGTTGCTTCGATGACCATTCTTTTTTTTTTTTTTTTTGCTTCGTTACAAAAGAGGCAGCTGCGCTGAAGGCTAAAAGATTACGGAGGCCCCAATTTCGTGTCGTTTCACATCGTAGATCATTATGCAGGCATGGTCATTGAGGCATAATCAGCTAAAAGCGGAAGGCAGCACAGTAAACCTACTACGGTGTTTCCAAGATGAGCAAGATCAAGAAAGCGAAACTGGCTCAATTTCACGGTAACGTGAAGCGCAGGTTCCGTTCACTTTAAAGCACCTTTGTTCAAAATTGGGCAATTGCTGAGAAACGGCTGCTCAACAAATTAGTTTCCCATAAAAAAAAAAGAAAAGTGAGTCCAATCCTCGATCTGTTTGAATCGGAAGTGAGCCAGATGCACGTTTAGCCAATGGGCTTGCTCTGTGAACACCTTCATTAAACGAAAAAGACGTGCAAGACCCAGGAAAAGACAGGCGTAAGGAAAGGATGTCCTTTGGTCCGTCTCTTCCTTGGTGTTGGGCATCTTTTTCGTTCTGTGGACCGACAAATTTTACTCCATGAACACCTCCTGACCAAAACAACCAGCATAGCCACCGCCAGTGCTTCCACCAAACACTATTATCGAGTGTTCTCATTGTACAAAGGGCAGCACTGAGTAGAGAACATTGATGTGGTTAATTTTGTTGCAAGCAGTTGTTGAATCGTTCATGCACCACTTTTTAAACGTTTTGTATTTCGCCAAGATGGACACGAAATGAAATATTCATATCAGAATGTGCTAGATACATTGTTACATATCTATCGAACTTTTACTCCTCAATACCTGCTACAGTAGGTTATGCACATTTCAACTGCAGTGCAAGTTTTAGGTGCTTTGAAGTCATGAACGTGCCTGGGAAAAATTGTTGGCGCATGCTCATCCGTATTGTCAGTAGCAAACTACTGCATCTTTTTCTCTATTCATTAAGTGGATTTGGCTTTATTGGAAAAAAAAGTTTCTTGTACTGTCTTACGTAAACGTGTCTGACAGAGATCTGCCTGGCTGTGTGAAACAATTTATTTATTGAACTGGCACCAGCCAAAGTTTTAGATGGGCCCTACGTTTCAATTACCTGTTCGATCCCTTCCTCAGGGGCTGACTGCACCAGTCATGGAAGTGGCATTGTTTTTTATTCTCCTACTGCTTTGGTTTCTCCTTTCCATTGCATAACAAAGGTCGTTTGCATGTACAGTGAACAATGTCCCAAACGAGTGCCTAATGTTGCGGCAACTTGCTGCTTTGAAAAAATGTTCATAAAATATATTTCATCATGAAAGTCTCAAGTACATTGTGCCACCTGCTTTTATTTAGTGGAGAGCTTTTTGGGGGGCATGAAAGTACTGATCTCTTTGCAAATTCTGTTAGGCTTTGTTAAAAAACATGTTTAAATAGTAATCCATTAGCATCCTTAGATTTCGAACTTGCACGTCTAATAATCTTTGGTGCAGTGTGCAATAAGAACAGTGAAACACTTTTTGTATAAATTTGTTGTGATAAAGGGATAGCATCCCAGGAGCTAATGATGTTTCTCTGCTCTTCTTTGAAGGCTTTTTTCTCTATGCACTCTGAAACGTCTTACACAACATCTTTGTGCAGGCACAAAGAAGAACTGTGGTTGAATATTGGGAACAAAGCAAATATTGTCTTTGCATCCTGTTGTCCTTCTCTATCACAATGTTCCTTTAGCACTTAAATCGACTGCCATTTGAAAATGTATGGGGCACATTCTTTTGTACTTAACCTGTCGCATAACGTGAAGTCTCTGCCGTGGTCCATGCAGCAGGTTGGTGTACGAGCGCATGCTGATGACACTGGCCCAGTGTGAATTCTCCATATCAAAGTCCCAGCACGTGTTAGCCATGAACGATGCAGAAATGAAGAACTATGAGCAGCTTTACAGTGAGATAGGTAAGTTTACGATTTTGTCCATTTGCAAGTGCAGTGCTGTATTAGACACTACTCAGTGTTGTGCACAAGCTATATGTGCACAGCTTTACAGTATGGTGTCTCATTACAGTTTAAGAGAATGTAAGCAAGCCATCACTGCAGCAGTACATTGCAGTGATTTTCCTTTCAGATATTCTCACCATGCTGCAAAGCCACCACTTTTGCATATTTCTGTCCGCTGTAGCATGTTCATCTCCTGCTGATTTGCTGTAAGATGCCCCTTTACCCTCATAGAGGTACTGCTTTGGCAGGCGTTTCATGTGTGACAACACCACGAACTCCCATGTCTATTATGTGTGATTTAGTCATGTCTAGGGAATGGGGGATCCTAGGCTATTAGCCAATGCCACTTGTATGTATAATAAAGAAATGTCAGCTTAGCTTGCACTTCCTTCATCTGCCACCACATGTCTTCGATTGATCAAATATTAATATGCACGGCTTTCATGACTTCCTGGGTTACATATGGGGACATGTGTTCTAGCAATTCTAAGGCTATGTTACTTTTCTTGCTTTGAAATTACATTGATAGATGAAATATTAATGAGAACTAACAGACAATAACGCCAAGGAAAGCATAGGGGGTGTTATGTGTAGTATTTAGAATATAAATGTGAAGAAAGTAAAGTGGACGAAAAGATAACCTGCCGCCGGCAGGGACCGAACCTGCGACCTTCGAATAACGCGTCCGATGCTCTACCACTGAGCTACGGCGGCGGTCATCCTCCCGTCCACTTTATGGGGTATATATGTGCATTTAAACCTTGGAGTGTTAGTCAGCGCCAATCGCAGCCATGGCGGCGAGTGTGGAACACTCTTTTTCTGCCTTTCTGGCGTCACGTAGCACGTGATCTTTTTACGAGCTGGCAGCTGACCAATAATCCCTCGCATACTACCTGAAGGCATCAAGTCTGCCAGAACGAGACCCTTGCTATGAATGAAGGAAAGAAGATGATTCCCAAGGGCTCGTTTTCTTTGTTAGACACAATATTAATGAGAACTAACAGACAATAACGCCAAGGAAAGCATAGGGGGTGTTATGTGTAGTATTTAGAATATAAATGTGAAGAAAGTAAAGTGGACGAAAAGATAACCTGCCGCCGGCAGGGACCGAACCTGCGACCTTCGAATAACGCGTCCGATGCTCTACCACTGAGCTACGGCGGCGGTCATCCTCCCGTCCACTTTATGGGGTATATATGTGCATTTAAACCTTGGAGTGTTAGTCAGCGCCAATCGCAGCCATGGCGGCGAGTGTGGAACACTCTTTTTCTGCCTTTCTGGCGTCACGTAGCACGTGATCTTTTTACGAGCTGGCAGCTGACCTGCCGGCGGCAGGTTATCTTTTCGTCCACTTTACTTTCTTCACATTTATATTCTAAATACTACACATAACACCCCCTATGCTTTCCTTGGCGTTATTGTCTGTTAGTTCTCATTAATATTGTGTCTAACAAAGAAAACGAGCCCTTGGGAATCATCTTCTTTCCTTCATTCATAGCAAGGGTCTCGTTCTGGCAGACTTGATGCCTTCAGGTAGTATGCGAGGGATTATTGGTCAGCTGCCAGCTCGTAAAAAGATCACGTGCTACGTGACGCCAGAAAGGCAGAAAAAGAGTGTTCCACACTCGCCGCCATGGCTGCGATTGGCGCTGACTAACACTCCAAGGTTTAAATGCACATATATACCCCATAAAGTGGACGGGAGGATGACCGCCGCCGTAGCTCAGTGGTAGAGCATCGGACGCGTTATTCGAAGGTCGCAGGTTCGGTCCCTGCCGGCGGCAGGTTATCTTTTCGTCCACTTTACTTTCTTCACATTTATATTCTAAATACTACACATAACACCCCCTATGCTTTCCTTGGCGTTATTGTCTGTTAGTTCTCATTAATATTGTGTCTAACAAAGAAAACGAGCCCTTGGGAATCATCTTCTTTCCTTCATTCATAGCAAGGGTCTCGTTCTGGCAGACTTGATGCCTTCAGGTAGTATGCGAGGGATTATTGGTCAGCTGCCAGCTCGTAAAAAGATCACGTGCTACGTGACGCCAGAAAGGCAGAAAAAGAGTGTTCCACACTCGCCGCCATGGCTGCGATTGGCGCTGACTAACACTCCAAGGTTTAAATGCACATATATACCCCATAAAGTGGACGGGAGGATGACCGCCGCCGTAGCTCAGTGGTAGAGCATCGGACGCGTTATTCGAAGGTCGCAGGTTCGGTCCCTGCCGGCGGCAGGTTATCTTTTCGTCCACTTTACTTTCTTCACATTTATATTCTAAATACTACACATAACACCCCCTATGCTTTCCTTGGCGTTATTGTCTGTTAGTTCTCATTAATATTGTGTCTAACAAAGAAAACGAGCCCTTGGGAATCATCTTCTTTCCTTCATTCATAGCAAGGGTCTCGTTCTGGCAGACTTGATGCCTTCAGGTAGTATGCGAGGGATTATTGGTCAGCTGCCAGCTCGTAAAAAGATCACGTGCTACGTGACGCCAGAAAGGCAGAAAAAGAGTGTTCCACACTCGCCGCCATGGCTGCGATTGGCGCTGACTAACACTCCAAGGTTTAAATGCACATATATACCCCATAAAGTGGACGGGAGGATGACCGCCGCCGTAGCTCAGTGGTAGAGCATCGGACGCGTTATTCGAAGGTCGCAGGTTCGGTCCCTGCCGGCGGCAGGTTATCTTTTCGTCCACTTTACTTTCTTCACATTTATATTCTAAATACTACACATAACACCCCCTATGCTTTCCTTGGCGTTATTGTCTGTTAGTTCTCATTAATATTGTGTCTAACAAAGAAAACGAGCCCTTGGGAATCATCTTCTTTCCTTCATTGATAGATGAAGCAGCTTTTTTCATGCCACTCGGGCCATCATAAGGTACTGCCACTGTATGTTGCAAGTTGAGGTCAACTTGTGGCCTAAAGTTTTAGAAGCAACTTGTCAGGGGTCTAGGGGTATTGTCCGTTTATTTACCGCATCACGCTTGTCGGTCACCATTTGGAAGTCCGCACCACTGTCCAATGTTCACTGCCACCTCACACACTGCCACTCTTACACACCTATCCGTCGTCCTCCCGCCATCATGTTCTCTCTTCCAGCCTCATCCCCCCAAGCCCATGCACCACTACCATCACAACCCCTGGCTCCTCACAAACTCTACAGGGGTGATTGCAAGCGTCGCAGTCAGTTATTATTGTATAATGTGAGGCATATTTGTACATCTGATCAGGAGACCCATAGTCTAGATAAATCAGCAGTTCTGGTGCCTGCTACAGACGAATCTGAAAAATGAGCACAATGTTTTACTCTTGACTATGCAGAAAGGAAAATAATTACAGGAATAATGACAAATGTACTCTTTGTATGGTCCCTGCATTCCTATCTCAGAAAGGAAAAAAAATGTGCAGCGGGCTAAAAAAAAATGTGCACACTTACTCACTGGCACCACCATGTCAGAGTCTGAATACAACGCATTCGAAGTGGCCTTTTTTCTCATATGACAGGTTGCCACCTTACAAGTCTTTACATGGTGGAGAAGTAAAAGCTACTGCTCCAATCAATATCTGATGGTTCCGTGTGAGCGACCATCTCAATGTGATCACACGTGCAAGGAATGCTTTCATTTATTTGGACTCTTCGCCCAGCAAAGATGAGAGAGAAGCAGATGAGAGCGATACAGCATGGCGGAGCCTTCTGAAGAAATCACACCCACTAAAAAGAGAATTCTTGTCTCGAGAAAGGAGGCACACCGCAGAAAAGACCACGACTAATGAAAAAAAGAAAAAAAATTGAACCTGTAAACATCTGACAGATGGCAGAAATATGCAAGAATGGTGACCCTGTTGTATGAACATTCAAACGGAGAATCATGTTGTGTAAAGTTCGGGAGCTATGTCTCTAATGACATCTTGCTTCACTCAGTGCCACCACTTCATGATGGGATGCAGTTCTGCAGCCACTAACACGACCCCAGAAATTAAACTTGTCCTTGGAAAGACCACTTTACCAACTTCACATAGCTGCACACAGCTGAGTGGAGAATATATCTGTACGTCATTGAGAGTGTGGAACTAAAATGGAGAAACGTATAGGTACATCAGTGGTGCCGAGTGGTTAAAATTACTTCTCTGTGGCATTTGGAGTGCTAGTGGTGTTACCGGATGAACTTTATTTTGAACAGTGTCTCACTGCTAGTTATGATGACACTACTGGAGCTTGTGTTCGTACTTGTTATTTCAGAGGTTGGCATAGCAAATGCCCAGAAGAAGATAGTGGAGAACAAGTTGGAGCTGCAGAAGGCCAAGAGTATCCGCAAGAACAAACAGGGTGAGCTTGCCTACATTATTATATATCGGTACCTTGTTTTAACAAAATCCATGCGTAGCATCGATATACCATATTTACCCGCATAATTTTTCCAACCCCTAATATTTAGCCAGCTTTAATAAAAAAAAATATTTACTCGCATATTTTGCGCTCCCCGTCCCGCCTGAGCCAGCTCTCCGGCACGTGCACGGAGAGACTTTGAAGGCTGCGCTCCGCGCCGAGCAGCCGAATGCTGTCATACACAAGATGGGCTGCGAGTGCGAAGTCCCTTCCGATTACGTCATTCTATGAGAGCACGCATGTGTGAGAATGCATGCATGCGACACGGCATGGACTATTTTCTGCATCGGAGACATGTGAAGGCCAGTCACGCCTACTTTTCCCAACATCGTCTATTGCATCCCACTGTCGTGTGGTCGTGTCTACGTCGGCCAGACAGGCTGATGTTTAAATATACGTCAAAGAAAGCACCAGTCTTCCTTGCGGGGAAGACCCCTAATGAACTTGGCCATGCACTGCGCTGAGTGCCGGTGTGAAGCGCAATTCCCTGCGATCTTGTTTAAACACCACGAGGGCATCTGTGTACATTAGTCATGCTCCTTTGGCCATATCGGAAATGGAAGTGATACTACTCAAGGAAAGGGGGTAGCCTGATGGGGGGCGGGGGGTTGGAGCAGGTGCGTTCTTGTTCTGGTTTTTGCCTTTTGCCTTGCCCACGATGTGCATGCGCGGGAATTAGTCAAGTGTCGAGTTTAGATATATACCGTATTTACTCGCATAATTTGCGCACTTTTTTTCGCGAATTTGGAGCTCCGAAAAGGGGGTGCGCAAATTACGCGGAGATTTCGCGAGCACATCTGAAATAACACACAATATATAGTCCTAACACGCGCGATATAATACATTAAAGAAGAAAATAAATTATAGCGCAAACGAAGGGTTTTTAACAGAATTAGCACGTACTTTAACCAGCCAGATTCGGTCATGCGCGCTCTAGTCAGAATCATGGGCGTCCAGAGGGGGGTGCAAGGGGGGGCAGCTGCCCCTCCCTGGAATTTCAGATAATATTTTTCTATGCGGTAGCAATGAGCTACACAGCTTGATTAGCACACTCAGATCCCGGGCCTTCCCTATTTTCAACCAATTTCGCATGTTGCACACTATTGATTAATCTTGCAGGTCATGTCACGGCAGTGAAAAAAAGCTGTCAATGCTATACCCCCCCCCCCCCTTTGCACCCCCCTGCATTAAGTTCTGTGGACGCCCTTGGTCAGAATCACTGGTTGAGAAGTCCGACTGAGAATCATCGCCGCGGCCGCTGTCACCGCTTTCCCAAAGCGCGTCGTCCTTGGTTCCGTCGAGTGCGTTGAGGCGTCTTCTTGAAGCTCTTCGCGACAATTCGGGGAGTAACGAGGTGCCACGGCACGGCGATACCGGTGGGCCTAAGCTCTCGCACATATTTGAAAAGGTATTCTTCAACGGCAGGAAACTTTCCATGCTTCGGTCCTCGGAACGGTCTCCTTCCCGGTCTTGTATTAAAAAGCGAACTCTTCTGCGGCACGGTTCCCATTTCCTTAGGCAAGTTCTATAACAGTGAGCTTGAATTTTGCCGAATAGTTATTGTAGCTCAGCGCAAGAGAACAGTGAAAACGCAACTGGCTGATCGCGAAACCTAAACTTCCGAAATCAACGAAGGCTGCGTCGCAGCGCGGACGCAGAGGAAGAGGGTCAGCGCGGGAAAATGTTGGCGCGACTGGCCCTCGTACGCCTCCGATGCAGAAAGTAGTCCGTGCCGTGTCGCGTGCATGCATTCTCACGGCGGGAGAACGCTCGAACAGTTCCGACAACCGGTGAACAGATTAACGGTTGGTACGGTCTCGGCGGTTTCCAGAGAATAGAACGAAGTAATCGGAAGAAGGGACTTCGCACTCGCAGCCTGTCTTGTGTATGACTGCGCTCGCCTGCTCGGTGAGGGCCGCGGGGCGCGGCGGCGCGGCCGTCCAAAGTTCGCCCCGTGCGCGCGCGCCGGCGAGCTGGCTCGAGCGGGGCGGGGAGCGCAAAATATGCGAGTAAACATTTTTTTTGGCAAAGCTGGCTAAATATTAGGGGTGCGCAAATTATGCGAGGGCGCAAATTATGCGGGTAAATACGGTATTTTCTGTTCAAGCAATAAAGCTTTCAGTTGTGCGTAAGCGCTTGTGGTGTTCACTTTCTTGTCTTCGTCCCTTTCTTTGCGCAACTATTACGCCAGTATGAATCAGTACCAACTAGCTCGCCTTTCCATTTTGCTTCAACTTTTCCCCTCGCTGCCCCTCGTTCTCTGCGTCCGCGCTGCAGCGCATCCTTGGTTGATTTCGGAAGTTCAGGTTTCACCATCAGCCAGTCGCATTTCCACTGTTCTCTTGCACTGGGCTGCAATAACTATACAGTGAAATTCAAGCTCACTGTTATATAGTCAGCCGAAGAAAACGGAAACCGGGCTGCCATTAAGCACTTCAGTGTGAACACGAGTCACGTTCGGTACTGGAGAAAGCAGAAGAGTTCGCTCGTCAATACAAGACCTGGAAGGAAAGCGTTCCGAGGAGCGAAGCAAGGAAAGTTTCCTGCCGTTGAAGAAGACCTTTTCAAATATGTGCGAGAGCTTAGGTCCTCCGGTATCGCCATGCCTTGGGACCTTATTTCTCCCAGCATTGTCGAGAACAGCTTCAAGAAGATAGGGCTGTCAAACACGCTCGACAGGAACCGAGGACGATGCACTTTGGGAGAGCAGTGACAGCAGCCGCAACGATTCCCAGTCAGACTACTCGACCAGTGATTCTGACTAGACCGTGCATGATCGCATCTGGCTGGTTAAAGTATGTGCTAATTCTGTTAAAAATAAACAAGTACCCGTCGTTTGTGCTATAATTTATTTTATTTTTTAATGTATATACCGCGCACATTAAGACTACATATTGCACGTTATTTCTGATGTGTCCACGAAATCTCTGCGTAATTTGCGCACTCTTCAGAGCTCCAAATTCGCAAAAGGAGTGTGCAAATAATGCTGATAAATATGGTAAGTGTACAAAGGAAGCTTTGTACTTTTCCTATGTAGCAAACAAGTTGCGCGCCTCGCCATCCACACTCGCATATCACAATAGATGTGTACAAATGCATTTTGCATATGCAACATTTTTCACTTGATACGCTTGACAACACTCTCGTAGGTGAGTGTTCAGGTGAATACAGATGCTAGTCACTGTGGGGAATCATGAATGTCCTTTGCCACAGTGTAATAGCACTGTAAAACGTGCTGTTTGCAACGAACGTTTGCGGCATATGCTAACGCTATTTCCTTAACTGCCGCTATCATGCTAACGCTAAAACTGTCCAATAAGATCACCGAGTGCAGTTGTTGTGAATGCACCTGTCAGCTATGATGACCTTTATTTGTGTTGTAATAATGCAATGGCTGCTGCGAAATGCTAAACAAATGACAGCTTCACACTTTCCTTGCTCCAATGCGCCCCGAAGTTTCTGTAGTCGGGTACAACTTTAAACGCCAGTAGCATCTGTGTGTTGTCTTGATCTCTTCTGTTGTGTTTGTGTTTGCACGCCTACCTTCTTTTATCACGAATCTGTACCAACTAGCTCAAATTTCTGTTGTGATTGTTTTCATTCTTGAGTGCTGCTTCATTTGGTAGATTGCACGAGCTCACAGACTCGGTGATGTTTGACACGCAGAGTATGACGCCTTGGCCAAGGTGATAGCGACACAGCCAGACAGGCGAGGCATGCTGTCTCAGCTCGAGTGCCTGGAGAAGCAGATTCGCTCCCTGCAAGAGTCGCAGCAGGCCCTGGACTCACGCCTGGAGCATCGGCGGCGGCAGTTCCACGTGCTGCTCACTTCGGTCTACGAGCTGGGCCGCATCCTCAAAGGTGAGCTCTATGTCCTTTGTAGACTTCATGAATGGCTCTGTGGCAACTGCCCGACCAGAGGAGTTTTGTTGTAGTACTGTAAAAGGCTTCGCAGTAATTCAACTCCTATGTTACGAGTTCCGACTGACGCAAGTGGTCAGGGACAAGGAGCAGTTCCCCTACAGCAATACGTTCGTGTGCCACAGCTGTTGGCCCTTCTCAGTCACCTTTTCTTAGACCCATGGAGAGGAATTATTTTGAGAAAGAGTGCCTTGCCATCGTGTTTGCACTTAACAGATGCGGCTTTGTGAGCCTGCTGGCAAGCTGGACTTGGTGCTGCATTGCGACTCTTCAGCATAGTGTTAAAAGAGGAGCACCATCATTGTAGCTGATGTCTTGTGCCCTGTTGTCAACTGAAAGCTGCAGTCCAGGTGCAACTTTCACTGGGTCTTCCACGGACTCATTATTGCTCGACCATTACAGGCTCTCACTGAAATGCTGCCAATGAAAAGTCCATGAGCCCATTTAAGGTGCTCTGTGGATTCTTGTTTGGGGCCTAGACGGCAACCAATAAAACTAAAAAACACACCAGAGGCATCCTTCACATAATAGATAGCATTAGTCTCAACATAAACATCGTGAAATACTGAGCTTATTGCACAGGAAGGAGCAGTGGCGATCTTTCTCTGATGGATAGGCAACTTTAAACGTGTACCTCCGGCCCCTGTCCTGAAACAGTTTCAAAAGTCGGAACTGCGCTTTCAGTGGTTCGGAAGGAAAACTGTTTCTTGCCCTTGAAGGTTAATCACAATCCTGCCTTCTTTGGTGAAAGCACGGTTCTGATCAATTGCTTGAGGATGACTGTCAATGGTTTGATATGCAAATCTTGTGCAGGGCCCCATATCAGTTCACATGTACGTAAGATAGACAGTGCACTAAATGGTGAGGTTTAATTATGAGACCATGCCAGTGATTCAGTTCACATATCGCTGCGGTGGGCACGCACTGCAAAATACAGTCAACTGCCGATTTTTCGGACGCCCAATTTTCTGGACATGCTCGAAAATTCGGACGCTTTTGCGGCACTGTCACCAGTCCCATAGACGTCATTGTAAATAAGAACATCTGAAATTTCGGACGCTGAAACTCTTTGGCGTCTGATTTTTCGGACTTTCTGCCCAAATTGCAGGTCCGAAAGAAGACCCCACCTCTGCCGCGTCTATCATCTCGTAGGTTCGAACTAGCGCTTTCGCGAGTCAATCTGTTTGCGACAGTAGCAGAGTTCGAAAGGCAACTTTGCCGCAATGCTGAAGTGTTATAGGGTGAAGCAGACCAGAAATTCAAAGGGGCCGCTATCGCGGCGCCGTGCGGTGAAGTCGTTACAGATAAGCAGCGGAAATGCACGGAGGCGTGATGGCGGCATGTGGCAAACGCACCAGTACGACTTAATCGCTGACAACCCTTACGATAAGCATCTTCAGTTAACTGCTCGGTAGTGCATGTGGCCTAGTGCAGTTGCATGCGTGCTGCACGCATTCAATAGTCCAGAACCGCACCGCCATTCGTGCTGCCTCTTTGTCCGAGACCACTAATTTCGCCGCACAGACGCATTGCCTTCATGAACGAAACCAGCCCGACATGGCCGCGCCCGCGTGCGGTCAGGAACGGAGTGGGCATCACGAACCCTTTCATGACAAATGTGGCGTCAGCTTAGTTGGCGATGTGCTGCACACAACTTGAAACGATCGGCTTCACACGGCAGCAAATGCTGCATATCGACTAATTCGGCGACGTGTCTGTGCATCGTTTACATGCGCACACGCATCAGGGAAAGCCGGACGAATCGCCGGCTCTTCCGCCACAGTCTTTGTGTTCCGCGTCATCATTTCCAAACGCTCCATGCGAGAGAGCCGTAATCTATTCCACGCATTGCTGGTATCGGCGGTGCTCATCACGAGACGCAAATTTGCCAGTGGCGGTTGGCACGTAGTTAAGCGGGAGTCGCGGCAGGTACCGAATGTATTTGCGAGAGCCTGGGCGCGCACCAAAATGCCTGATAAATATACTGGGAGGCATTAAAGCTATTTCGGACGAGGCTGTGGCGCTTGAGCGGAATAAAAAAGCACGAATTCGTTTTTTCGGACAATTTCGCGGTCCCTAGGGAGTCTGAAAAATCGGACGTTAACTGTACTAGTATTTTGAATACTTTGGGAGGTTTCTTTTTTTTTTTTTCAGTAGGAAAGACACATTACGGATTCAAATACTTGCATCTGTTATTTTTTACTGGCCTCCTCAAACTTTGCATTGGCACCATATTGTTCAAGTACATTAGGAAAAGTTTGCCCATTCAAATTGAATGCTAACTGCTTGTGGACTGCAACGATCAACAGAAAGGAAACTCATGAGCTACCAGTGTAAAAGTGGCATTGCTCTGGTTGGTTACATTCTCAACATTTTTTGGCTATGTTTAGTTATAACACTGCCACTGTGCAACTTTTGTTGAGCTCTGCAAAGTTAATTAAATAAAGTTAATGGAAAGTTAATTAAATTTTTCTTAATCTGCCTGTACCTCACTCATATTGAACACCATGGAACTGCTCCAAAACAGGCAATTCCTGCTACAAAGCTGCTCCAAAGCAGCAAGTTTATTGCTCCCAGACTGCTCCAAAACCTCTAGGCTGCTTCCATTGCTGGGTAGTTTATCCTGCAGCTTCAGTGTGATTTTCTTTGTCTTGCAGACGAAGAGAATGGAGACGTGGAATCACAAGCCATGGACACAGCATGATGGAAGCAAGAAGACAATCACTCCTGTTTTGTAAAAAGAACTCATTGGAAATGTACAGTGACTAGCACAATATGTGTAAAAAAAATGTGCTAGAATAGAATTCTTTTCGTTCTGTTTTCTAATGCCACTGAATGCACACTCAGTGAAATGGCATTTGGGACAATAATCTACTTAAAGGGACTGACAACTGCCCAGACCATGAAATGAGATGACTCCACTGATGGAAAGATTGTCCGTCGCATTGACTCAAACCAACCCTGTTTTTTTCGTGAGAGATGGATTTATATTTTTATTTCTTAATTGAAAGTCGCGAAAAATGACCTGTGCGGCAAAAACATGAATGATCCGATGAACCCGGCCACGTGACCGTTGACTGCTGTACGCGGTCGACAATTTTTTTGTTAGTAATGAAATATTCTTCGTTTCTTTATATTCAAAGTATTACTCCATAAAAATGTACATACTATAGGCCTGTGTTAGTAGTATGCAACCAAATGGCGCTGCCTTCGCATGACGTAATGATCCCATGCTCGTCATCGTGTCTTGAGCAACTTTTCTGCATGCTCATGCAACCGTGCACGCAGTTTCCAGGTCGCTAAGATTTTGGAGCGACATAGTTTTGCTACCTGCATTTGGTCTCAGAAATGACGCCCGCTGCTACTCGGCGTGGCTTCGCATACGTGTAGTGACGTTTTCGATGACTTGGCTTGGCTCGTGCATCGAGAGAATAACGACTCCGGGACAAGCCACCCATGTCACAGGCGCAGGCAACCTTGGACGCATGCGCACACAACACGGTACAGATACAAAGAACATGTATAATGGCACATCAGCTCATTGTGACAGCTTGTTATTTTCAAAAATAGTTGAAAAGCTATAAATAAAGGTGGTTAAGCATAGCTACAGGAACTCCTGCGAAAGCAGAACGACAATAGCTTTCACAAATCGAGAGAAGGGCTGGCAGCATCGCTATCAATTCTCAGTGCTGCTGGAGGAAAGGTGCGTCCGTGTTTAGAGCCTTTCAGATCGAAAAATACTGCTTGTAAAATAACTACGTGCTTTTGGAATGAACTACTGCAGCTACAAACACTGCGAAGGGTGAGCTTTCTGTCGCGCTGTAAAAAAAAGGGTCGAGAAAAATCAGTTGTCGGTCCCTTGAAACATAAGTAGAAAGTGAGAGCAAATAACATGTTTTTGTTACGTTACACAAAGCAATACACAATTGGTGAACTTTGGCAGTCAAGGCAAAAATTGTTTTGCATAAAACACTAACAAAGGACTGTTTAACAGTAGCAACACTGTTAGTGCAGTGTGTCTGCACAACTTGACGCATTACAACGTGAAGATGATGTCCAGTGATTCCACTCCTGCTCCAACTGCACCAAATTGGATTTACTGTGCCATCCTGATAATATTGACGGAAATTGCACCAAACTGTGCCAGAGTCTCGGGTACGGGGTCATCTATCACCAGCAATCGCACCGCCGTCGCGTCAAAAGATGTGCAGCTTGGTCTTGGGGCTGCCAATGCCACAGTCACGAACCAAGAATTAGTATTCCTCTGAATAAACAGCACTCGCGCGTGCGTCCTGAATAAGCCACAATGCCATGCATGGTGCCGATGCAGCTTCTGTTGTGCAAGTCGTCTCGACGGCAACACGCGCTCTCTGCAGAGGTTCATGACATCTAGGCCAATTGGTGGCGAAAAAGTGTGGTGGCGATTCATCGGCAGATGTCGTCTATAACAGAAACGCTGCTGCTAGCTCGTTTCAAGCGTTGCAGAACACGTAATTAAAGCAATGTTCACTAATAAATACATGCATGCCGTTAAAATGTACGTAACTTCTGTTTCTGGACATCGCGGAATGAAATCTGGGAACACTAGCAATAGATATAAGGAGAGTGTACTAGAACCGCTTGTAGTACACTAATATAAGGAACAATATCGAATTTTCCATGCTTCATGTCCATGAAAGAGCATGTGAGCGGTGGGAATGCATTGACACTTTTCTTCAAATGTACTTTATCCTTATATCTTCATACAGAAGAGCTTTTTCGTAATTTTTTCCACCAGCACTGCTGGGTTAGTAATTGCTCTTGTGGTAAATACCCCCCAGAAGGCCCTGCCCTTCCGAGCTCGTAAGTGCTAGGGTCCCAGTTTGAATTTTTTGCTTGTTTTTTTAAAATGTGATATTATTAGAAGCATGCCTCCTGGTCGGAGCAGCCACAATTTGGTTTCAATATGCGCAGCTGTCAGTAGCGGGCCCTTTACTGATGGCACTGGCATCGGAACACGCACAGTGAAGCAACTATGCCATGTTGCTCATCCATCCCTCGATTTCCAGGGTCATTAGCTGATGCTTAAAAAAGAAATCAGTTTCGCTTAAGGGCGAAGCATTGAATCCAATACCAACTATAATTGCATTGTTATACGAAGTAAGGCTAACAGCTAACTCTTTTGGGTCCAATCTCGTGTAACTCAACGAAACGCTGTTTTAAGGGAATACGGCTGCTCCAGAGACCGAAGTGATTATTGTGCTGTCAGTTCTCTAAACGCGAAGTAAGCATTGAAAGCGTAGCAAGTTTACGAGCCGTCTCCTGGTGCCTTGAGGTAGCGCACGTGCCAGCGCCTGTGCCCTTCGAGCAACGCATCCCCTTTCCCTCCCCTGTGGCGGCCCTTCATGCTCCTAACGGAAGATGGGCAGGGCATTTCCTCTCTGTTTGATGAGCAATCGACGGCAGGCCTCCGTGCAATGGAAACTGTCGGCTCGTTTCGTCTCCGCTTCAGCTGCATTTGTCTCCAGCACTTGCGAGCTTTTACTCGCAAGTAGAACACAGGACGCACAGGGTGATGTTATCAATTTGGACTTTATACGGGAATTGAGGCAACTGCAATGGCAACGGCAAAAGCCCGTCGAGAGTGTCCATATAATTGCTATCGTAATAAAAAAAAATTGTAGAGCCATTGGACTCTGTGAGGTGGATGACCAGCGAAGCTGTTCAGCGCACGGCATGAATGTGATATGGTGGAGGCCAGTGCGGTATGTAAGGCAAGGTTTTTAACAGTCAGGATGCTAACGTTCAATATGCAATATTAATGGGAAAGCCTTAGATGCCTCGTTAAGCGCGAATATTGACCGGCAGCTGTGGCAACACCAGTGATGCAGAAAATCATGATCACGTGAGAAAATCATCATGACGTCATATATCATTAAAGCTTGTGATATCATATGATGACGTCATCATATGACATTGTCGCTTTGCACTGCCTCGGTGAGTGGTGCGCCGATCAGGGAGACAGCACACAACCAGGTGAAGTGCTGAAAGCTTGCAATGGCTCATATACTGGAGGCAGTGCAAAACCACATTTGGTGAAGAAAGCTTTCGGAAGGGGTGCAGGGGAGGTTCAATACATCGACTGAGGAGAAAAACAAGAACATGGCTTTTGCCTTAAATTCGTCTTGGGCGAACGCATAACGGACCCTGTGAGTATTTTTTTTTCTTTTTTGCACTGCTTTATAGAGGGCATAGGGGGTCTTCGGCATACAAATGGAATGTCCTAGCCGTATACAGTTCCACTGTAAGAGGAAAAGGTAGTTTGTTAAATCATGCAGTCCCCCATTGAATACACTTTCGGACACTTTCACAGAAGCTCGCCTTGAAGCGGATCTCCATCTTCCAGGCAACCTGGAACCTGCGCCAACAATGGCCTGGAGGCACTGCGAGACTGCTCTTGCTACGGCACAGAGAGGCCCAAGAAGGAGGGAAGGGAGTGTCGCAGGAGACTGGCTTTTTGAGGCTAGCTAAGTGACATCATGTTTCGCCCAGCATTACAATCGATCGAGAAGAAAAAATGCCAGGCCTGCGTGGAAAGTACAGCACAGTCAGAGCAAAAGCTGGAAGAGCGGCATTTCTAGTGCCCATTGTAAACTCTCTTGAGGCTACTAATACAAGTACACTTGCAAAGTACCCACTATGCCATAAATCGTAATTTTTGTGAAGTTGGGAAGCTCAGACTATGCCAATATTCATCATTTTACGGGAAAGCGAGGTACCTGCTACACGTCTGTAAGGCATTAAGTGCACTTTGTTGGTGCGGCGGCTGATGACGATAATTTATGGCTGAGCCCTCTGTAATGGATTGGAAGCTTTAAAAGACCCACGAGTTAGGTAATTCGCATCTTGTGATGCCCGGTCTTTGTTTCACTTTCCTACCATGCTATATAACGTATGTTAACA
This sequence comes from Rhipicephalus sanguineus, assembly GCF_013339695.2. Taxonomy (NCBI): domain Eukaryota; kingdom Metazoa; phylum Arthropoda; class Arachnida; order Ixodida; family Ixodidae; genus Rhipicephalus; species Rhipicephalus sanguineus. Next base: position 37,579,444 of record NC_051181.1, on the reverse strand, counting down.
AGAGAGAAAGAGAGGAAAGAACTTTATTGAGGCCTTGAGGAAATGGATCATGGGGGCCTTACGGGCTTCCTTGGCAACTAATACGAATACACTTGCAAGGTACCCGCTACACTATAAATTATAATTTTTGTGAAGTAGGGATGCAGCCACTATGCCATGTTTCATCATTCTGCGGAGAACCGTGGTACTCACTACACATCTGTAAGGCATTATGTGCATTGTTGATGCTCTGCCTGATGACGATGAAGAATTATGGCTGAGCCCTTTGCATGGGTTGAAAGCATTCAGGGGCGTAGCCAGGGGGGCGGGGGTTGGGGGGGGGGTCGAACCCCCCCCCTCCAAATTTTTCAGTTTTGCTTGCGTATATATACACGCACACATACAAACGCGCGCACGAACGTACATAAAGTATGACTGAACCCCCCCCCCCCCCCCCCGAAAAAAATTTCTGGCTACGTCCCTGGAAGCATTCAACGACCCACTCGCGCAATTCATCATGTGTGATGCCTGGTTACAGAATTCGCGTTGTGTGAAGCCTGGTTGATATTTTGCTCTTCTACCATGCCACATTGCTTATGTTAATGTGGTTCCTTCCCGACATAGAGCCTGTATAGGGTCTTTTTGCAATGGAGTTTCAAGCCCCGGCATGGCTCTGTGTTTGAATACCGGGCTCCCACGCAGAGGGCCAAGGTTCGAACCCCGTTCCATCCTGGATATTTTTCTTTATTTCGCACGATAGCGGTTATGGACACCAGGGGCAGTGGCAGACAACTACGGCGCCAAAAACGGCTCTTGTTGTGATCTCATAACAGCTTTCACTGTAAAAGAACTTGGCTTTCACCTTGGAGTCGTCTTAGGGGAATGCATTAGGGACAGTGTCACTCTTTAGCAGTGAGGCGTTATTGTACGTCGCGGCATTTGTCTACCACGTCTGCTGATAAACACATAGATGTACTTAGAGTGTTATTTCATAAAGTACAATTTTATTGATCCAGTATTCTGTTTATTTGCTAGTGTAAGAAATAATCTTTGAAGAAGTTGAATATTCCAGAACATTCAACTGTATGACGTCCTTATTTTTCCATTATCGAGTGGAATACGGAGTGCTCCTGATATTATATTCAGTCAGCGCACGAAAAAATTATGGCAGATCCCACGCATTGTGGGAGTCAATGTTATGCGAAGCATTGAGCAAGTAGCAGCCTATGTTGCTTTTTTTTCTGATTAGTTGTGCGCATATTGTGGGTTTACCAAACATATCGTCTTCAATGATGCCCAAAGGGTAACTTCAGAGAGCGCAGATGTCAATTTTATCAAAATGTATACACAACTTGCGCATGACGTCACGTCCGGCATTTGAACTGATCTCCTGTCACTACCACACTTGCTCATCTGTGAAGCATAGCGAGTTTGTGACTGGTGTGTACCATTAGCGCACCCAGGATTTCTCTTTGGGGGGGGGGGGGGGGGGGGGTTGAAATTCTGACAAGAGTGCGGGAGGGGGGCAAGCACATTGCATAATATGCCATTTCCTTGCTTCAGCTCGAGTAATGCGACAACAAATAAAATACCAAATAATAATAACATCAATAATAATAATATCTGGGGTTTAACGTCCCAAAACCACGATATGATTATGAGAGACGCCGTAGTGGAGGGCTCCGGAAATTTCAACCACCTGGGGTTCTTTAACGTGCACCTAAATCTAAGTACACGGGCCTCAAACATTTTCGCCTCCACCAAAAATGCAGCCGCCGCGGCCGGGATTCGATCCCGTGACCTTCGGGTCAGCAGTCGAGCGTCATAACCACTAGACCACCGTGGCGGGGCAATAATAACATCAATTATGATGACGATTATTCAGCGTTTTACAGAAAGGTCTTGAAATAACTTGACAAGGCCAAAAAAGCTTTCAGTGGAACAGTGCACGTAGAAAATAAACTACAAATTGAATAACCCAACGCGTAACGTAGTTACCAACGAAGTTTGGCAGGTGCTTATTTTTGGTAATTTTGCAGTTTCATGTAATGGTAAGGGTGCTGACATGTCAGCTGGCTGGCAGTCGCGCAATGATGTTAAAAATTTTATTACTATAGTAGTAAGCACGTACAAACGGGATACAAGAAAGGCACACGAAGACACCCAGCGTCGTGTGTGTGCTTTCGTGTGCGTTTGTTGTGTCCCGTGTATTTGCACTACCACTGTAATAGGAAAATGCCATACGAACAAACCCGCATGCATGGCAACTTTAGTGCTTAAAAAACTCTGCAGCTGATAATTTTCTATGCTTCTTTCGAGTCTCGCCAAACTATGCATTTTAAAGCACACTGTAAATATTGCTTATAATCTACATAGTATTGATTATAAACCGTATGTACAGTTCAATGCAGCACACGTACAGTACATTTCTCAGCTCACGGATGAACTGAGTGCAAGTGCTTGACCGGAAGGCATGAGTTGAACAGTGAAGAGGGTGGGAGCTTTTTAGACATGTGGACGTGTCAATGTGGCGTTATGCCAACACCCTCGAGACTGATGTTGGGTATGCAGATGCCTCTCTCTCTCTCTCTTTCTTTCTTTCTTTTTTTTGGTGCTGTACTCAAGGGGTAGGTTGCTTTGAGTGCGGTTCACGTTTGGGGTCATTTGCATATGCCAGGATTCATTTCCGGTAGTTGGTTTCAACTGCGAGGACTGTAGTTTCAGGAAAATTGATTCGGCGGTCTGCGTCCCCGGAATGTTCGGCTATGGGGTTGCGATCACTTGCAAAATTGGCGACGTTGTTCCCGTCTTTCTTTCAGGTTCTCGGTACAGACAATGTGTACAGACAACGGTGTAGACAATGCCTTGAATTTTCTCTTTCAGTGGCCGGTCATTGGGAGCGATGGTTTTTCTCATGCCTCGGATAGTAGAGATGCATTTCTGTGTTGGTGTTGATTGGGAAGGGGGGCGGAGGGGGGAAAAGGTTTGTTGCTAGATTTATCAGCTTGCGTTGTGCTTTTGGAAGTGAACTGCTTTCTGAATAAAAAACTTTCCATAGCCGTTCTTCGTGAGTTTCTTGAATATATCGCATGTTCTTTTGTTTTTTCAAGTTGTGCGCTGCAGTGTGTTCCGGCTCTTCGCATTAATGTCTAATATCTTCCGGATTTTCGGGGGTCTGAAGAAAACTGAAAATATCGACTTGTGTAGGTGTTTTTGCAGAGTTTTATTTTCAGGCTACGAGAACATCCAAACACGGCCGAGAGTCTTATGTTTCAAAGGCGAACTGAATTCTCGTTCGATGAAATTTATATGAGAGAGAAAAATTATGACGTAAGATCTCTTGACGATCGAAAAACAGTCGTTTAGATGTATCTGAGAAAGATTTTTGGTTGTGGCTGGAGTGAACTGAGAGCTCGTCGCTCGATGTGTTCCATTGTTATATTTGCCATGGCATGCTCTATTGTAGTGATCAAAGGGGCAAGAAAATTAAAAAGGGGCTGGACTGACAACCCGCGAAAGCGTCTTTTTTCTTGGAAAGCTGCTTCCCTGGAAGTGAACGCAGAGCAGTTTGCATTCTTTCAATTTAGGAGTATATGAGTGAATACAAAGAGCCAGTCAGGAAAAGTCGACCTCAAGACACCTCTGGATATGAAATGAACTTTGGACTCCCGGTCAGAAGGACAGCTGGGCACTTAATGGGGGCGGGAGCTGGGTAGTCGGCCTCAGGGAAAGTTAGAACCCCAGAACCCCCCCCCCCTTCGGTGCGCCCCTGGTGTGTACGATGGTTCAAAGGGACAGACAATCACTCAAAACACGAATTGCGGCAATCCTACTAATTGAAAATATAGATATCTTATTGGCTAAAGTGAGCCCTGTTATTCTTATTAGATGCGAATTTATATTTTTATTTTTTCTCTAAAGTCGCAAAAAATGACTTGTGGTGCCCCATATGGCAAGAAAGCGAAGATGCATAAGAGTTAAAACTTTCTATATTAGCGTTGAAATGCAGTACACTTTTTTTTTATTATAATATGTTCAAACTTAAAAAGTGCAGATATGCCTTCATTTGCAGTGAGCAGAACAGAGGCTCCACCTTTGCTTGGTGTATGATCTGCAGTGGTGCGATGATGCTCATGAGCAACAGCATGAAAGTTGTTAGCTGTGGTACTATAGAGGCACCTGTCGACGAGTTTGAGAAGTACCCGAAGTGCCTGGCTCGCAAGTCAGTAAAATGAGCATTCGGAAACCTTATTCTAACTGTTTTTTATGTTCAAGAGATGGTTGAAAATGTCAAAATTAAAGTGGTTAACCACAGTTGCACTCCCTCCTGTGAAATAACGTTGAGTGTAATGAACAGTTTGCAAGGAGAGCTATCATTATCGCTATCATTTCTTAGCATTGCTGGAGGAGGAACTGTAACTTTTTTGAGTGGCTTCTCAGATCGAATAATTCTGCTTACAAAATATCCACACACTTTTGGAATCATCCACTGCAGGTTTAACCAGTGCCGAGAGGGAGCTTTTCGTTGTGCTGTGAAAAACTGGGTTGAGAAAAATCGGTTGTCAGTCCCTTTAAACTTGGCAATACTGAATGGCAAGTGTTTAGAGATTTCCCCTGCATATTATGATGGCCTTGTCAGTGCTATGTGGACATATTTTATTACTTTGTTATGAAAGTGGATGGCCAACACTGCAACCATCATTGATGTGGCCCCAACATGATGTCTGGTCTTTCCCCAATGCAGTTTCAAGCACTGGCTCTGTGGTAGAATACTCAACTGCCATGCAAATTGCCTGGTTTTGATTCCAGCTCGAACGGCGATTTTTATTCTTTGTGTCCATCCGATTTTTCACTCACCAACAAGGCTCATAATGCAAGCACCACATTTTCTGCGACACGGGCTCCTCAACGCTATCACGTTAAGATTCCCAAGTTGGTTCATGGTGTTCCTGAGTTGATATTGGCTGTGAATTACATGTGGTGCATACCCGTTATTCCAAGGGCCATGGTAGGCAGGTATGCACCACGGGTGACTGAGAAAAGGGTGTCATATACGATGTATGCAACAGCCATGTTGCATTATTCATGTCATGACCTCATGGCATCGTGGCATACACTCATGTCCTCCTATGCCCATCCGTCTTTTTCACAATGCCACGGCGCATGCGCCCTTCCCCTAGCGTAAAAGCTGCAAAACGCATCTTGATGTCAGAGGCTTTCGTTCTGGTGATAACAGAATGCCCCAGCCCCTACCAAAACGGCAGAGGGCAGCCCAGGAAAATGAAAAAGGCAGACATTGGTATGCGCCAGGCAAGGGTGTCCACAGAACTTATTGCAGGGGGGGTGCAAAAAGGGGGGGGGGGAGATCCAGCATTGACAGCTTTTTTTTCACTGCCGTGACATGACCTGCAAAATTAATCAGTAGTGTGCAACATGCGAAATTGGTTGGAAATAGAGAAGGCCGGGACCTGAGTGTGCTAATAAAGCTGTGTAGCTCATTGCTACCGCATAGAAAAATATTATTCGAAATTCCAGGGAGGGGCAGCTGCCCCCCCTTGCACCCCCCTCCGGACGCCCATGGCGCCAGGTTAAGCAGACAATTACGAGAGCATCTAGATGTAGGCAGCTACATAGAGAGAGAGAGAGAAATGAAGGGGAAAGGCAGGGAGGTTAACCACGCTTTGGCTCTGTTGGCTACCCTATACGTGCTGTGAGGGAAAGGGCAAAGGAGGAATAATAGATAAGAGAGGAGAAGGAACAACAGTAAAAAAATTCAACCAGTTACGCTTTGCAAACACTGATGAAACAGCGAAGCTGGTGGCCTTCCCTTCTTCAGGCTAATTGCGTTTCTATGTTTTGCTTTGCGAGTCATTCAGATATGTGTCACTGTTCTTTACTAGAAACTCTTTGTTAAGTTTTGAGGTGGTAGTATAGTTTTACCGTTTTACTGCATCTTGACCATACTACTCTTATACACAGGCTTACAAAGAAGCTTCAACTGTTGCCTTCTTCACTTTTAGTGGACCAATGGTGAGTAGTGGGATTTGCCCAATCCCGTATATGATATGATGATAGTTTTCTTATAGGCCGCGCAGTGGCACATACCCGTTTGATGATGAGTTTCCTTCTTCATTTTTAGTGAACCAGTGGTGAGTAGTGGGATTTACCCAATTTCTGTGGAACAATATGATCAGCGTTTCATGACGAGTTTTTTCTTCTTTTTTTTTTTTTTTTTTTTTTTGCGTAGAGGGAGACTAATCGATTCTGCAGGCATTTTCAATAAAGTTGTTCTCTCTCTCTCTATTTTTAGTGAACCATTTTATGATCAGCGTTACCACGGCCCCGGACATGAAAGCCTCGACTAAGAACAGCTTCACTGTTTAAAAAAAAAAAAGGAAGAATCAGCGCGAACACAAGGTGCCTTTGGTCTTCAATGAAACGTTTCGCATTTAAAAGCCCCGCCAGCTGCCAGAGGACATCGCTCGCTCTCATCGCCCCACCCCAAGTGACGGCGCCACTATCGTGGTTATGAAAAATCCCTAGGCCTGCCTAGGTAGGTGCCTCACGTTGGGATTGTTGCACGCTGAGGTAACGCAGGCGACGCAGGCGTTTCATTTGTTAGACGCCCGTCCGCACGCGCTCAAGATGTCTGACAAGGAACCGAGTGGCAGCGATGGCAAAACGGCATCTGCCGACAACGGTGCATCTTTAGACACTGTTGTGTCCGAAGAGGAAAAACAACTGGCCACATCTGCAGCGACCGAATTTCATGCCGGCAAGTATAGCGCCTGCCTAGAGACGTTAGACAAGCTCCACGCGATGAGGCCAACGGATCCCAAAGTAGCGCACAACCGGGCAGTGGCTCGCTACTACGCGTCTTTGATGAGCATGGAGGAGTTCGGTCGCGAGCTTGTCGAAAGTTCGCCGCAGCTGTCGGACTCGCTGGACGACATAGATCAGTGCATTCCATTCTTCAACCACGCTGTGGCCCTGTTCCACGCGCAGCATTACCGCCGGGCCTTGGCCGTGGTAGACCGCTTGTTCCAGTTCATCGAGCCCATGGACGAGACCGTGGCCAGAAAGATGTGCTTCCTCCACATCGAGCTGTGCCTTTGCCTCAAGCAGCCAGAGAAGGCCCTGGCTACCGTCGCGTACCTCGAGAACCTCGTGTTTAAGGCGGACAGCCCAACAGCGGATGCCGACACCTGCCGCGTGCAGCTCTACAAGACGCGCTGCCTTATCATGATGCGTTCGGTGAAGGCGAGCAAGCGGGAAATAAAGAACCTGGTCAGCTCGTCGGCGGGCAGCAGCAGCCAGACAGTGTTCCTGAGGAGCCAGTTGGAGTTCCTGCGAGGGAACTACCGCAAGGCCGTCAAGGTGCTGGCCACGGTGCAGGCCGACGATGCGCGCACCGTCGCTATGTACCACAACAACCTCGGCTGCGTCCACTTCTGCACGGGCAAGCCGCATCTGGGCAGCTACAACTTCGCCAAGGCCCTCAACACGTACGTTGAGAGCACCTCCAAGCTGGACGGCCGGCTTTACTTCGATTTGCTGTACAACCTCGGCCTGCAGAACCTGTACTGCGGCAAGTACACGTCCGCCTTCGACTGCCTCGTGGAGGCGGTGCGCATGCAGCCCACCAACTCTCGGCTCTGGCTGCGCATCGCCGAGTGTTGCGTGAACCGCCACAAGTCGGATAACTCCACCGATTTCCAGCTCAAGGATCGCAAGCGGTACATGGTGAGCGGTACCGCGGGTGCTGGGCCGCACAGGAAAATAATCCTGGCGCCCAGCATTTCGAGCAGCAAGCGCTCGCCGGCCGTCGGCTCGGCCGCCATTCCGGTGCCCACCCTGGAGTTCGCCGCACTGTGCCTGGGCAACGTGCTGCAGCTGCTTCCCGAAGGAGCGGAGGAGCGCAATTCAGCGCTCGCCCTGGCCGCGTACGTGGCACTCTGCCTGGACGATCCCCTGATGGCACTGAGGCACGCCGAAGATCTGCTGGGCCAGCCCAAGGTGACGGGCACGCACAGCTTCCTGGCGCATCAGTACGCTGCCGAAGCGTTACTGCTGCTCGACCGGGTCGGGGATGCCATCGAACACCTGAACCCAGACTTGATCAAGGATCTGTCGTACAGTTTTTCCGAGCCCGATGAAACCAAAGGAAAGGATGACAAAATGTCCGAAGAAAACGGCAAGGCATACAGGAAGCCATGGTATCCGGCCTCTCCTTCCATGGCCAAGGTTGTCAGCCTATACAATCTGGCTGTGGCGTACACTCTGAGGGGTGGACTAGGAAAAGCAACGGAGACACTCAGGTTGGTCAGTGTGCCAAAGGGCCCTGACCCCGAAATACCCGTGCAGGCCCTCATGTTAGCCATATACGTCCAACTTCAACAGGGTCATGCCGACTTGGCAAAAAATATAATCAAACAGCATCTTCCCCAGTACAAGTGAGCTATGTGTATCATCTTCATCATGGTTGATATGGAAAGTGGAGCTCACCATGCTGAATAGCTTTTGCTTGCCCAGCACACTTCAGAATCATCTGTGGAATACCAGTGCGCGATCACAAAAGTAAGCATTGTGGGCACTGTGTGTTTGCGGACAATGCAGGAAAACTTTTTTACGATGGTGGTAATGAAAAACTGCAAGGTTTCAAACGACATGCCGAAGGTGATAATGCAACTGTTTTGACACCTTCACTGCGAGCCTTTCTAGCTGTTATGTTCACTTCAAAATGCTGTGTAGAATGGTGCATCACATCTCTGATACATTTTAAATTTTCAAGATATGTGAGTGATAACATGCCAAACTACTATAAAAGCTTCCAGTTGTACTGGAAGCAATCCAAGCATGGCTTCTGCGGAAAGTTACAAAAGATTGTGCGATACACTGTGCCACTTTAATTTAATCAAGCAATATGCAACGAAACTTTATGATCATTTGCCGAAAAGTGAAAGAGTGATCACCGTGCTGTTAGGCATGACTCAAAGTGTGCTGTGTTTCATGGTATCGGTGAACTAGTCGCAATTAAATTCTCAATTTTCTACAATTGACAGAGTAAGAACTGTTGCCCGTCTTCATATTTTAGGGTGTGAAAAGTGGTGTTGTTTGTTTTTGTCACGCAGGTACAGAAATACAGAAGCGCCTCTTATATGTTTAGCATGACTTGCCTGGCAATAAACAGCACCACATTATGCCCTAAAATAAAATCGCAATAGCAAATATATGAATAAGAATGCGCACTTTCTCACTGGCAGAAATGGGATAATAGAAATTAATTGTGGTGCCATTTCTAAAAAGGCGGTGGTAGACTTGTTAAATGCCAGAAAGACTTGCAGATTGGAATGCCCGGTCATCGATTTCTACGTGTTCGGTGCAGTTAAAGGATCCGACATCTGGCCAGAATGTGCGACTAAATCTTTGTGGAAATGAAAAGATCGTGAATTATAATGACAGATTCAAACGTGCTTTTCGAGATTTTAGTAGGATTACATTTTTAAATTGCATTAAAAAGTCACAATAAACTGGTATGATGTGCAGCCTAGCAGATGCTGCACTATGGAGTCATTCCATTAGCTGTGCGTAGTCTGATGCTTTTATGCGCACAATAATTAGTGCTTAAGATTAGAGTATGTACGTTATTATCCACCCCCTCTATTCTGTGCTGCTTACGAGGTAAAAAGAATTGACACCAAGAAGTGGCGCTGCATTCGCAGTAGAGGTGTGCACGGGCTCCGGGTAGCCCGAAAGCCCGACCCGGCCCACGTGCCGGGCTTGGGCAGGCCGACGTATTTTCACCTCGGGCCCGGGCTGGGCTCGGGCTACTTGGAGTTTTATCGGGCCGGGCGCGGGCCTGGCGCAAAGCCCGACTCAAGCCCGAAATATAGAGAATGAGCGGGAATTGTTTCCCAGCACGCATACAGCGCCTTTTCCACGACCGCCCTTTACAGCTTTTCCTTTCCATTCGCTACTTTAAACAAAAAGGGAGCAGGTAAAGCACTGCCTCTGTTGCATTCCGACAAACACAGAAGTAACACCACCTGAGCTAGTGACGGCGCCACGCGACTGTTCCGCGTTAGATTTAAGGCCAAATCCCATACGAGTGAAAATGCACGTGACAGCGATGAGCGACCCGACGTAGATCGCGTTCGTGCAAGCTGACGCTTGCATTGGCATACCCCATACACATGACGGCTTTGGCGAGCGAACTCCATTGTTGCTTGCATGAGGCCATCTATTTGTATAGCAAAAGTGCCGCGAACAGTCTCTATTAGAGATTGTTCGTCGTGTGTCGTTTGATAATATTTGATATGCTCAATAAAATGCCAAATTACCGGAAAACGATGTTTTCTGTTCGCAGCGAACCTTCAAAATGCCGGGCCGGGCCGGGCCCGGGATTGTGTTTTCGTACGTCGAGCCGGGCGGGCTCGCAGCCCTTTGCCGTCGGGCTCGGGCGGGCCTTTGACAAAGTCAGCGGGCCCGGGCCGGGCTCGGGCTCGGAAATATGGCCCGTGCACAGCTCTAATTCGCAGCACCTAGGGGAATATGTCAAGCTGCGGTGCCTGCGCGCACAGTGCACACATGTGCAGCAATCCGCCGTGCACAAACACAGACTGCTGTCATGCTCACATCCAACTGCTTGCAGCATGTGTTGTGTGTACGACGTCACAGTTGCGACAGATTGAAAAATTCTGATTATAAATGTTCCACAGCATTTTCCATGTTGCCATTCTCTTATTAGACACACTGACTGGTAAGCTTTCCATTGCACTAAAGAAACGGGTACCATAGAGATTGCTTGTCAGTCCCTTTAAGGCATGAGACAAATCAATGCTTCAACGTTAGCATTACTGAGGATTTATTTCAGTCAGCGCGACCCATAGTCAAACCATAAAGGTTGTGCTGTGTACGCACAAGAAATGCTCCAAAGCCTGAGGGTAGTGGAGCGTAACACTAAAACTAGTTTGCAATTTTGTACTTCCAAGTGACTACCAGTTTTGTAGACCGGCACAAGTTCCAAAGTTTTTTAGTCATCTGGGATAGTTCGTACAGTAAGAATGTAACTTAAAAATGACTTATTTTCGCTGAAGCAGTGCAAATTGTTGATCCTTTCTGATTCGTCACATAATGAAGAACGCTAATAATAATAGCCAAACAAGCCACCGACAACAGCACAGAACAGATAACGGGAGGGGGGAACAGCTTAAGGGCGCTGTGCAGCACCTTTTGAAGTTCAGGAGAATATGGAGGCTTGAAGAGATAAAACATCCTTGAACAGGGGTTGTCGCTGGCACCAATGTTTTGACGAGGGGTCTTGTCTTCAAGGCAGCTTAAGACAAGTCCACTTGTCTCTTTGGCTGCAGCGACCACTTTGGCTCCAGCGACCGCCCCAGTTCAAGGATTCTTCATATCTGAGAGACAAAGGAACCTCAGCAAGCGCTAACAGCAGTGACTGCATCACAGTGACTTGATCAATTTCAGATCGCCTGCAAGAGCCTCAAGTTCAAGACCACGTTGCTCTGTGGTTTCAACCAAAACGTTCTGAAATTTTCATGAAATTTGATATCATTGCACCACTGACAATGGACACATCAGCTATGAGTTTTCTTACAGCTAACTAGAAAATTGAAAAACAACGCATGTTCAGCTCAAGAAAATGCAAATCTGTTAGCATGTCCCAAAGGATGACCAAGGCAAGTTTACTTGAACAGAAGGAAAAATCACTGATGTTCTGTACAGCTCCAACAACCAAGGGTTCCATACAGGTTTTAGCCATACTTATCCTGAAAATAGTGGCTGCTGCAGCGCAGGCAAAGAGTAGAAATTGCCCCTAAGCCACCTCTGACATTTTAAAGGGGTCCTGCAACACTTTTTGAGCATGGTCTGAAAAGCACTGCCGATCGGTAGTTGAGGCTCCCGAGAGCATGTGAGCCAAATATAGCAGCGCACGCGGCCTGGAACTTACAATTAATTCTCAAAGTCGGGTAGAAATCTGTTCTCTCTACATATGATGCCATACACCCAAGTCCGTGGCCATTGGCTGGTTTGAGCACTGCGGGCTGTGTAGCTACCATGGCCGCCGCGTGCCCGCATGCGTGCTCGTGATCACACTGAAAGTAAGCCGCGCGTTCGAAAAAATGAAAAAGAAAAGTAAGTGGTCAAGGTCATGACGCACGCTGACGAAGGGACGCATCTTCTTGCCCCTTGTCGTCCCCCACCCTGCATAGCTCTCACCGCGTTCGCTTATACGAGAGGAGAGAGAAAGTGCTTGGAGCATGCGACAAATCGCTGTAACTTCGCTCGTGCTTGACGGATTCTAAAAATTTTTTGCGACATGTGATTCGTGAAGCGTCATGCACTAATAAAGAGACTATGCCATCATAACTCAGCAAAAGTGTTGCAGGGCCCCTTTAAAGGAACATGCACATTACAAGCATTATGACAATGATTCAGTGTTTTTTTCTGCGAGTAACAAATGTGGCCAAGGAGCATTGCGACACTAGTAATGAGTTTGCAATGAAAGAGAGGTGGCACTCAACAACACATTTTTTTTTTGTAGGTATATAGCATAGAACAGTAAAACAGTGGCTGTTTGCATAGTTTCTATGCTGATTTCAGATATACAATCAGTTTTACAGTCATTTGCATAGTCCTTGTTTTGATGATGGCAATAAGTAAAATGTGTGTCTGTTCGCAGCACCTTTTCTCTCACTAAACTTCCATATTTATGAGCCATTAATGGCTCTTATTTAGGGGTGGGCGAATATTCGAAATTTCGAGTATTTTCCGAATAGTGTTTGCTATTCGATTTGCACTGGAATTTTACTATTCGAACTATTCGAACTTCCCAAAAACAAATACAGTCAACGCCCGATTAAAAGTGACCCCTTCAGATGTTTAATATGCTCCGGTATCGCGGCAAAGCTGCCTTTCAAGCTCCGTTACGGTCGAACTTAATTGCCAAGACAGTTGACGTCCGATTGGAAGTGGTCCCTAGATTTTCAATATGCTTCACCTCATCACACCCCGGTATTGTGGAAAAGCTGCCTTTCAAGCTCTGCTACGATCGCAGATGCATTAACTCAAGAAAACGCTAGTTCCAACATGGAGATGAAAGATGTGGCAGAGGTGGGGGCTCAATTAATGCTGTTTTGGACCTGAAATTTGGGCAAGAAGTCCGAAAAATTGGAAGCCAAAACTTTTTAGCATCCAAAATTTCAGATGTTCTTATATATCGACGTCTACAAGGCAGATTTGGAACTCCGGACTTGAAGGGAGCACACCTTTGTTGACCACATCATTTGGGCTTCCACAGAAGTTGAAAGAGGAGGAGAGGCTGAGGAAATGGCATCTTTGCCTACCACGTGTAAAGTGTTGTCGGCAACACTTTGGTTACACCAAATCATGTACATAAATACGATTCAGCCTCTACATTGCCTCATTCTTGATAAGACAACTATGAAACACCACCCTGCCAGCGCTTCATCAACCTAGCGAAAAGAAACGCTTTCATGTTGCTATCTCATAAGAATATGCTTAGGAATCCTCTCTAACTTTTTTTTCTGCAATTTCGCTTCGAAGTATTCGGAAAATATTCGAAAAATATTCGATTCGATTCGCACTCACACTTCAATATTAGAATTCGCTTCACACCCAAAATTTTGCTATTCGCACAGCTCTACTCTTATTCCTTCTTATCAGCTGTAGGATTCTGAAAACCTAGTAGAAAGAGCATATAAAATGTGTTAATGAATGTGAAAAATTGGAACCTGGGAAGCATTAATGTAGCCAGTAATTTTTGGGGGGAGGGGGAGAGAGGTTCTACCATACTTTGTGTTTGTGTGTACGTTTGTATTGGCATGTGTATATATACACATGAGAAATTGAAAATTTTCGGTGGGAGGGGGGGATGGTTTGAAACCCCCAAACACCTCCCTGGCTATGCCTGGGCTGGGAAGTCAAAGGGTTCAGACCACGGTAGTCTAACACCATGGTTCAGACTAAAGTAATCGGTTCCTAGATTAATCTTTAAAGGAGATAATGCCACTCCTGACATTCTGAAAAAAACGTAGAATAAATGTCATCCAGATGCAAGCATCAGACGTACCTCTCAAAAACAAGATGGCTAAACTCGAGTTGCAAAAAATTCATCTTGAGAAAAGTGTACTTTTAAATAAAATTGAAATTTTGTCTATGTGGCAAAGAGATGTTTTATTATTATTTCATGCTTCATCGGGCCTTGACAATATTATGGTTATATTGAGAATGTGGCTTTGGTGAACTCCTCACATGAACTTTCAAAGCCAAGCAGATACATGTGTTGGCCAGGGAACTCCAGACAATACACACTTTCAATTTTCAACAGCCACCTTGTGTTATTTATAAACGTGATTTTAAACCATTTCCAGTTTAAGCTCAACCTTGACTTTTATGTTCATGAAAGTAGAGAAACTCAACTTGACAAAATAAGTTATAAAAATCCACAAGAAAAAAGAGCATTTTTCAAGTAGTATCTGTGCCATGAACTTCCCAAGCAACCACAGATATCCGCTCAGTATCCATGCAAGAGCCCAATGTCCAGCGCCAGTATGGGACATTCATTGGATGTACATTAGAGATACCATAGTGGATATCCATTTTTGGAGTTGTGATGTACATACGAGTTATAATCGATTATGGATCTTCAAAGGATATTCATGTATGCCTTTATGAAGGAGTCCACAAATGAACATGTATTCATTACATAAGCTGAAACAGCAGCTTTCTTACACATGGCAATGCACATCGTCACAGGTCATAACCAGAAAATTATTTACAAGGTTTAGAACCCAGAAACATCATTGAGGTACCACGTACAATAAAATATTTTCATCTATACCCCATACTGATCAAAATATAATATTGACTTGTTCGCTTGATTGTTCTATTACATGAACTAATTGCCAGTAAACAGTTTTTTTAGTTGTGTAACTGGCAGCCCAAATGACTGAAATAGGAACTAGTATATGCATCTTCTGCTGGCCTTCTACTTCATTTAAAAACCCTGCGCAACATTACTCAAGACCTATGAAAATGTCACTGCCTTGCATTTACACACAATGCCTGTGCTTTTCTGGTCTGTAATACCAGGAAACCAGGTCTGGCGGTCTACCATACCAAGGACGAGGCAAGATGGCTGCTGTTCTGGTTGCTTTTCCAGGTGGCTGCTGTTTTATCTGTTATTCCAAGTGGCTGCTGCTGTTTCGGGCTTTCTGTTGGTGGCAAGCATAGTAGCTGGGCTTACATGCAACTCTAGAGGCCACAGTGGAGTCTTTTGCTGCCACTTCTGCAGCTCCCAGTCATGCTGTGCCGTGGGTAGACCCATCGTGACAGCCACAAGCCAAGCAACTCTTCAACTCAAAGGATTCGTTGTGTGAATAGGCTCTCACCCCAAAGACGAGGAACGGCAAGAGACGGTACATTTGTAGAAACATTTTATGTTACCAGTAGCGATACACGATAAGCTACTTTCTTTTGAGTAATATATTTTGTGAAAAGTTCTGTATTTTATTTATTTGTAAATATATATAATTTACTTGCCTTAGTGCACTTGGGTATCAATTGCGTTCCTTGGTAAGTGGCTGAGCCCACACCCTTATGCTTTCCATCACATTTAGGCATTGTTCAGCACTCACAGGTTGAATTTAACTGTGCAATTTAAAGCCAAGTTATGAATGCAATTTCATTTCTAGCATCTTCAGTTCGTGTCGTATTGGTGTAAATTCAACTTTAACCCTCATATCAGAGGCACTATTACTTTTGGCGGATGCATTTGTAGCAACATAACACACTTAACTCGAGCAATTGTGCATACCAGTCGTTATTCTGACGCAGACACTTGGGCTAGTTGGTGATAACTTAACTTGGGCATCTGAACAAATGTAAAGGAATGCTCGAGTAAGGAACAGACACGTAGACGCCCTTCCTGTGTACATGTCTCTTCCTTATTTGAGTGTTGCTTTGTGCTTGTTGTTTCAATCTGTGAGCACTGTACATTCAGGCACAACATGCGTATAAGGTCCATAATATGTCCACGACAGGATCTCGTTCTGGATATCCTGTGAATCTGCAAAAATGTTTTTATCAACATCTGTCAGACCTCCGATTGAGCTCCAGTGGAGATTTACGGATCTCCAGTGGATATCCCTTACATCCGAAATGGATATATATATATATATATATATTTGTGAGGGATATCTGTGGTTGCTCGGGTTGTGAAATGTAAACATGGCAATGGCTGCGTAATGAGGTCTAAAACCAAACGACGTAAAATATGTATACACATGTATTGGATTGAGATTCTAAGCTTCGACTGCAGCAGTAGTTTCATTCGGGCAAAAGAATGGAGACGCAATTCTTTTCACAAGATCGAAAAAATTGATACTGCGCAGCTCTTCAAGGAGTGTTAAAGTAGAACGAGGCCAGGTGATAGACTGCGCTTACGTTTTCTGCCTGATTGGATTCTCCTTCATTTCTTGTGCTGCTTCAGCCATGTCTGCTCATCACCTAGTGCACCTAAGAATTCCCTGAAAAGCAGTGATGGCCTATTCACGCTCGAGCTTCAGTGTCGAAACAGGTATGTGTAGTCGGTATACCTCTATTTCACTGATTACAGGTAATCACTTGTGTCATTCAATGCCGAAATAATAAGCTTCCTCATAGAAACTGCAAGTCTGTTTGCAACAGGCCCGTAACCAGGATTTTTTTTTTTTTTTTTTGGGGGGGGGGGGGTACCTGCTGAAGGCCTTGACTATTTCAGAAAAAAACAACTATTGTCATATGCTTATTCTTCGTAAAAAACACCCCCTCCACCAGAACTCCGGGGGGGGGGGGAGCTCGGACCTCCTAGAACCCCCCCCCCCCCCCCCGAAAAAAATTTCTGGCTACGTCTCTGGATTCCACCTACAATTGTAATTGTTGCACAATTAAATAATACAATTGTGATCGGGATAGCCGATCAGATCCAGCGACTGCAAGTTTACCGTGGAACGAGCAATATGAAATGCAAAAAGTACATGTACGCTCTCAAGTAACTCGAGCGAAGAGCAAGAGACAGTTGTTGGCCCGTGCGATTCGGACACTCGAGCAAAACGCAGCACGCTAGCAGACGACTCTCGCTCTCCTCGCGCAACCCGCGACTGCAGCGCTGCGGCGGCTTGTGCGGCGAGTCGACTGACCGCGCGCGTGGCGAGGTGAGACGGCAGCTGGAAAAGTACCAGGCACGAAGTACTCAGAATGGCCTCGTACGACCTTTTTATACTTAACAGCCTTTTTCCCCGAAGTACCTTACAGCCAGGTGGAGGCAGAACCAGCAGAACTTCGAGGAGCCAAAATCTCGGCATGAATGACATCTCTGACTGAGGATTTCTAGACTTGTTTATTGTTTCGCGCGTGCGCAGAAGAGATATGAGCATATGAGTTAGCGCGCGAATGTCGCTACATAAACGCATGTGCGTGCCTGTCAAACATCTTGGACACACGACCGGCGCATGGCGTCGTTGGCAGGCTGACGAACATGGGAGGCTCGTACGATCTTCATAACATCGTTCGCAACCTGCGCTCCCACAAGAACACGGAACGCAAAGTACGTGTGTGCGAAAAGGATTGTTGTGCCTTCGTGGCAGTAGGCCCTGCTCCATTACTTTGCCATTAAGCTTCCGTCTTTTGTACGGATGTGTGCGTTCACGGGCAGGGCTTGCTTTGCTCAACTGCGTTTTTTTTTTTTGCCTTGATGAGGGATGCGTCACGCATGCTCACCATAATGTTTTGATATTATTAGTTAAGGCAGGCATATTTAGCTTGTGGCCGGCCAAACAGCCCGTTGCATTATAATGACGTCAACATGTGAATTCTCATTGTAGTTTCTGGCGTGTTTAGTCTTTTGCGAAAGGGGAAAAAAAGACGGATTCCTAAAGCAGTTGCTGTATTTTTCGATGGTGAACAGTCCGTAGAGCGTGTACTTGCTGATCTGTAGCATGTCATGATGTTATATCGCGGCAACGAAGAGAGGACGAGTGCCGGCATCTACATGCGCAGTAGGAAAAGAAAGAAGGGCATAAGAAGCTGAAAAATCTCAAGAAAGACACGGAACATGAGTGCCTTATCCAAGTACAACATTCATAACCAGGGTCACTGCACAACATTTTAGGCGTGCGGATCTGTGTTGTATTATGCTTCTGGCTCTCACCCCTCGAGTGCCGGCAACCAATTTGAAAACTGAATAAAACATCCTTTCACTGCACATTTGGGCAGGAGATCCTTTTACAGACTTGAAATCGATAACATGGTGAAGCAAATTAACAAGCAATTGTGTATTAAAACACGAAATAACAAGAAGCATGTACATTAATTTTTTTGAGCAGTACTTTCCCAGCTACCGTCATTCACTTCTATCGCGACATGTCGATGCATGTCTGGGCTTTAAATATTTGCTTTTAAATGTTTGAACATGTGAACATTCAAGGTTTTTGAAGAGTGGCAATGGCAGATTGTAACCATGCTTTTTTATGATAGATCTCAAAACGTAAAACTAGTTCAAGTCCCTAACCACACTCATTGCAACAGTGCCATGTTTCTTGCAGAGTTTATTTTCACCAGACAACACACTGCCTGTTGGACGTTCTTTGCTTGCCCTTAGCCGGGTACAGTCCACAAAGCACCGTGCCATTGCACGAGTGAGTCTCCATGCCTGTGGGGGCAGCTCCTACCAAGAAACACAAAATCACTATAAAACGTTTTATAGAGGTTTCGTGGGCTGCCTTATCTCAATGGGTCCTTCAGCCATTTCAAGGGTCCATTGAATTCGCCTGCAGCACCTGAACCAGTTCATGAGGTGTGGCATGTTGCTATTTGTTCCAGTGGTGCAGTAATGGTGGCCTCTGAACCACGCCATGCTTTTCCAGAGGTGCTGCACTCGTTTGTGATTTTCCTGCACCCTCTCTGCTAACGGTGCTGGCTTCTTCCTCTTGGTCTCTCTGGACTTGAAGGACATGTGAGGGAATTAAATTTGTTGCATCTCCAACCCATAGTGCATATATTCACATTTATGGCGGGTCTGTTCGAACTAGACAAACACAAGATAACACGAACACACTGTTTATTGCTGCAAGAGCGGTCGAAAACTGGAGGGATGGTCCGCTCCGAACAGAATCAAAGTTTCAATCTCGTCATGTGCACTGGAAAGTCCGGTGACAAAGTTGCTTGCAGGTCCGTGAAGGTAACCCCCAAGAAGATGCCACACGAGACACTCCTTGTTCGTTGGGCTCCTTATCGGTTTCATTGTTCTGCCAGGAAGGGAACTTGTCTCCCTCTCGGAGAGACCCTTTCACTCGAGCAGCAAAATGAGGGGTGGCGCACAATGCCAAGTGGTGGGATAGAAGGGGTGACTGGGAAAGGGGCAGGGTGCCCCTCCCCACGTTTGTTCCCGCTGCCAGTCTGCATACATGCTCTCCACACATGACGTGTATTTGGGAGCCTACGAGATCTTTCCTCAAAGGGGGTTTGCAGTAACACACTGAGAGTTATCTCACAAATCGTACCTTACGTGTAAGGGTTGGCCATGCCTTGTCTTGGTCATTCTCCCAGGAAACTCGTGTTCCACAAGGCAGTGTGCCTAGCTGTACACTCTTTGTGGTGGAAATGGAGTCCATGCACACCTATATTCCACATGGTATCTTTTAATCTGTGCACGTAAATAATGTACCAATTTGCTTTAAATTCTGCAACCTTGCCTTATGCAAACACTACGTCCAGGCAAGGAGCTACTATCTGTCCAACACTATTCACTGCATGTTAACAGGAGTATCTTCAGAGCCTTGGGTAGGGAATAGTTAGGGATAGGAGTTAATGGAGAGTAACTTAGTTACTTAGCGAGCTATAGAAAGGAAAATGGTAAGTGTAACTTTAAGGGACAAGAAGAGAGCAGAGTTAGTCAGGGAACAAATGCATGTTGAGGACGTCTTAGTCTAAACAAAGAAAAAGAAATGGGTATGGGCATGTGAGAAGGCAAGACAACCACTGGTCGTTAAGAGTAACAGACTGGATGTATTCCAAGGGAAACAAGAGCATGAAGGGGAGGCAGAAAGTTAGGTGGGCAGATGAGATTCAGAAGTTTGCGGGGAATAATGTGGCCTAGAGGAAGCACAGGACTGGGTGAAACAAGACAGGCCTTTGCCCTGCAGTGGGCATAGTCATGCTGCTGCTGATGGTGATGTGTCCAGCTTGGTCTTAATAATGTAGCTAGGCAGGCCATACAAATGCTTTTAGGGTCAGCCCGCAGAGAAGTACACAAGTTCTTTTCATAAATAAAAGAGGCACGATACAAGACCCCACTGTAGAAATTTCTGAAACCCCAGTGTCAGTAATCAGAGAACACAAATTTCTCAGCATTGTCTTTGACTCTGAACTGACCCTGCATATACAATACCTAAATGCCAGGTGTCTGAAGGCAATAAATTTATTGGAAATCCTCTCAAGGCTCAGTGTATGTCTTGTACCTGGCCACATAGTAAACAAACAGAAAGAAAAAAATGGTGCCAAACTCGCACGTGTGAAGGGGACATCAAAGAATAAAGAAAGGGGATCTGTTATGCCACCCCGGAACCCATAGAAACTGACAGTGACAACAGTGCGTGAGATTTGGCACCCAAGTGGGGCCAAATGTGGGCTGCAGTCTATTGTGAAAAATTATGAAAGCCAGTTATATTTGCCAACTCTAAGCATTTTGAATGCCTTAGTGTCACTGCAGGAACATAAAAATGTTATAATTAACAACCTCTATCGTCTTTAAAGCAACTTTTATGCATTGGAACAAAAAGTCATAAGCTGGGTAGAGGCATTGAGGATAATCTGCTTGTTGATAATATTGCAACACCTGAAACAACAAAACCAAGCAACTCCACCATAGCTATCTCTCCCACAAATTGAAGCCTTTTCTGTGGAGGAAATTAAGGGGCTATTGGCAAAGTATGTGGGACAGTCAAAATCTCAATAAACTCCATGGTATTCAGTTGTACCTAGGACGTTGGCCACCTATAACAAAAATGCAACATATGGAGGTAATCTGCAACCTTTTAATGGGTCACACGTATGGCTCACACTCCTACCCCTTCATTTGTGATCAGCCTCCTTTCTGTGATAATTGTGGCAACATGCTGATGGTCTTGCTCCAGTGTTGGGATCTAAAAGGCCAAAGAGAAAGAACGCCGTGCAGAGTCTCCTCTGGGAGTTGTCTGAGAAATGTGTAACCGTTGTGTTGAAGCGGTGTGCCCTGTTGAACACACAGACTTGAAGTGATGTGTTCTACATCCGTAGAGCACACCACTTCAAGTCTGTGAGTTTGAGGGCACAAGTCATCATAATATTGCATCTGGAGATTACGAGGCAGTTTGATATATTGGTAATTCAGTATCGGAGAATTACGGAACAGGTAATATGCTGCACTGCATGGCTCTTTATTCTTACTCCTATTTGTATGCTTCACTGCTAAATACATACTTTGCATTAAAGCATATAAAAGGAATTCTCTTTTCTAGAGTGCAAATAAGACCCTTGCTTTATATTTCAACACAAACACCTTGCTCATTTGTCCTCCACTGCATGTAACTCACTTCTGATTCAATGCCTTGTTTGGTAGCATATGCAAAGCAATGCTGCTTTGTCACAGTAATGTTTCCAGTGACGAGAAGTGATTGCCTTGTTGTTTGGTGAAACAGTGACGCAATCACTTTTGTACTGAAGCTCACTCGCAGAGGTGCAGTGTGCATGTTGATAGTGGCAGCGAAGATTTTCGATACATGCGTAGTAGGGCACTATATGTTTGCATGGTATTAATGAGAACTAATATTAATGAGAACTAACAGACAATAATGCCAAGGAAAGTATAGGAGATGTTATTTGTAATAATTGGAATATAAATGTGAAGAAAGTAAAGTAGACGAAAAGATAACTTGCCGCCGGCAGGGACCGAACCTGCGACCTTCGAATAACGCGTCCGATGCTCTACCACTGAGCTACGGCGGCGGTCATCCCCCATCCACTTTATAGGGTATATATGTGCATTTAAACCTAGGAGTGTTAGTCAGCGCCGATCGCAGCCATGGTTGCGAGGGTGTTCCATCTTTCAGTGCAGGGAAGAAAAGGTGTTGAAAATATAGAGTCCAGGTCATGACAAGATGTCTGTGGTTCAGTTTTATTTTATGACAGTGTAGTTTGGCCACAGTTTTAATTTGTGCTACTGTTTGTTGTGTTTCCTGTATTACTGCACAGTCATTTGCTGATCAAGTTGTGCATTTCCTTTCAGAGGGCATTTTCTTCATTGAGGAGTGCATTGAAGGACCAGAGCACCCTTGCCTCCCTGGACAAGAACACACTCGACAAAGTCAGCCTATCCTGGGACTTGGTTGCCACCAGCATTGCCAAAATTATTGAACAGGTATGTTGGCTCTGTTACCTGCCTGACAGTTTTTTGGGGGGGAATCGTGTGGTGCATTTGGTCTGTAGGGTCGACTGGCTTTCCACACCTTCCAATGAGAGCTCCCTGGGCGCCACCATATTTCCCTGTTGTAGGTATTGCCCTGTTGCAGTATTTACAACAGGACAATTTGATGGTTTCCATACAACAGGGCAATATGGTGACATTGCCCTGTTGCACTGCAGAGGCTGGCCTTTGTGCTACCATACAGCAAACAAAAGAGGAGGTGCTCTTTCTGCCTGATGGAAAAGTCTGTAAAATGTTTTAAGAGTGACAGAAAGTACAGCTAGTTGAATAAAATTTGTTGCTGGGCTAGTTGGTTCATACTTATAAATACTGGATAGTGCAACTTTAACACAAGACAGGGAAGGAGCAGTAGCCCTTGTCTTGTGTGTCAGTGTTCCTTCTTTGTTTTGTTTTAAAGCTGCGCTATCCAGTATTCATACAGCTACTAGTTGCTAGGGGTTCATTGCAATAGACAGTAAAGTATGCAAGCACTGAAAGAAAAGAGAACCAGCCAACAAAAACACCAAATATCAACTGAAAGGTTGCACTGTGGTGGAGAAGAAGGTAGACACAAAAGTTACCTATGCATGCTCAGTAATGGCACTGCCACCCATCAGTCAGGCATATGCTTGGGTCTGCGCGAGAGAACGGTAAGCATTTCATTTCTTCTCGATGCAAGGTAATCGAAGGATGGCTCACGGATGCACTTCCACTGATATCGGTAGGCCAAGCTCCAACCATAAGATGACCTGTTTTGCTCTAGTGCCTGTATAGAACTGCGCATTTATGAAATTTTGGTGCACATTTGCCATTCTGACAGTGCAACAAAGGATTAGGTGCTGATGCTCTGGCTGACTGCATTTCATGCTAAATAAATCTGATTAATGCAGTGGCCTGCGATTACCCTGCATAAAGAAAGCGAATGCTTAAAGGGGCCCTGCAACACTTTTTGAGCATGGTCAGAAAACGCTGCTGACCAGTAGTCAAGGCTCCCAAGAAAACGCGAGCCAAACATTATAGCGCGGCATGCGGCTTAGAATTTACATTTAATTCTTAAAGTCAGCTAGAAATCGGTCTCTCTTCTTTCTACAAATGATGCCATATAGTACCCCAAATTACTGCGCCATGTATCCTCGTCCATGGCAGTTGGCTGATTTGAGCATCGTGAGCTGCATAGTTACTGTGGCCGCCGTAGGATGCCGCCTCGTGCCCGCGCATGCGCTCGCAATCACACTGAATGTAAGCCGCGCGTTGGAATAAAAAAAGAGAAAAGTCCTGACGAAGGGACACATCTTTTCAGCACGCTCACTGGTACGAAATGAGAGAAAAAGCTTTTGAAGCGTGCGATCAATCCCTGTAACTCCGCTCGTACATGATGGATTCTAAAAGTTTTTGCGGCATGTGAATCGTGAAGCTTCATACACTAATAGTGAGTATGTTCCATTTTAACTCAGAAAGGTGTTGCAGGGCCCCTTTGAACAGTCATCTCTTGCGTACACTTGCACGGGTGGCCGAATGGTGGGTGGCACTGCTATTCCTCAGCTTGCACGGATAAATATTGTGTGACTGACCATTTACTTATCTGCCAACCAGAGAACCAGATTTCAATGCAGTTTTTTCCTACTGATGCAGCTGGTGAGAGTGAGCGCAGTGGTGGCTCGTGCCGTTTCCAGATGGTTAAGGGGGTTCACATGTCGTGGCACATTTTACACGTTCGGGCAACATGTCCATGTTGTGACAATGCTAGCAGATGATTCTTTGATCCAAATTGGTGGCTGTTGGTGTGTCTCGAGAGCTAGGTTGTCTCTGTTCATCTCTTCGCTGGCCAAAGGGGTGCAGTGATCTTGGATTTTCCCTCAAGCACAGGGCAGCGGGATTTGGTTCTTGGTCATGCAGGACACACGAACACGCTCGGTCGTACGTGTGCCAATGGAGGGTTAGGTAAAAAAGGTTTTGCGCATCTCGTCGCTCTCTTGTAGCTAAGGCAGCCTCGCATCTTAGAGCACTGCATGGGCCAGATTTTACGGCCCGGGCCCGGCCCGGGCCCGCTTTATGAAGCCCGAGCCCAGCCCGGGCCAGTGGTTCTAAGCGCGGGCCCGGCCCGGGCCCGGGCATACATGACCGAACCCAGCCCGAGCCCGGCCCAGGCCCGGGCGTACTTGATCGTACCCAGCCCGAGCCC
Organism: Rhipicephalus sanguineus; assembly: GCF_013339695.2. Lineage (NCBI taxonomy): Eukaryota > Metazoa > Arthropoda > Arachnida > Ixodida > Ixodidae > Rhipicephalus > Rhipicephalus sanguineus. The sequence continues at coordinate 37,554,761 of NC_051181.1, read as the reverse complement.
GGGCCCGGCCCGGGCCCGGGCGGTCTTTACTAAACTAATCCAGGGTGCGCTTGTTCATGACCAGGACCGACCCAGGCCCGCTAGAGGATATTAGTTGTTGATGATGATTATTAATGATGCCGTGCGCTTTGTAGCAGGCGATCGGACGAAAAATCCGGTGTGTACATGCATCGAAATGTTGCATTGCCCACGGTGGTAGCTCAGCGGTTAAGCTGTTTCGCTGTTAAGTCCTGGACGTGGGTGCGATTCCCGCGGACACGGCGGCCGCAATCTGGTGGGGGCAAAATGCAAGAACACCCGTGTATATGCTTATCTTTAGGTGCCCGTTAGAGAACTCGAGGTGGTCGAAATCGATCCGGTGCCACTACGGCGTGCCTCGTAATCATATCGTGGTTTTGGCACGTAATACCAAGGAATATAAATGAAATGTAGCGTATGTCTCAACCTCGAATAAAAGACCGAAATCTTTATGCCTCCCATGGGAACAACCGTGATCTGGCCCATTGTTAGTGCTGTTAATATATATATATATATACGTGTCACTTCAGCTTGGCACAGTATACCTTAGACCATGGAATGCATAACAATCGCGTGTGCTCGAAGGCCCGACTTACGCCTTTTAATGAGCGGGTCCGAGTCCGGCCCGGCCCGCGGCTTCAAGCCCGGGCCCAGCCCGGGCCCGCCAGAACACGCTTTGGACGGCCCGGCCCGCGGGCCGGGCCGGGCTAGGGCTTTAGGGCCGGCCCGGGCCCGTGCAGTGCTCTATCGCATCTTGGGAAGTTACAGGGTGATTCACGACCACGCACAGCGACTACAGTCACTACAAGACCATGCACAGCGAGGTTCGAGAGAGAATTGGCCTCCGTTGTGAAGAAACATACAAAATGAGTTGAGCTACAATGTGATGTGCATCAGAGGCCAGCTTGATGCATTGCTGGTAAAGTCCTCTTAACGGAGACCATATGTCGCATTTTAAAGCCGAGAAAGCGCAGGTAAAACACAACTGTTTTTTGAAGCTGTCACGTGTTCTGCCCTCGGAGCTGAATCACTTGCTGTCTGTTCAATTCAGTGTATATGCAATATTGAAAGCCATCGCACACATTGCAAAAACGAATGAACATTGGTCTAAAATCTCATGAAAGGAAGGTGACAGTCTGAGCCGAGCACCTCTCTTCATGGTGCCCACGGGTTCTGTTTTGTGATATCAAGCCTGCATATGCCAAAAGAATTGCGCAATACTTTGTACGGCATTGCAAATTTTGACAATTGCGATGCATTGGTTCAACAGAAGTCTTGTTACTTGGCTTTGTCACATAACCCCACATGATTTTATAGAGCTGGTAGCATTTGCAGCAGGTAACTGCATGCAGCTCAAGAAAAGAAAAACCTGGTCGGCTATTTAAATCTGTTGCAGCAGTGCACTTGCCAAAAGCACCTGTTAGTTCCAATTGCTTTCGTTGGTAATTTATTCTTTTCTTCAGAGCCAGGCATAGCTCCTTACGAGTTAACAATTGAGGATAGTGAGCTCTGTGATATCTGGAAACAAGCGGCGACATATTTTTGCCCTGATTGGGATCACTTGCAAGATACCAGCTCACTTGCAATATGAGTGAGAGGTTGTTGCGCTTAGTACTATAGACTGCTTCTGTGGCTACACATCTGTGTCACATGATGCACGGTGGCAACAAAAACACCGAATATGGTGCTGAAGCACGGCATGGGCAGCATAGAATACAGAACAATGCCATTTGTAGAGTGCACAGTACGATGCACTAAGTTGCTCACATGTGTGCTTTCTGTCTGCTTCACTCCAGAGGTGAGCATTGTTTCCCGCTTGCCTTCCAACTGCCGCATGATAAGATGCTGTTTCGCTTCGATGGCAGCTATGTTGTGTGGCATGCAATTGCAAAAATGCATTTGCAAAAACTGTGCAACTTGACCCTTTTGCCAGTGACACCGGCAGAATTTTAGTTGATTGCCTGCGTCTTTACGACAGCAGGTAGACTCAGTTATACTGAAATCACTGATAAGCATGCTTTATTATATTTATATTAAAAAAAGAAGGTTAAATTAAGGAGGTGGTCTCTACTGTGGAGGAGTGCTACCTGCCATAACAATGAACGAAGGAAGGGCAATCTTAAACGCTCGTTTTTCTTTGCTAGACACAACATTAAAATAATTAGAACTAACAGACAAGAAAGCCAAGAAAAGTATAAGAGATGTTATGCGTTTAAAATGCACATATATACCCCATAAAGTGGACGGGGGGATGACCGCCGCTGTAGCTCGGTTGGTAGAGTATCAGACGCGTTATTCAAAGGTCGAAGGTTTGGTCTGTGCCAGTGGCAAGTTATCTTTTCGTCCACTTTACTTTCTCTTCACACTTGCACCATAATTACTACAAAATAAGATCCCCTATACTTTCCTTGGCTTTCTTGTCTGTTACTTCTAATTAATGTTGTGTCTGCCATAACGGTCAATGAGATAAGAGCAGTGGGAAGTCATTAGTTTTTTTTTGTCTATCCGTTTACGAATTCTACAGGAGCTTGACAAATCTGCTGGAAATGGCAAAGTTGGACCCGATGTGCTTGCTGCTGTCGAGCTGCTGAGAAGAGTGGTTCAGCTGGCCAACAGAAGTGAGTGCTCTTCATTGAGGCTGTTAGAACAAGCCTTGATATGTATTCATACATCATGCTGTATTCGCTTTCACATGAAAATGGGTTGAAAAGTAGTGTTACAGTTGTATATGAAAAAAAAAAAATCTTGTTTGTAGTATTGTCTGCTATCAAAGTCAGTGCCATTGTCACCGCACTAAATTGATTATCAGTGATGCTTAATGTGTGCAGATGAAACTGGGTCTTTGGGACATTTACAAACCAGACATGCAGTGAATGCAGAATACGAGCAAAATGCAAGACCATATAGCTATTTTAATAATAAAACTATAAATTGGTTAATAATGGTTTATATGTAAGCCAAGCGAAAACATTCTGCCAATGTGTACAGCAAACACTTTCACGAAAAATTTGCCAATGTACATGGGCACAGAAGTGAGTTGCAAAAATCTAAATATGAAAACAAACTGGCATAAAGGAGCATATAGCACGTGTACAGTAAAACTCTCCTGAAGTTATAAAAAACATAAATTATTTTGAGAAAAGCCTTATGTCCTGTACTTTACCTGTTCCTTATGTCCTGTACTTTTTCGTTTGTGTCTGTGTTCACTAAGTGCACTTGTGAAGATGAATCGACGCCAACTAGCCCACCTTATACCTCTCCTCAGAGTATGAAAGCAGAATAGAAGCCTATCCAATTTAGTGCCAGGAACATTCTCAGTCTCTTTCAAGTGCTGCGTACACATTGATATCAGCAGTGTTACTGAAAACAAGTCCAGACAGTCCTAATCCAAGACTAGAGGAGCTTATAGCATGTCGAATATGTGCGCAATAAGGTGGGACTACTAATTTCCGGAGTGTAATGATTCCACGAGAACTCTGAGTGGGTGCGGCTGTCACGCCTATTGTAGACATCTTTCGTAGAATTGAAGTCAGGTGGTAGCACACGTAGCCAAGGTCAGACAGAGATCAACTAGATAGACCAGTGAAGGGTGTCCTGGTAGGGACCAGGCTTTATAGAACACAGCAAAGGAAACTTTAATGTATGATTACGTGGCTCTCTTTGAGGAGATACATAGGAAAGACTGGTGAGCTTCCAGGTTTGAGCGACAAATACGAGTGCCGTGTTGGTGAGGCTTGCTGTCTAAATATCATCTGGGCAAGGCAGTTTCTCAGCTGGCAAGGAGTTTGGCATGCGGCTAACGTGCCATATTCTTCACCTTCTCGTGCACAGACGCACAGTGCCTGCTTTGGGCCATTCATCATTCATTCTTGTAGAGGATGTGATAGATATAGGATTAGAGCAGGATATGTGCTGTATGCAAACACTGCACTTGTTCAGGCACCTTTGTTCCTGCCTATGCATGGTGGGCCTTTTGCTGACTTTCGCTGACTGATGTAGATCGTTGAACGTGGTTTTTGGAATGGATGCGCAAAGCCGAACCATAGCAATGTGCATTTCCACCTGATTGTTGTGCTTGCATGAAGTGAGTATCTCATTAGCGGTCGTATTACTGAAACGCTGTGAGCTTGCCCACACACTTGGTTTGGGCGCAGTGTTGGGACTGATTGCGCTGCTCAATAGCACTGATTATCTTGCATCATCATTTATAATATGCTGCAACCATTGTAATGAGTCACTGACAGCATCCCGAATGAGAGAAACTTCCAGCTCATTGCTGCAGTGCGAGGCCCCATCAGAGTGGCGGCGAGAAAGTGCGCATGAGCAGCGATAGAATGGTAGAAGCAGGAAATATTGGGCCTCGAGTAGTGGACTTGGTGCCATTGCGATCTCTCACTGCTGCCATCAAAAAAGAAAATACTGCTTAGGACGAAGTAATCCTGCTTATCATTGCTAAAACCCGAGACAAAGAGCAAACAAACAAAACATGATTTTCGATGGAACTAAGATTTGAAAATGAAAGTAACTCGTTACACCACAAGTTCTGTGAAATTGAGGTTTGGCTGTTATATTGATGTAAATGAAATCTTACATGTCATATGAAGTCCAAAAAAACGGCAGGAAGTGGAAGGTGGAAGCTTGCGATGAAAAAGTCCGTAAACAGGGAGTGGGTGCTCGAGCCTTCTTTTTTTGTGTTTCGACAAGTGGACTTGTCTTCTTCAAGGCTAGAACTGATTTCCTTAGCTCTCGTGTCTATGTGCTTCGTGCCCTCTCCACCACAAGGGAGAAGGGGAGGGCAACTGCCAGAGTGGGGGTGGGGGAGGGAGGCCACCTTGACGGACTGGGTGAGTCATAAGGAAGGCGAAAAAAAAGAAAAAAAGAAAAGGAACGAAAAACGGGGGGGGGGGGGGGGAGGTATACGTTTCGCTGAGTGATTGTCAGTGGAAGCATGTGGCATTTCAACAATAGTAGGTTCAAAATTCCTAGAAGGGCTTACCTGTCATTGGTTTTCGTCGTGTATGTACCATACCAAATGGATTCAAGAGCACCCACCCCCTGTTTATGGATTTTTTCATGTCATATGAAGTGTTATTCATAATAAAACAAGATTCATGGGAACCATCGTTAAAAGCGCAACACCATACAACACAAGAGAATACCAGACGAGCACAGGCGCAAGACGAGCACAACATTGCGCCTGTGCTCGTCTGGTCTTCTCCTGTGTTGTATGGTGTCGCGCTTTTAACGATGGTTCCCATGTCTAGACGCCAACTAGCCCAACAGTCAATTCTCTAAAAGAAGATTCATTGAAAGGAAAGTTTTGTACAATTCTAAAAGGTGCTAAAACGAAAGAAAAGGTGAAACTAAAATGAAAGAAAAGACCAATGAAACCTGGGTACAGTAAAGGCACATGCAAATGCATGCTTGTATCGGCAGTTTAGAAAAATCCTTTACTATTGTATGAGACCCATAAAAAAGTGGATAAAAACAGAGCCATTATAGATGATGAGCCATTAAGTATGATTTCCACAGCAGTTGGCATACCTTGATTGACACGCGTGACTGTTGCCCTCTGAACGTGTCTTGCAGCGATGTGGACTGCAGCAGCTAAATGTCCAGATCAAAATTTTTTAGAGGATGGTATTTGGCCACTCTGTTCTGTTGTCCACTGTAGCAGCCTGATTGCAGGCAGATGTTTGAGAGTGTGTGCGATTCCTAACGCTATAGGGGTTCTTCAATAAATATGATTGCAGCAGAGCTGAGCGTGCGAACGTCTACCTCCTTTGGATGGCTCCGCGCGCTATTGGAGTGGCAGTCACTCTCGCTAGCACTACGCAGCAGCCCTAACAGTGACCCCCTATCCCGTAGTTCGCGTGGAGTCGCAACTGTGGCGGGATTCAGGCCAGTGGGGACAGAGACAAGTCTTTCAAATCCTCAGATACATATCTTCCAATAGCAACAAATACAGTAGCTAATTGACATAAGAACACCTCAGCAGCGGAGCGTTTCGCACTACTGGGACAAACAACAATTAACAAACAGCAATCTCATGTCGAGGGAGTGATAACTGCTCAGATCAACTCGCGCGGCTTTTGCACTCCTTTTCGGGGCAGTAGTTCGCACTCCATGGTTGGAGCGTCGCAGTGGTTGATGGCGGCGGCGGTGCTTCCGGCTTGGTCGAGATGCGGCCAGTCACACCTACCCAGAGGCCTCCAGAAAGCGGTGCGCATTCTTGGGCTGACAGGAGGAATCTCCCCACAAAATAGGGAGGAGAGAATGGGGCGCCTCTGCTGCAGAATGAGCGCAGGGCGCGAAGGGCAGCGGGGGTGGCAAAATGCCCCCTCCAACACCCCTCTCGCTGCTGCACGTGTAAACATATCATGAGCCGAGGCATCGCATTCGACTCCACAATGCCTGCACATTTAATGGGACATTTGTTCCTTCTGGTCAGCAGTAGAATGTATCAAAACAATACTGCCACTTTTAAAACAGATAACGACATCTTGCAGAAAGAGCAGCGGCTGCCCGGTGGGTTTCCTTCCGCTGTGCACTACATCTCATGACTGCAGAACAGTGTTTCCTTAATGAAAAGGTTACTTCAGCAAAAGCAACCTTCTATGATGGGGATCACGTTGCTTGCTGTTGGGAGGTTGTCAACCCAGACCCCTTTAGAGCACTACATCACTGCAGGGTTTATTCATAGGCCTCTAATGAGTTGCTAACACAAGACCTTTGCTCCCACAACCTCTCGTTCTCGTTCTTGTGCTTGGTGGACCACTACCTGTTATCCTTTACTACAGTGGGCGTGCATACTTAATCAGTGTTGCTGTGAGCCTATGCCCACAAGCCATAACTGTCACACTGTGTTGCATCCGGGGTTAAAAAATTCCATGTTTTTTGGTAGTCTCACTTGAAGCCTTCTCTGTGCCTTCTTAAGGATCCAAAGAACCCTGCCAAACGCCCTTTGTGGGTTTCGGAGCGTAAGAGCCCCGTGTCCTTTCCTAACTGTTGCTTGTAGGGCAAGCCTGACAACCCATTTCCACAGTATGGACTTGTGGCTATTGAACTCTTGTCATATCAATTTCTGGGGTTATACGTGTCAAAACCAGAATATGATTATCTTTTCGCAAGCTACATTGTGCTTTGTGACAGCTTTGATAGTGTTATCGATGTGCTGTACCCTGAAGAATGGAATGGCGAAGCAAGTGGACTGGGCACACAGTCCTCTATTGTGACTGAAATGGAGGTGCATGAGTTCTTCACGACATTGAAGGGGCTTTCCATTCTTCTGGAAGCATATTTGTCTGGGAAAGATTTTTTAACATGCAAGAAGAAAAATCAAACCTTGTGGTGAAAACGATTGTGGGCATGATTTTTCACCAAAATGCTGTAAGCTCTTGACAATTCAAACCTGCAGGAATCCCAGAATTCTGGTTCAATTATCATAAGTTGTGATGAATGTGACTTGGGGCAACATACCATTCCTGTGCTGTAATGTTTATTGTTTTTCATGGCTGCAGCAATGTCATAGACAGCTCTTTCTAAATGATGGCCAGTAAAATCTTTAGATGTCTCTGATCATACTGGTATCTGTTACTATACGGTGCATGCATGTATGTGTAATTAAAGGACCAAATGTACTGTACTCGTGAAAGCTGGTAGCCCCTTGCCAATCTTAGCATGCTTTCCTGCATTATACTGGTGTACTGCATCGAAAGTACGCAATAAACCAAGTAATTTCTGCACACGATAAACCAAGTAACTTTGTAGGGAAGCAGTCAGCGTTATTTGCTACTATTAGTCACATTAAAGTGCAAATGTTCAACTAGAAGTGTCAAAGGCAGCAGATATTTTCAGGCAAGGACAAAAAGAAAGTATGAATTAGCTTATTTCATGCAGTGAAGCAGTTTGAATTAACTGGCATTAAAGTACACTGAAAAAATTGCAACCCAACCAAAATGTAAAAATTGTTGGAATCAATTGAAAGTTTGAATTATTGAGACTTTACTGTCTTATTGATTTGAGGGTGCAGCCTAGAAATAAGTGTACCGACCATGGTGGTCTAGTGGTTACGGTGCTCGACTGCTCACCAAAAGATCGCGAGATCGAATTCGGTCTGCAGCGGCCGCATTTTCGATGAAGGTGGAAATGCTTGAGCTCCGTGTACTTAGATTTAGGGGCACATTAAAGAACCCCAGGTGGTCGAAATTTTCAGCTCCCTCCACTATGGCGTCCCTCCTAATCATATCGTGGTTTTGGGATGTTAAACCCCCACAATTGTTATTTTTGTTAGAAATAAGTGTGAAATGGCATGCAGGGAAGTCACTACTGAACCCTCGCAAGATATTGGAGCATGTCCAGTGGTTCCTGACCCAAGGGGCGTACGAGCCTCTGCAAGTGCAGTACACCAGCCTCCTGCGGTTGCTGCTGCAGAGTGACTGGCAGGCCACACTGCCGGCTTCTCAGTACCACAGTGAGTGCAGTGCGATTTGTGTTTTTTCACTACAATTTCTGGAGAACCCATCGTATGGTGAATGCTAAAGCTAATGTGATTATTCTTTAACAGTGTAGCTAGACGTACCACGCATGAGGAGTGTTTGCGACAGGGCTCCTCAGCGGTCATGCTGTGCTGTGTAGCAACTGTGCCAGACAAGATTCTCTGACGTGGGTACGATAGTAATTATCTTGTGCATAGGGTAAACCAAATATTCCGAGGCTTTTCCTTTCTTTTTATCAAAGTGCATAAAAAAGTCACAGCTTCGACGCAAGGGCGAAGCAATGAATGCGATAGCAAGAAACTAATGCTATACGAAGTGAGGCTCGCCAATGGATACTCTCAGTTTGAACAGCGCTCCTGTTGCAAAGGCGGCCAAAGCAGCGAAGGAAACTAGAGTGCTTCAAGTGTCGAGCTGTGACACTTGATAGTTCGCGCTCAACTTCTGTTTGTTCGTTTAGCGGCGTCCCTTGAGCTCGAGTGACTTTCGTACGCTCCGTAATATGAGCGCGGACATCACGGTGAAAGCGTGAAACATTCCTCTTCCCCTCACCACGAGAAAACCGCGCGAGCAGACAGCGGAAGGGCAAGGTTCTCCCTGCGCAAATATAAGAAGCGAGCGAGCTCGCCGACGACTTTTAAGTCTGCCCGTCGCGCTTCTAGCGCCATCTCGCTGGTAATGAAGAAACGCTTATAAGCGCCTAGCGTCTCTGAGTCCGTCCAGCGATAAAGGGTGTGTATGTAACGCTCGCCGTTAGCTACGTGGAGGATCTGCGTTTCGTGGCGTAGTGGTTAGCGCCACTTGCTGCGGAGCAAGAAGGCCCTGGTTCGATTCCGCGCTTCGGAAGCATTTTTCTGAATTATTTTTCTTTGGGGTTTTTATATATATTGTAGCGAAGCGTTGGAAGTCTGTAATGGGTCGCCCTCTCGAGCGCTTTCTAGTGGGTCGTCCCCTTCGGCTCTTCTCTGACAGCACGCTCCTCGCGCTCAGAGTCCGCGCTCTGTCTTGACTGTCGCCGTTGTGCTTCGTCGACTAGTGCCGTCAATAAACGCCTTTATAATATATACATACTTATACATATACGGTGCATGACGGCGGCGGCGGTGACGGCAAAATTCAGCCGAGACTGTCCATATAATTGCTATCGCAATAAAAATTTCATCTGACTTTAGCGGCTGTGAGGCAATGCATGGTCTCAGTACCAAGCAGCATTTCTGAACTATGACAGGGAACCTGGTAGCAGAGAGTATGGCTTGTGTGGCTTTCTGATGTGCGTGTGCTCGATTGTACGGTGATCTGCTACCGAGCGGAAATCAGCACTGCTTGAGTGGATTGTAGCATCTGCTACCAAATGGAGCCAACAGTCCCGTTTATGGGCAGTGCATTATTTACTGAGCTCGTACTGTGCTTTCCCCGTCATACATGCCATGGGAGTATGTGTACAATAAGGTTTTCTTCATACCTGTTCCACATGTAACCGTGCACTTGTGCAGATGCCCCTCTAATGCATTATTCACGGGACTGCAAAAACAAAATGTTGGAGCTGAATCAGACCCCTTTGGAGCGCTTGGATGGTCTTGTGGCAGTCCACATCGCCACACACATTGACATATCTCCTCAACATATTCAGCACAGTGGCAGTTCTGACACTTATGTGTGATAACTTTGACACTTCAAGCATTGCATTGGAAAGGGACTCAGTCTGTCATACAGCAGTTCGTCTCCTCAACAACCCACTTTTTTCTGAAAGGTTATGTTATAAAGGATCTAAGGAGGTCCATTTAAACTTGTTGGAGTGGAGCTTTCGTTGTATCTATTGGCTGGAGAAGTTCTTACAAGTAGAGTTTTGTGCCTTTGAGGACAAGTCTTCATGTAATGCCAAACATATGCTTATTTACTAGCATTGAGGAGTAGCAGCTCGGACGAATTCTGACACACATGCTGCTCGCATCCAGGTGTTCAGAAGGCACGACAAGTGAAAGCTTTGGCTTGTTGTGCTGTAAAAGAAAAGACTCTTTCCGAGAACAAAACAAGCAAAGAATCCAGAGAAGTTATGCAGGACTTCTTAATATTCATTGCCTTCAGGTGCTCTATGAGCAACAGCAGATGCAGGTTGTCTCGTTCAGCGATTAGAGACTTGCAAGTGGCACAAACTTGGTGTCATGCATATGTTTGGTGTGAAGCATTCGTGTGCTTCCTTCAGGGAGGTACAGCTATTCCTTTTGGTAATGTTGATGTGATTGGATGTTAATGCCGCTTTTGTGTCATGCATTTGTGACACTTCATGCCTCGCGATCTGATGCTTGTCCAAAGTGAACTTTGTGCAGCTAAACACATTTCACTAACTGAGAAGGCTTTGAAACAGGGCACAAAGGCAGGACAATAGTTGAAAACAAAATTGGATCTATGTTTTAACGGAGTCACCAATGAGCATTATGCACACAGCAGTGTGAACGTAAGGTAGGGTGCTTGAAAGCTTGCTGCTGTGTACAAGGAAGAGTTTTATACATTAAATAATGTATGTAGTACTTACTTGGACCAGAGTTCAGATGATCCAGATTAACGAGGACAACATTAAAGAAGATTTTACTAAACTCTATGATTGTCACAAATTATTTGCATATTCTTTTAGGAAAAGCATTTGGTAGATCACATAGCAACAGTCACTCAGTTGTGTAATCAGAAAGGTAGAATATGTGACCAAGCTTTCATGTGAAGGTCATGAGCTTGATCAGGGATGTAGCCAGAAATTTTTTTCAATGGTGGTTCGACCCCCTTTATGTATGCTCGGGCATGTGTTTGTATGTGTGCCTGTTACACTTACAAAATGTAAGAAATTTGGGGGGGGGGGGTTGAATCTTCTGAACCACGCCCCTGGCTATGCCACTGCCTTTGATCCTCACATGCTGCTCTGAGTGGGAACTCAGTGCGGCGCTCTGTACTTTTATACACAGGATGTGTGGGGATTTGGGACATGGATGATACTAGTTTGACTGCTCTCATAGCTGGTGCATTGTCTGAACTGCACAGGTCTGGTCAAAGGAGTTTGCCAGCTGCTACGCTCGGACAAGCAGGATGTGGTGGGGCTCAGCAGTGCACTGTACCAGCTAATAATATCTGGTTTTTACCAGGATGACACCTCCCTTGAAATGGTCCTCGAAACACTGTCTGGTTCTTTTGGCAAGATCAGGTACTGCTGAGGCCTTTTTCTTTCTTTTTTGCTTCTTCTTGGCAGTGTTCCTTCTTGAAAACCCTTCAGCTTGGAAAATTAAGGCTCTGAAAATAAGCGTGCTCCACGAAAATTAGTATTTAAGGTGACTTTAAGAGTGCACCATTTCAGCATATTAATCTCAACATTTTCACTGTGCAGCAGTATAACAGAACATGGTTGTCATTAGAGTCACATGTCAACAGTCAGCAATGGCAAATAACTCGTACAATGGGGCACTGCATCAGCACAGAAGAGCTGGTGGGTTGTTGGCTCATGCAGAGACAATTGTTTCTGCTTTTGAGTACTGGGCTTTAAGAGTGTGCCCAGATGAAACCATAGAAAGACGTCACTATTGGAGTACCTTGACTCGCTGATCTTGTGCAGCAAAATATTTTTGAACTCTTTAGTATAGTTCAAGGCTCTCGAACTATGCCTCACCAAGTATCACAGACACTGCATTGGTGTGTTATAGTATTTTATCTTGAAGGCCATTGCTCTTGATGAGGAACTCGCAATAGTATGTAAGGTAGGCGATTTTTTCCTCATGCCTCTCTGTTGTAAAGTGCATGCCAACCATATGGTGGCTGTTTAGGCACAGTGCTCTGTAGACCGTTTCTTCATGCAAACGAAGTGTCAAATGTTTGAAAGTTAGTTTCCTTGTCTAAAAAAAAAGTTACACGCCAATCGCACCACAGAATGGCCTTGATATACTGATCGCAAGGCTAAGCCTGAATGCTTGTGTAGCCCTGCAGCCAGAAGCACTGCCTTTCACACGTGTCGACGCACTTGTCACATATTTTGACTACAAAATCGAAGTACTGTGTTGGCAAGCCAGTGCGTGCTGGAACTGCCCCATGTGAAAACATGCACCGTGAGCCACAAACATTCGAGGAACATGACCCCGTGTGTCTGCTACAAAATTCCATTTAAACAGTTAATACTGTCACCCGTTGGCAACAGTTGTACGCTGTTATGCAGGCAAGTGGCTCTTGGGTTTCAGAATTTCTGATTTGATTGATGTGCACATGTTGCAGGCTGTGTTCGTGAGCATAATTTAAAAGTGCTCAGTGCGTGCCACCACCGTGGGCCCGCAAATCACACAAATTTTAAGGCACACATACAATGAGTTTTAAAGCCACTGCTATGTGGTTCTCCTGCTGCTCCCAGATTCTCAGTGGGTGGATGCAGCAGGCAATGTTTTCGTTAAACCCAAAATGCAATACCAGTTTCCTTCTGCAAATCAATAAATTGCAACTCCAACACCAAAAACAACCACGTGTTTCTGAAATTATTGTTCTAAAAGGGACCTCAGGCTGGTGTTCTTGCAAGGTGCTTTCACAAGGTGTGTGATGAGTCAACGAAGGTGAGAGCCCATACTGTGGATCTGCTCAGGAAGCTTTCGCTTGATAGATTAGCAAATGGTGTTAAGCAAAACAAAGGTCTGTTGATGGAAGCGTTTTTCACTGCAGAAACACACAAGCCTGAGATCCCTTTTAGAACAATAGTTTCAGAGAGGAACACTTGGTTGTTTCTGGTTCAGGGTTGCTTCAGAAACACTTAAATTCTTTGCATGTGAATGATTTCGTTTTCCATTTCTTGTTCTACTTGTGTTGTTGCTTTGTACCAAGGGAATTCTGTGGGTTGTGGTGCTTTTAGTATCGATGTTCAGGATTGGTATTATTCCATGTAACAAGACGCTTTGATGCAGAGCATAAGAGAATGTATTTGTGAAGAAAATGATGAGGTGGCTTTCATGACTAGGTGTGGTGTTTCAGTGGAAAGTTTCTTAGAATGGTTAACCTTTTTGTGGTTTTGCGGGGAGGAAGTGTGGTAACTGACGCCACCAGGGGGCGCTATGTATAATAAAATATAATAAAATAAACGTGTTCAGAGCACATATGGGTTTCGGGCACAGTAGGTGGAAAGAAAACGTGGCTAGGTGTAGCTTACTTGTGGACGGGGAATAACTGCAGAGAAAAGAATCTGGAGATAGTGAAATGCATAAGCACCGATATTAAAGAATTTGGTCATGATGCCGAAATAATCCTTCTAGGGGACATGAACGCTCACATTCATGACCTTGACGGATATTCAGACACCAATGGCAAGTTATTGCTAGATCTCTGCGAGCAACATAGTCTTGAGATAGTTAACGTGGGGCCTAAGTGTGAGGGGCAGATCACGTGGGAAGTCGGAAACCGGCAATCGAGCATTGATTACTGTCTCATGACAGAAGGAATATATGACAAACTTAGAGACATGAGAATAGACGAAGAAGGCATTAGCAGCTTGGGTAGTGATCATAAACGCATAATATTACAAATGGGATATAAAACTGAAAATAAGAACATAGAATCAAAGTTTGGCAGCTCGTATCTAAATGACAAACAAATAACAAATATAGCCGCAAGAGTCGAGGAAAAAGTAGACGAACTACCAGGCAAAGACTGGAAGTATAGTGAGCTGCTACATGTAATCACGAAAGAAATGGAAATAGAGAAGAAAACTATTTGTTGGAAAGGAAAGAAAAAGCCAAAAAGTTGGTGGAACAAAGAAATCCGGGAAGCGATCGAGATGCGACGTCAGGCATCACGGGAGCACAGACAGGCAAAAAAGGAGAAGCGGCCACAGGACGAAGTTAACCAAATATGGGAAATATATTTAGAGCAAAAATCCATTGTGCAGAAATTAGTCGAGGCAAAAATTAAAGGTGAAAGTGAACGCTGGATGACAGAGATTCGCGAAAAGAAGAAGGCCGCGCCTAGGATATTTTGGAGCCACCTAAAAGCGCTGGGTAGGAAGTCTGTCACAATGCAACAACATATGGTAGATGAAGGAGGAAATCAATTCGAAGGATATGGAGCGCTAGGTTACATTCGAAAGATAACAGCCGATTCGTTTAAAAAGGTCCCCCAGGGGATTCCCCCGGTGAGTAAAAGTACGCAAAGGAGTGCAACCGACGAAGATGTAGTACTAGAGAATTTCAATTGGAAAAAGGCCGAAAGAAAAATTCCTAAGCGCACTACTCCGGGCTTAGATGGGGTTCCCGTCAGCCTCATTAACGAACTCGGGCATAACACTAAAGAAGCACTGCTGAAAGCCGTAGAAAAGTGCTTACAGGAGAGGGAAATACCAGACAGTTGGCGAAAAAGTAGAATGAACTTAATCTATAAAGGCAAGGGAGAAAAAGATAACATTCGCTCGTATAGACCCCTAACAATTACATCGGTGCTATACAGGTTGGCGATGCAGGCAGTAAAATTAAAAATAGAAGCGTGGGTAGAACAAAATGATATTTTGGGAGAACTTCAGAATGGATTTCGAATCGACAGGCGGTTAGACGATAATCTGTTTGTTCTTACCCAGTGTATAGAAATATCTAAAATAGAAAACAGGCCCTTATACGTAGCTTATCTAGATATCACCGGGGCGTATGACAACGTTAATCAGGAAATTTTGTGGGATATATTGAAGGAAGTGGGCATAGGTGACGACTGTGTACAGCTTTTGAGGGAAATATACCGAGGAAATACAGTTTGTATAGAATGGGAAGGAATAAGTAGCAAGGACAGCGTTGAAATTAGCAAGGGGCTGAGACAGGGATGCCCTTTGTCCCCGCTGTTATTCATGCTGTACATGGCGAGGATGGAAAAAGCGCTAGAAGGTAGCAACATTATCTTCATTATCTTCATTATCTTGCTGTAATGAATGCCAAATAAAATTGAAAATTGATTGATTGAACATTGGATTTAATTTGTCACACAAACAGGTCGGAGCGATGGTTGAGCAGAAGCTTCCAGGTCTATTTTATGCTGATGATATTGTCTTATTTGCGGACAGTCAAGATGATATACAGCGACTGGCAGATATATGCGGAAGGGAGTGTGAGGCTCTAGGACTAGGATTTAGTGCAACAAAATGTGGATTGATGATATTCAATGATCACGGAGACCATACGGTCCTAATACAGGGCCAAAAAATACCGAGGGTAAGCGAGTACAAGTACCTCGGAGTATGGGTAAATGAGGGGGATAGATATATGGAGGTACAAGAGAAAGCATCGGTACAAGGAAAGCAAAGGGAAAGAGGAATGCTGCAATTATGAAGCACAGAGCTTTATGGGGATACAATAGGTACGAGGTGCTTCGAGGGCTGTGGAAGGGTGTGATGGTCCCGGGGCTTACATTTGGGAACTCAGTAGTGTGCATGAAGTCAGAGGTACAATCAGGAATGGATGTAAATCAAAGGACGGTGGGCCGCCTCGCGTTGGGCGCTCACGGGAAGACGACAAATGAGGCGGTAACGGGTGATATGGGATGGACAGGCTTTGAAGTGAGGGAAGCGCAGAGCAAAATGAGATTCGAAGAGAGGCTGAGGAAAATGAAGAAGAGTAGATGGGCAGAGAAGGTTTTCAGGTATTTGTATAGAAAAAGTGTTGACACGCAGTGGAGAAAAAGAACTAGGAGGCTCACCAGTAAATATACGGCTGGCAGTGCGGGCGATATGACAACAAGGAGCATTAAGCGGAAGGTCAGAGAGGCGGAGAGGACTTATTGGATGACAGCGATGGAAAAGAAGCCGGCTCTGAGTAACGACCGAAAAGGAAAAAACGAAATAAGGAGGGAAAGGTTTTATGATAATTCAAGGGGAAGCGCTTTACTGTTTGAAGCAAGGTCGGGCTGCCTTAGAACGCGTAGTTATAAAGCGAGATTCAGTAACGAAGAAGAACAATGTACATGCTGCGAGGGAACTAAGGAAACGATGGAACATGTACTGATTGAATGTGGCGATATTCACCCAGGTATACGTGTGGGCACGAGTCTACATGAAGCCTTGGGTTTTAGGGACAACAATGGAAAGCTGAACACGCCCGTGATAGAAATAAGTAAGAGACGGTTAGAGTATTGGTGGCAGAAAAGTAGAGATAAAGTACAAAAATAAATAATTGGGGGAAAAAAGGTTATTCTGCCTTAAGAGGCAGAGAGATGGACTGTGAATTTATATTTTTTGTTATAATAACATAGATTTAATCAATGTAGATAAGGCATTAGGACAACATGAAACAAGGAAGTTTTTTTTTTCTTTTTTTATCCTTCGAGCCTGGTGGCAGACATGTCACCGCCCCGTTATAAAGGGGACGCTCATAGCATCCATCCATCCATCCAGCAGAGTACATGACCCATGGGGTCAGGGTGCCACGTGCAAACCACATGCAACTCCATCATATGACCACAGGCACCAGCAGTAGTTTCAATTTATTGCCTCAGTCTTCCTCTGCAGCAGCAGTGAACCTTTGTTAATGGAAGTTTCATTTAAACACACATTGTTATAATGAGGTTAAAAATACATGGTGTTCTATGTACACGAAGTTATAGAAAGTTAAATACTTTTTTTGTATTGTAAATTTCATTACATTGAAGTTTACTATATTGAGGTTTAACTGTATTGAGGTTTGTTATACCAGAACATCTCACCACCAATGGCACACACATAGTGTTATAGTGTTAGCCCATTTTGCAATGCAGGGATACTGGCACAGCCAGCCAAGTGGTTCTGCAACTGTCCATCTTGGTGGAAGTGGGCCGTCGGCTCGGAGGCAGAAGGCATCGACTGCTCTGTGACCTGGGGCAGCCCCTGGTGCGCACCCTGCTGCGCCTTTGCACTTGGAATTCCCCGCAGATCAAGGCAAAGCTTGACAACATTACTACTACAGCTAAACATCATTATCGCGGAGTCGGTGTAATAGACAATTTACTTTGGTTATGTCAAGACATTATCATACTGAAATTCAATGCGATATGCAAAACATGTTCTTCAGTGGGTTTATTTTTGCACGGAAAGTTCGACTAAAATGTTCAAATGGTATGTCGACGCAAAAAACACACGCACAAAAAAGAGAAGGAGAATATTGTACAGTAAAACCTTATTTCACCTCCGTTCTTCCAAACATGCAGTGCCATACTTTCTCCTGGTGGTGAAGTATGGTAAAAGGGTGCGCCGGCTAGCAAACTACCATTAAAATGGGAAGGCATCGTGTGGAATTGCATCTTTTTCAAAACTTTGTGCCTGTCTTTTGCGGTGATCGGTTGGGACACGTTAACGTGTATACTTTTGAGCCTTCGGCAAGCATATCACAATTGGATTACAGTCTTCAGCCTACGACAGGAGCTGAAAAAAAGGTGGCCGACGAGTGTGCTATCTCAAAGACCATGCTTCACTGCCATGCGAACTCCGAAACAAGCATAGTTCTCAAATTCAGCACGATGATCACAGACCAAGGTAATTGAGTTGCCTTTTTCTCTTTAAATAGTAAGAGAGTTAACTATTATTGAAACAGGACAGAAGTTCAGGAGAAGATGGAGGCCTGAAGAGGTGTTCACTGTTCAAGAATTTTTCATCTTCTTTCTTTCTTTTTTTTTTTGAGGGTCAAATTTTTTCGCAAGATGCACTCCAAAAATCTGTATTTTTATTGCTGAATTAAATTCTTCAGATGATTCTATTTTAGCAATAATTTGTCTAAAATATTTTTGTGTGACCGTAAAGTGACAAAAAAATTGTTTGTGTTGTTACATGCCCATGGTTTATTCGTAAGTAACATCAAGCAAAATCCTAAAGAAACACTTATATGATTTTTTATAAATAAAAATTTGGCGTTGTATTAAACATAGCTCACAGACATACAAAAGTAAGCACACCAGAGTACTTTTCCGGTAAAAAATGTTCTTGCTCTAACAGTAAAAATTGTCGCGCACGCTTTCGAGATGTCACTCCTTCATCATCATCAGAGTCTGAACTCGTAAGTAAATCCTCGTCTGACGAACTGACATCCAATGAATCAGATTCTGATTCGGCACTCAGGGAATAGTCCACATCGGAAGAATTGTTGCTCGACTCACTAGCAGCAGAGCAACCGGCGCGCACTTCCATAGCGTAAGTGAACTGCGTGAATGAGTGCGCGAAAGAAAACTGTATGGTTGTGCGCCCATCCGGTAGGCAAAACGAGTGAAAAAGCTATAATAACCCTTCGTCTTATCGCCAACAAGACGGAGTTAGTTTTTCCGAGTTTCCAAAACAGGAAATGCAACCACGACGGCATCGTTTGTGTAATTTAGCGCTGCACGGAAACAGATGTAGTCGCCCCCCGGGGAGCAATAAACGAGAGAGTCACAAGCAGCCACCCTTTGAGAGATTAGAAACCAGACTGCCGTCAGCTTTGCAGGCGCGAGAAGCGATAACCACCCGAAGGACAAAACCAAAGCCAGCCGCACCGTGCGTGCGCGCTCGGATGTGCAAGCAAAAGACGGCACCCCGCTTTGGAAAGAAAGAAAAAAAAAAGACGATAACAACGGAGTTACATCGGCGCATGAAAAAGGCGCATGTTTAAACATACAGGCAATGCCGTACATGTACGGCGTAAACCCTCAAAGGGTTAATGTTACATTGAATTACTCAAATCATAATAGGTAGATTTGATGTAAATTTTGTTTTTTCAAACGTTTGTGCATTTGCATGGAGTTAAGTATTGCCTTCGAGATTAGCATTCAGAAACTGGTTGGGGTTGTTTGCAAGAAAGTTCATAAATGCTTCATGATGCTTGCATCTGTCACAACAGCTATTAAAATACATGACGATAGCAGATGATAGCAAAACTTTCATCCGGGCTCTTCGGCTGGCTGTTGCTAGGGGGGTCACATGACTTCGGATGGAAGTCCATCGGATAACTTCGACTTGTTCTCTAATCCTAGCAATCATATGCTCACTGGTGATCCAACTGTACATTGCTACAACTCTGATTGTCGGCACCTTGCAGTCCCCACACAAGTGCAACCTATGCGAACTGCTCCAAAGTTTTCGGTCTTTGCTTGCTTACACAGCAATGCATTTGTTTTGATCTGGAATCTTTATCTTGGGCTGGTACCAAGCACCCCAACAGCTTTTCCAGATTGCCATGTAATCCCCTCCCATTCCCAATTGCTGTGCTTTTTCTCTTTAAAGCTTCAAAGCATACAGTCTGGATTGGTCTAACCAATGTATCACCACCACCACGTCTGGTTGTTGCCTCCGTTGTTACAGTTCAGTATGCTCTCTTCAGACTGGAGGGTCATTGTTCTTGATTAGACTAACTTTTATTTTTTTTTCGAGCCACTATGCACATCAATTGTAATGTAGCATGGGACAGCCATATGGCTACCACTTTAGGCACGGTGTATTGTAAACAGTGCCTTCGCACAACTGATGTGCCAAACATGCAAACAGTTATTTCGTTTTCGTAAATGAAAATGTTGTATTATTGCGATAGCAATTATATGGACAGTCTCGACGGGTTTTTGCCGTTGCCGTCGCCGTCATGTCCCGTATAAAGTCCAAGCTAATAAGATCCCCCCACGCATTGTATGTTCTACCACGGGTAAAAGCCTGCGAGCGGGAGCGATGTACGCGGCCGAAGCAGAGATCAAACAAGCCGGCCCATTTCCGTTGCTCGGAGGGTGCATGCAATAACATTACCCCGCTCGGGAGGCTCAGCATCGAAGCAGACAGGAAACGCCCCGCCCATTTTGAGCGAGCATGAAAAGACGCGAGAGGGGGGTTGTCGCTCGAGCAGCAACTTTGAACTTTGATTCTAAGGGCACGGTTGCGATCGCTGGTGCACGCGCTATCTCAGGAGCCATCAGCTGGTGGCTCATATCCCCCTTCTAGGTGCTGCGCTCTCAACGCGAAGTGACTATGCGGAAAGAGCATCTCTCCCTGGAGCGGCCGTATTCTCTTACACCAGCATTTTGTAATTACACAAGATCAGATACAAAAGAGTTAGCTGCCAGCCTCACTTTGTATAACACTACAATTTGTTGCTATCACATTCATTGCTTCGCCCTTGCAGTGAAACTGTGATTTTTTTTTTGTTTTCACTGATAATGTTCTTCGATTGTAAGGCTATGTCTAAAGGCTCAGGTAGCTCGCTGGTGGCTCAAAACAGTGCCCCTAGCGCACATCAAAGCACATGTTGCACGTTTCATTACGAAACTGACGTAGTGCTGTGGCAAGCCAGCATGCGTAGAAACTGAGCCACGTGCACATCGATGTGCTGTGGACCACAAATAATGTGCTACCACGCGCGTGTTCATTATGAAATATTGTTTAAACAGTCAGTATTGTCACCAATTGGCAATAAGTGGCAGACAAGTGGTGCTTAGCTTGCCAAACTTTCTGATTACCCTAATGAGTTGAGTGCCATTGCCGGTCGGTGTTCATGCTGCTCATGGATACTGAAGTCTGGACACGGCGTGTGATGGCTTCATCGAATCAAAAATGCAATGTAAATTTTCTTCTTTAAGTTAATTCATTGAATCGAACTCCCTGCGTGGAGCCTTGTTTGAGCACCCCTGCAGGCCTCTTCCGCCATGGCCAGCATTGAACTGATATCTCATATATGCTTTTCAGCAATAACGGATGGATCTATTCACTTTTTATTCATTGGCAGTAGATTTGGAGACAGTGGATTGTTGGTTGCACAAGGTGGCTGGAAACCCCTGCCTCTTGGTGACCTCTCTGGCCCACTCATTGGTTATGGGAAAATTTAAACATTGCTTTCTGGTATGCGAGCTTGCATGTTGTCATTTTCATGGTGCCGATTAGGGAACTTGCATAGATAGTGCCACGCCCCCTTCATGTCTTATTTTGATGTATTCGGGTTTGACCAGCAAGGACGGTTAGCAACGCTCGGCGCTGACCGTGCCGTAGTGTTCGGGAAGCTTCGCGATTGTAGTAGATCATTTTGTTAAGATTGCCTGCAGAACGCGAATAGTCTAGATTATTCCGGAGCTTGCGCGACCACCAGCGATAAGATTGGCAAGTTCGATGCGTGATGTATAAAAGACGGCGCGTCTCAGCCATGAGCAGTTGATAACGGTCGACGCTCTGTTTGCCGCTATCAGTGTATTGCTGTAGTTCGACTTTCAGTTTCCTGGCCACAAGTTCGGCCAAATAAAGAGTTTCACCTCGGACGTGCTGACTGCTGCCTTCGTCGACGTCACGACCACGTGACATCTGGTGATCTGCTACAATCGTGAAGCTTCCCGAACACTGCGGCACAGTCAGCGCCGAGCGTTGCTAACCGTCCTTGCTGGTCAAACCCGAATACATCAAAATAAGACATGAAGGGGGCGTGGCAATAGTGGTGGCAGATATCTCTCTAGGTAATATTGTATAAAACTCTATGGCCGAGAAGGTAGAACAGAGAATCAAGAATCGGCTCAGGGAATCACAGTCCACAGAGTGTGGATGGTTACTGTTTTATCGCATAATATTGTGGGATGCTCCCTGCAGTATTAAGTTGGTAACTGTAATTGATGTGTGCAGAATGAAGGACTTCCTTTTGCACTTGCATCTGTCACTTGGTGGCTTTTATATTTACGGGTGAAAACTTGCCAATGATGTGGCTGTTTGCAGACGTGACCTTGGAAGCCACTGCCAACAAGCACATCTGGTGGGAGGAGTGAACAGCTTTAGGTCATGCCTTTCCTAGTCTTAGTTTGGAGCTGGGCTAGATAAATAGATGACGCCTGCATGGCACCTATATCGAGCTGCTCGCAACGGCTGTAATGTGTGCAGGTGCTGGCCCTGGAGTTCCTTGCTCTGCAGCTGAGCCTGCACAGGGGCGACACAGACCAGAGCGTGTGGCAGTGCCTGCTCGGAGATTGGCACGAGCTGCTGATGCAGCAGCTGCAGGAGCGGGCCATCTCTGGGCTCAACCAGTGAGTGCTCGTACAATGATCTGTTGAGTGGTCTCTCGAAGAATGTTCTCTCAGGCAGGAGGAGCGCATAAGGAGCGCCCAGGTGTGGCTGGCTGCTGAGATACTGCACCAGCTCGAGGCGTGGGACACTGCGGTTGCTGCACTGTTGGCCACCAAGCCCGGCTGCCGAGAAGTGATGTCCAGGTGGGTGGACATTGTTTGAGAGGAATTGATGACAACACATTATGGCAGATGACACTGAAGCCAGAAAAATCTGCATGTATGTCCATAATGAGAAAAAAAAAAATAAATGTAAACTTCATGACTAAAGCTGCAAAATTCATGACACTGCAATAAAGGCAACTGGGCATGAACGAACATTCAATAGGAGCACATAGATATGGTATGCAATAAAGCAAGTTAGTGACACCTCGTTAATACGCACCTGTCGGGAAGGCAGTATAACTATGGTAGTAACAAATGATAGTACGCAGTAACCACCAAGTACAAAATTGTAGGCCTGTGCAAATAGTAAACTTTAGGTTCGAAGTGAATTCGAAGCAAATAGTGATTTGGTCAAATAATTTCGAATCGAATTCGAGTAGTATATATCACATATTATAAAGAAAAATGAGCATATGTGTCATGACCCAGCTAACCTGCACAATATTTTTTTATAAATTGAAACAAGGCATGTGCAAATGTAATTCTTTTTGGTTCAAAGAGAAGTGGCAGCAACTTTGAATAGTAGCAGGATTTGACTTTCGGTAGAATGCAAGTGATAACCTGTAAAATACGTTACATTTTAGAATTTGCTATAATTAGAGCATATAAGCAGGTATAACAAGCTTTTAAACTTGGAAAGTGATGAATCGATGTGAAGGTAATTTGTTCATTTTACCTTGAAGTAGGGCTTCGCAGCAGTGTGGATTTCCCCTGGATAAGTGTTTTCACGGCATAGCACTCCTGCGCTGCAGTGAAACCACATTTACAAGGGATTACATGCAGTTTATATATGTTAAAGGTAAACATGTTAAAGGTAAACACAATTTTACGAGCCAGCAGGTGAAGAAAAAGGAGCCCTTAAAAGTCACCTTCTTTCCTTCATTCATAGCGAGCGTCCTGTTCTGGCAGACTTGATGCCTTCAGGTAGTATGTGAGGGATTATTGGTCAGCTGCCGGCTCGTAAAAAGATCACGTGTTACGTGACGCCAACAGGCAAAAAAAGAGTGTTCCACACTCACCGCCATGGCTGCGATCAGCACTGACTAACACTTCTAGGTTTAAATGCACATATATAGCCCATAAAGTGGACGAGAGGATGACCGCCGCCGTAGCTCAGTGGTAAAGCATCGGACGCGTTATTCAAAGGCTGCAGGTTCGGTCCCTGTCGGCGGCAGGTTATCTTTTCGTCCACTTTACTTTCCTCACATTTGTATCCTAATTACTACGAATGACACCCCCTGTACAGTGCAGTCCACTTATAACAATATCGAGAAAAACGAAAAATATGATCGTTATAACCGGTGATCGCTATATCTGGACTGCCGTCAAAAAACAAAAAGAAAAAAAAAACGCGGGACGTACCTCTGTAGCTCCGATCCCGAATTTACCACTTGCACTAAAGAATAGATGTTCTAGAAAGCAGGATGTCAAAAACAAAGTTTTATTTGAAGCTCCGACGAGAGTGTCAAGCTTTAGGCGCACCTAAATAGTCTCAACATGGTCTAAAGATTCTTGAAGTATCCGTGCGCCATTGCATGATGTACGAATGGTGCGTGCCGTTAACCACCACGGCGGCAAGAGCGCACAACACGCAAGCACCACAAAAACTGCACATGCCGGCCAAAGCTCAGTTCATGTAACGGAACATCACGAAAATTCATATCAAGGCCGGCGACTAGGACGGGCTCCTGTACGGCGGCGGCGGAGCACGGCTGACATAACGACCACTCCGATAAGTCTCAAGAGCGAACAATGACCCGCCAACCACAACGGGAGACTTGCAGCTGTCCGCCAAGCATAGCGTGCCTGCACCGCCAGCCTGGTGCCTGCGCTGAACACTCGCTTCGTGCTACAACGGAACTTTCGAGGAATTCGAAACTAGCATCGCGGCGCGCGCGCGACCTCCGCAGCCGGCGCGGGGCGCACAGCTTTGTCGCCACGGAGGTGGGCCCGGCAGGCTGCCATTGGCTGCTTTAACTTTGAATCTCCATCGACCCTAGTGGCAATTTCGCCTTCAGTTACCGCCCCTTTCAAGCGGCCGCTAAACTAGCAAATTATTCAAGATGGTGTCAGTGACGTAATCATGACGTAATTCTTTGAGACGCCGGAGCGGCGCGCCAACTTGCTTTTCGCCTTTTTTTTAACACGAAAGTGTTTTATGCCGGGGTCCACCAAGACTTCAGTGACGTATTTCCATCACGGAAATGACGTCCCAAAAATGTACACTATCAGATGGCAAAGAAAAAAAGTTCCGCCAACGGGCATCGAACGCACGACCACTCGGTCCGCGACAACAGATGGCGGGCACGCTATCCACTGCGCCACGGTCACAGACTCCAGAGGCATTACAAACGCGCCATTTATATCTACCACTCTCCCTGTCGGTGGAGTGGTGTTGCTCTCTGGTAAAGTAAAGTAATTCGTCATTACTGTGGCCTTCGCGATTAGCACCTCCAACGCGTTACACGTCCGTCCCATTCCGCCCGTTTTCAATAGTTCAATTTTGTCAATGCCTTAACACACCGCGAGGGGGCGACATTAGCGCAAGCGTCGTAAAAGCGTCTTCCTCGCTCATTGCATCACGCTAATCGAAACCAAAAATAGCTCTGCGACGCGCCTGCCTCACCTGGCTGTAACACCGCGTTCACCCCGAGAAAAATCGCAGCCGGGCTACCGGGGCGGCACGACGCGCTTTGCGTTTCCCTCTAGTCCGGCCGTGGTGTTCAATCACATTGTAACATGCCGCGGGATGGCGACGAAGTTCTGCGTCCAATATGCGACGCTCCTATGGCTATCACACCTCGTTCTCTGATTACGCTTTCACCGTTAACTACTACAGTTACCACAAGGGTTTGTTTAATCACTTAGCATGGACGTTAGTCGTCAGGATGGAGACGAACCACCAATCATCAAAGTGGGTACATCCACGTTAAACGGTGCTATAGCTGCCAGACATCAATATACATTTTGCAAACTCTCTTATATCAATGTACAGTAAAGATTCAGTTACTCCTGTAAGGGTGCGCTTTACTTTCGTGTTATTCCGATTCCTATGACGGAGGGATCAACCATGTTTTTTTTCTTTTCTTCCTCTCCTTTCGGTGCGATTGTGGGCCACGCGTGAGCGGTGAGGCACAACATGTACTTTAACAACGTGAAGCGGCTAGCGCCATCTTGTGGCGCACGCAGCGCGGAAATGGCGGCAGATATGAACTCGCGTATGTGAACGTTTCGCCCCGTCTCGGCATCATTCGTTTCAGGGGAACTTGGAAACGCAAATGTAACATGCAAATGTAACATGCGTCTGGGCGGCATTTTCTGCCGCCCAGACGGCAAATTTTGATCGTTATATCCGATATGCGGCCAATAACATATCGTTATATATGGTTTTTTTCCTCATAGACTTAATGCATAAAATGACACACATAACTCGACCCATCGTTATAACCGATATATCGATATATGTGGTATCGTTATAAGTGGACTGCACTGTACTTTCCTTGGCATTATTGTCTGTTAGTTCTCATTAATATTGTGTCTAACAAAGAAAAATGAGCCCTTAAAAGTCACCTTCTTTCCTTCAGTTAAAGAAGTCATTCTTGTTGCCACATGCAAACAGCAGGTCACCATCACACTTCTTATCACAGTTATCTCTCTAATGATGGGCGCAGCACTGCGCACATCCTACAAGAGGTGTTGAAATGAAAAGCTACAAAACGTCGTAACAACGTAACCGTTAACATGGATGCCTATGCTGCTATGGGAGAATGTAGCCAGACATTTAGGGTTGCGATTGCACTCTCCGCCGTGGATCGGAGCATGCGGGGGCACCCGCACGCACAGGAGAGAGCAGAGGCTCTCATAAAGAGCATCGTTCAATTGACGCGGCAGTGCGGGTGAAGACGGGATGGCGTCACTTTCCAGACATCGACGATTTAGGGGCAGCGAGGCGTTATCCGATTTCTGACAGCAGAAGGTGTTAAACCGGCCACCAGTCATCGCCGCATGGGAACGCATACGGGAAAGACTGTGTGTCCGACAAGTCCGTGAGAAAATTGGAAGCAATTCAACATGGACGACGAAATCAAGGACGCTGTCGAGCACTGGGTTTCGTCACGACCACAGGGATTCTGGGAACAAGGAATCCTTCAGCACGTTCATCAGAGGGATCGTTGTGCTCAGGCCTATGGTGTATATTTTGAATAAAGTCTTCATTTATACGCACAGTGTCATTTCGTACCTTTTCATTTGAACACCCCTTGTATGGGATTGCAATGTGCATGGAGGAAACCAGTGAGCCGCTGCTTGTGCACCATAGAAAGGAGACGCGACGTAGGGCTTGTGTTTGGTCTTCTTTCATGTGATAGAATGTGTAAGCACAACTTCACTAGAACGTAGAAAGAAACAGAGACGTTTTCTCTGACCTTGTGAAGTCATGCTTATCCATTCAACTATGCATTCTAACCAACTAGTCCACCAACGTGTATTAGCGAAGTCTTGTGTTGTCTCTTCAAATTAATGATGTTATGATATGCCCCAATTATCCAGTCATTGCATTCTGCGGAGAGCAGAAAGGCTGTATCCTGTCTCCTTTTTGAAGCGGCACGAAAGATGAAAGACACAGACGAAGACTTACCAACATGAGCGCTCTTCTGTTCTTTTTCTTCACTTTCTGCCGCTTGTGGGAGCTCCCCAGAGTTCTGCCGCACGACCACTGTTTTCGGGCACAACAATTCTCGCATAAGGAGAAAGCTAAAGCATTCGCTATCTGCAAAAATGGCGACATGTGTTAGCACACTGTCCATTGTGTTGCTTGAATGCGAGTCAACTTACTTGGTTAATACCGAATGATGCTGCAAGCCTGTAGTCTTACAGTGAAAGCTGTTATGAGATCATTATAGCGGCCGTTTTTGGTGCCGTAGTTGTCCGCCGCCGCCGCCGGTGTCCGTAACCACTATCGCTCAAAATAAGAAAAAAAAAACTAAATAAGAAAAAAATTACAGGATGGAACGAGGTTTGAACCTGGGTCCTCTGCGTGGGAGCCCAGTATTCAACCTCTGAGCCATGCCGGTGCTTGAAACTGCTTTGCAAAAAGGTCCTATACAGGCTTCATCTCGGGAAGGAGCCACATTAACATATGCAATTCAGTCTGGTATAAGAGTAAAATAAGCACCAAGCGTCGCACAACGCGAATTCTGTAACCAGGCATTACACAATCCGAATTGCGCAACGAGTAGGTTGTTAAATGCTTCCAACCCATTACAAAGGGCTCCGCCATAATTCTTCATCGTCATCAGGCACAGCATCAACAAAGTGCGCATTATGCCTTACATGCGTTTAGCAGGTACCACGGCTCTCCATAGAATGACGAAAAATGGCATAGTGCCTGCTTCTCTACTTTTCAAAAATTACAATGATTTATAGCATAGTGGGGTCCTCGCAGGTGCACTTGTATTGGTTACTAAGGAAGCCCATAAGCGCATGATCCATTTCCTCGGGGTCTCAGTAAAGTTCTTCGCCCCCCCCCCCCTCTCTCCCACGTCAACGTATGTTATACACAGCATGGCAGGAAAGGGAAATAGCGACCGGGCGTCACCCAATGCAAATTGCATAACTGGTGTGCCGTTTAAAGCTTCCAACCCATTACAAAGGGCTGAGCCATAATTCTTCATCGTCATCAGTCGTCGCTTCAACAAAGTGCACATAATGCCTTACAGACGTGCAGCTGGTGCCTCGCTTCTCCGCAGAATGACGAATATTGGCTTAGTAGGTGCTTCTCAATTTCACAAAAATTGTGATTTATGGCGTAGTGGGTACCTTTCTAGTGTACTTGTATTAGTAGCCCCAAGAGAGCTTATAACGGGCTCTAGAAGCGCCGCTCTTCCAGCTTTTGCTGTGACTGTGCTGCGGTTTCAGCGCAGGCCTGGCGTTTTTTTGTCATGTGCATAGGTTGAACACTTATGTTCTTTTATTTTTCATCTCTTTCTCAGCGTTCGTGTTGTTAAGTCTTCTTCTGTGTCTTTCATCTTTTGTGCTGTTTTAAAATGAACCCAAACCAACTAGCCCAACTCTCCCCTTTTACTCCTGTCTCCTTTCTTGTGTTTTCTTTTTGCTGTAAAAGAGTCATGAGAATGCCACCCTTCTTGGTGGCATTAGCCTCGCTGGACAGGTAATCGAGTCACAATGCTTCTACAGTGATGATCTCAGTAGTGGCTGCTGCAGTGGCCACTAGGGAATGCTATGAAATTCCATTTACACAGGCTGGAGATCGTCGCATGCTACTTGTGGAAGTACCCGGAGAGCGCCAGTCACGCGTGCCTTCAAAAGCTGCTGGAATTTCTCACCCAGTGCTACTCGTCCTGTAAGCTGTGAGTGACTTTGCTTGAGAAGGTTGGAGATTGAGCCTTTGACAAGGAGACATACTATAAAAAATTTGTAAAATTGAAAGCAGGGTGCTTAGTTTGCCTCGTAATGTAGCATAGGTGCTATGTGCTGACTCTCGGCATTCCAGAATTATAACAATTATTTTGTGTGTTTGTGTCTTCAATTTTGACTGTGCTCTCCGAGCCCATCATTTATGCAGTGTCCAGTCTGCCCTGCACAGGACTTGTCACAGGTGTGAAGCAATTGGTACACTACACATCACGATGCATCACTATTGGGGGTCAGTCAAAAATGTTATCAGTCACTTTTTAGACGGTAATTGGTAGAAAGGGGAATCGAGTGGTTTAATGGCAATGGTAGTTCCATTCTGATGCTGCATCTGTCAAAAAAAAAAAAAAAGAGAGGTCAATTTTTGCATGAGTGATTTGCAGACCTCTAGTGGCTTCATTAAACTCCACATGCAATGCAAGATTTCACTTCTAAATTATTAAAAGTGTGAGTTGATGGGGGAAGACAAAATCATGTTGGTTGCATTCGTTCTGGCCATCTGGGGAACCCTAAAATGTCCTTACAGAAACCTCTGGTATCGCAGAACCCAGTTTCAGATCCCTTGATGTAACACCGATCATGCAGGTTGGTGTGCTCCAACATGTATGTCTGCTGCTAATTCAGAGGGGCTTTCATTTTTATCAATAACAAGAATAGGGATGGGCAAATATTTGAGTGCTTTGAATATTCGTACGAATATTTCAGTATTTGAATTCGCTTCGACACGAATTTATATTCGAAATTACGAAGTATTCGAAATGAATAGACATATATTAGACCGCATGTGACCTGCCTGATAAGGTGGTTTCACTGCAGCGCAAGGCTGCTATGCCGTGAAACCACCTATTATTCAGGGGAAATCCGCACTGCAGCGAAGCCACACTTCAAGGTCAAATGTACATACCAAGTGCAGCTCGATTAGGGTTGCCACCTTTTACCGGAAAAAAAACCGGCCCTTCGACGGGGGGGGGGGGGGGGGTTAACAGGAGATCAAAATGTTGAACAATAGACGCTATGTCAATTCTTCGGCATGCAGTGACATTTAATGTAACATTGCTTTCATTGAGCCAAATAAACCCAATGCACAAACAAAAGCAGCACACAGTGGGCAGGAGCCATCTCTCGCACTCGGGTTGAGATCTCATCTCCACTCTTTCCGCAACGTGCATTGACGTATTTTTCGCTTTTTCAAAGGCGGAGAGTCCATGCTCATGATGCAAGCAAAGGAAGCACGTAACCAACTACTGATACTGATTTTCGCTATGTTCCAACGATCGGTGGCAGGAGAGGGAGGGCAATGTCCCCGTAGAGCGGTTGGTGTTTCCTGTTGTCTGCTGAATGTGCCAGGATTCAAGGAGGAGCCGCCGGCGAGGGTTCCTTTCTTTTGCCAGAATAACCGCGTCGTCGGGACGGATATGGTGGTCAAACCTCTCGCAGTGTTCTGCTACTGCGCTCCGTTCTCGGTTCAATTGACGGATGTTATTCTTGGGCTGCCGCATTCTTTCGTGGAAGTTCTTGGTTTCCCCAATGTAGGAAGCGGGGCAGTCGGCTCACGCGATCCGGTACATGGGCGTCGGCAGGATTTTGTCTTGGGGGGTGCAAATCAGTGTTGCATCGCTGCTGAGGGAGGAGGAGCGTTGGTGTAGCTCACTGACGTCAGTGGTGTAGCTCGGCTCGGGTGTAGCTGGTGTGGCTTGAGGGGGCAAGTGCTCCTTTTGCATGCACCCCCCTGCCGACGCCCATGATCCGGTTTTGCATGCACCCCCCTGCCGACACCCTGAGCTTTTTCCGCTGGTGCGCGATCTTTGGGCCGAGGGATGAAGCTGCCGGCGATGTAGCTAGGGGATCGACACGCGGTGTCATTGCGGCAACGCAGGTGTCACGTTTCCCCCGTCTTTTCTTTCCACCTGCGCGGTCAGTCCCCGACCGCGCAGGTCTCAGTCAACACGTGCGGTCAACACGAAGAAGAGTGAAAAAAAAAAAATACTCGGGATACGATGAGCAAAAAACCGGCCAATGACGTCCGGTCTTAGGTGCGGACCGGCGACCAGCCCCTTGTCTAAAAAACCGGCCCGGCCGGTCCAAAACCGGGCAGGTGGCAACCCTAAGCTCGATTAACTATTTTTTTAAGTTTAAAAGCGTGTTATGCAGGCTCGCATGTGCTAAGTATAGCAAATTTTAAAATGTAACACATTTTAAAGCTTATAATCACGCCCTATTACTATTCAAATCTTGCCACTATTTTAATTACCTTCCACTTTGAAACAAAAAAGGGACATTTGCACACACCTAGGTACAATTGTTAAAAATATTGTGCAAAATGCTCATTTTTCTTTATAATATGTGATATATACTATTTGAACTATTCGACTCGAAATTATTCGACAAAATCACTATTTGCTTCAAACCTTAAGTTTACTATTTGCCCATCCCTAAACAAGAACACTCTTCTTAAGTTAACAGTCAAAGCTGCAAATGTTTTGGAATGCCAGTTGCGTGTCCATAGCATCCATGCTACATCAGCAGCAGCACCCCGTTTTGCAGCTGTCTCTCCCTGCCGTGTTTCAGTTGTGTATTCACGGACTCATGTGCAGGCTGGACGTGAAACGTTGTGTCCTTCTCTGCTACTATGGGGTGGCCCATGCAATTGGGCCTGGCCAGAGACCGTGGCCCCTGTGGAATGCAGTCTGGGAGCAGACAGTCAAGTAAGTGCCCGCAGACTTGTATTGGAACGCGTGCATCCAACAAGGGGCCGTGTCTGCAGGACCGTCTTCCTGAACCAGTGTGTGGAGGAGGGCCACTTGGTGCTGCAGGAGCTTCTGCAGAAGCAGCTGGCATCCTGCTCTGACCTGGCATCCCTGTTTTGCCCAGGTACAGTCAGTACGGTGGAGCTTATTAACATATTGCAGCAGACTGGACAGCTGGGCTTGTTGGTCGACTTGCACCCTGAAAATGATTTGAGTGCATGATAGACAAAAACGCAGAGGAATGACAAGACAAGGTGCCTACGATTGTTCAGAAAGTGCACAATAATTGCAATAAACAGAAATGAATCGGCTCATTTGGTCATGGAAGTGTAGAATATTTCGAAGTTGTCAGACGGGTGCATCAGCATGGCATTGATTGCCTTGTCAAAAAAAGGAGGTAGCTCTTTTGAGTGGCTACACATGGGTGGAAGGGCGTTTCTTGGAGCTTGTGTCTTGATGTATAACATTGCATAAAAATCTCATGATGTTTTCACAATAGAATTGTTGATAGTTTTCACTGTGCGTGTTTCTGTGTTCTTTCCCCTGTCTGTGACTTTTGCCCGCAATGTTAAGTACCAGTCATAGTGATGTAATGCCCATTTTTCACTTTGATCAAAATTGGTGCAGAAGCTGCAATAGCTGTCATTCAGTGAGTGATCAGCACTTGCAATTGTGTGGTCATTGCGACTTCCTTCACAGTCCAGCTGCAACACAAGACCTGTGTTTTGATCTGTAACATTCATTTCATAACTGCATAGGCGTGCGCAGGGTTCTCCTTCAGGGGGAGGCAAGGTTCATCGCGGCACCCCCCCTTGTTATGTGACTAGAGGGGTGCCCCCCCCACCCCTCCCCGTGTGCACGCCTATGCATTACTTTACCTTGTTGAGTAAAAAAAAAGATCATCGAATGTAGGTCGACCTTAATGTTCAGATAACTTACTGTAACTTTTGACAAGTGTGAATTGCTGAAAGTTCATAGTGCACAATGTAGCTGATCTGCCATAACCCATTCGCTCAAGCAATCTGCAGCCGAGCTTTTTTTTTTCCGCTTGCTCTTGCAGAGGTGTCCCCGGGTGCCCTATAGAAGTGACATAACTATAAGCATGGCACATGTTTATTTGTCTTGCACTTGGCTACTGTATCTCATAGTCTATGACAAAACTGCATTCCTAACGGAACTACTGGAGCAATTGTTTTTGTAGTATGTTTCACGAGCATCCTCGGAACCCCAAACAACATCGTCCTTGATGTCATTGAGAGCAATCTTCCCACAAACCTTTTGCTCCCATGGCTGGGCCAATCATCACTCATCACCTTTTCTTTTTCATCATTTGTCTCTTGTGCAGGCTGCACCTGCAGTTAGCAATTATAGCTTTGCAGTTGCTTCTTTAGATACCTGCAGAAAGAGTGTTTCCTGTTTTTCAAAAAATTTTTTTGCCAGCTTCGAAAAGGCTTAGGTCAGTTACATAACTGTGACACGGACATGATTCGTTCCTGAATATCCTCGTCTAAAGCATTCTGCACTATTAGGTTGTTTGAAATCAAGTGCAGTGTTCATTCTGTATGTAAGAGAATATATTTTGTAAACATGTGGAAGCATGCTACTGGGTCGGTACTAACGTAGTGAATATAACGCCAGCTGAAAATGAGTCGCTGCTCACACCATGTGAGTCTGATGTAGGGCGTTCATTGCCATGGAGTAGAAAGGGAATAAATACTATGTGTGTCACTATTTAAGAATTGTGGAGATAGGTTTGCAAGACGCTTACCCTACGAGGCGACAGGCAAGGGGCGCGACGTTCTCCACTGCCGCAGCGAACAAAAACGCTACGGCCGGGTTCGTCGACTCCGGCACGGCGCAGAAAAGGCACTCGAGGCAGGATGTCAACAAACAACACGGGTTTATTAACCCAAGATGCAGCACAGTACGACAGTCACGGGCTTGCAGGCCGTAAAGGGAACTCCGCAAGACCGACCGAGTACGCTTGCCAGCGGCGCTACGACTATCACACAAAGGGCAGCAGTCGAGCACGCGAACGAGAAGCCGCCTGCTAGAGCAGCGCGTTAACCTCTTGTGCTGGCCTGAGAGCATCTGACGCGGGCAAGCCCGCGCCAGACAGAAGCGAGCTCAAGGGGGAAGGGGGGTTGTCACTGGCGGCCAATGAGGACAGGCGTTGCGCAGTGACGTAAGCTAGCTTGGTGGCGTGAGCCTGTGAGCATGTCGAGGCATGCCCGGATGCGTGCCCGCGCACCGGGAAGCCGACGCATGGCTCGCACCAGACAAAGAGCCTGGCGCTGCCGCCGTGGTCGCCATACTGCCGATTAACGGCAGTCTCCGGCGCTCGAGCCGCGCGGGGCCCACACACACACTAGGTGGGGAACGAGGCGCCAAAGGGGAGGGCGTGCTCGATTCCCACATCCCCCCCCTCCTAAAGACCGAGGCCAGCCTGTGAAAGAGGCTGTCCGAGGCCAAGTGGCAAGGTAAGCTCAGCCGCAAGGGGGCTGGCCAACGGGGCAATGTCCAACAGGGGGGTGTCGTCTTCCTGAAGGTACAAGTCCATAAGCTGGCCAAGGCCACACAAAAGTTCCACCGAAAGTTCCACCACAAGTTCCACCACCGGGGAGAGCCCACCGCCGGGAAGGTCCACAGCCCAGGAGGAACGGGGGCAAGACTGCACAAGGGCGGGCAGCCAGCCCGCTTGAAGTTCACCGGTCTGGAGAGGTTGGCAGCCGGGAACGAGGCGGGGCTGCGAGTTGCGTGCGGCAGCCAACCGCCGAAAGTCGCTGGGACGGGGGCCTCACAGGAACGGCAGGCCGGAACAGCAGGCAGCCAGGAACGGAAGCCGGAGCTACCACACTTGGGCCTGGGCCACAGCTTGAGTGGACGGACCAGCCGCCGGGGGCGGCTGCAGAAGCTTCCAGGTGGGTTAGGCAGGGTGGAGGTGGCTGCAGGGCAGAAGGCAGGAACCAGGCCACACCAGGAAGGACCAGGTAACAGCAGGCCACAGGTTCAGCAACAGGCTGGGGGCACGGTAGAGCCAGGCACAGGGAGATGACAGGGCGATGCAGGAGTGGACAGGAGTGCCCCTGGCATAGCCGGCTTGCCGAAGAGGGTGCCTGCCTGACAGTGCAGCCCAACAAAGGGGCGCTTGCCAGGGTATGGCTTGGACAACACGTCAGAGGGTATTTTTGGCCAAGAGGGCCTTCTACCACTTCCAGACGTGTGCCGCCGCACCTTAGCAGTTATTCTCCAATCACTGTCATGGTATGGAATAAAGTCCAGCTACCTGTCAGTGGGAGAAAGGTTGCTTAGGTGCACTTCCGCAGGTTGCACCGATGGCGTGGCTTGGAGCCAGCCTTCTCACGGTTTTCCTGCGGTTCGGTGACCGCCTCCCCCCCTCTGAAGTCGTTGCTGCGGGCAACGAAAGGTTTGAGGTCGGAGACGTTAACTGGACCGCCGACTTGCCTCCCTTGGGAGTCAGCCAGCTTGTACACCAGAGGCGACACTTTGGTCTGCACTCGGTATGGGCCCATTCAATTGGCCGACAGGGAGGCAGAGATGCCTTTGGCGGCGTCACTCAAGACGTGATTGCGCCTGAGGACGAGATCGCCGACATCATAGTGCTCTTCCCGATGCGATCGGTCGTATTGAGCTTTCTGTCCAGCTCGCGCTTTTGCCAGGTTGGAACGCGCCAGGTCAAGGGCTGCGTCCATCCGTGAGCGCAGTTCCGCCGCATAGGTGGGCAAAGGTGGGTGAGTGAGAGCGTGCATGCCGACACCTAAGTGGCCTAGGTAGGAAGGCTTGGGTGCGGCGGTTTGGGCCATCAGCTGCGCTGCTGACAAGGAAAGGCCAGCGAGCGGAGACGTCGCATTGGAGGGGCCCGTAAGCGCGTGCTCCGCGTGCGTCTCGAACAGCTGATAGATCCCGCAACTGGCTTGGCTAGGACTGCAGTCCCCGTTCGAGCGGTTAGCATCACCATAGGGGGCCCCAAAGAAGGGATCTCCCCCGGTGACCGAAAGCAGGGGGCCGCCGAGGCGACCGTAGCTCGTGCTGTCGGGTTCGTCCGCCTCGAACGAGATCAAGTCCGTCGCCACGGGATCAAGCAGGAACGAGCGCCTCGAGGGGGACTGCTCTGATGCCATGCCGAAACCAAGTTGGGCGCCAGTTATGTGGAGATAGGTTTGCAAGACGCTTACCCTACGAGGCGACTGGCAAGGGACGCGACGTTCTCCACTGCCGCAGCGAACAAAGACGCTACGGCCGGGTTCGTCGACTCCGGCACGGCGCAGAAAAGGCACTCGAGGCAGGATGTCAACAAACAACACGGGTTTATTAACCCAAGATGCAGCACAGTACGACAGTCACGGGCTTGCAGGCCGTAAAGGGAACTCCGCAAGACCAATCGAGTACGCCTGCCGGCGGCGCTACGACCATCACACGAAGGGCAGCAGTCGAGCACACGAACGAGAAGCCGCCTGCTAGAGCAGCGCGTCAACACTCGTGCTAGCCTGGGAGCATCTGACGCGGGCAAGCCTGCGCCAGACAGAAGCGAGCTCAAGGGGGAAGGGGGTTGTCACTGGCGGCCAATGAGGACAGGCGTTGCGCAGTGACGTAAGCTAGCTTGGTGGCGTGAGCCTGTGAGCATGTCGAGGCATGCCCGGATGCGTGCCCGCGCACCGGGAAGCCGACGCATGGCTCGCACCAGACAAAGAGCCTGGCGCTGCCGCCGTGGTCGCCATACTGCCGATTAACGGCAGTCTCCGGCGCTCGAGCCGCGCGGGGCCCACACACACACACTAGGTGGGGAACGAGGCGCCAAAGGGGAGGGCGTGCTCGATTCCCACAGAATGTGAAATCTTAGCTCCTTGCTCAATGGTATGAGGCAGGGTTCTCTCCAGATTTATTTAGGGATGGACATTTGAAGAGGGGTGAAGGGGGGCTAATAAGTTTTAAAATCTAAGGTTTTCAAACCTTCTGTTTTTGACACACATCTGCATTTCATTTCTGGTGGTGTATTTCTGGCTATGATGCACATAGAAAACAGAAGCAAGGGCATTTGTGTTCTAGCATTGGCAGTGTAGTTGGCAATCTTTGCAACCACAAGGCCACCTGTTCAGACTCCTTTTTACATAACTAAGTGGCGGGAGGCACGGCTTGCTGGTGTTGCGTGCACACACAGTTGCTATTAATTGGCTCCTCAGGCGCGCATTTCAAAGGGGTCAATCAGAGCGGTGGGCGGGATATCGAAAGTGGTCAGCGGTGAACCAGGGATGTGAAGTGGAGCGGTAGGCGGCATTTCCACTGCCACCCACTGAGGGGAGAACCCTGTCATGAAGGTAGTACAAGATAAAACAGAAGTGCCAAGCTTGAATGAGTGTAACGCAAAAAGATTCCTCCGCAGGCCGTCCGCTGGAGCCTTCGGCCCTGCGCAGCTTGTGTGTGGTGCTGCACCAGGCTACCTACCTGGACGTGGCTGCCGTAGTGCCCGACAAGCACAGGTGTGTTCACGATGCTGACATAAAATGTGATAGCTTGGGTCATTGTGTAGCAGGTGTGTTCTAAAATGCAGCACAGTGACATGCAAATTCTCTGTAGCAAGTATTCAGTGTGCCCGCTGCAAGTTCATTGTAGATGGAATGAAAGAAAAGGCAGCCGCAGACCATGTCAGAATTGCAAATATTACTTTCTGGAACCTTTACGAATTCCTTGTCTACAAAAGGTGGGCAAAGCGCCATCATTTATTCATAAGCCAATGTTTGCCACAAAAAATGCAAATAAACCGGGGGCATATTTTTCTCTGTCCTCATTTTGGACGAATCAAAAGGGATTCCAAGAGAAGCCAAGTAGATAGCTTCTATTCTTTGGAAGCCTTTGTGATGATCAGGTGTGTTCATGTGGCCTACAATGCACTAGACTGGCATTTCCTGTTTCTTAATTCTCACTGGTGCTCTTTACCTGGAGCTTAAAGACACGAGTGGGGAGAAATAATACTAGGGGTGCGCGAATATTCGAAATTTCGAATATTTTTCGAATAGTGTTCGCTATTCGATTCGATTCGCATTGGAATTTTACTATTCGAACTATTTGAACTTCCCAAAAACAAATACAGTCAACGTCCGATTGAAAGTGACACCTTCAGGTTTTCAATATGCTTCACCTCATCACACCCCGGTATTGCGGCAAAGCTGCCTTTCAAGCTCCGTTGCGGTCGAACTTTGCCAAGACCATGGTGTAAGATATATACTCTTTAGGTGAGGACACTCGCGAGACGCGATCGACCAGATAAAGTAACAACGCCGAGAGCCCGTCGGACCGCTGACGGCAGCGGATACCTACCGGCGGGATGATGCAACTTCAACACAAAAACGCGTTCCCGTAGCAACTGGCGCTTCGCGGGAAATCTGAATTTCCTAGTCAGCGAACGCGGCTACGGCACGCCAGCAACTCAAGTTAGAAACGCATACCGCGTTTTTCACGAGCGAAAAACAAGACATGCAGCGGACGCCGGCGTTCCCGCCGACTGCGTCGGTTGCTATAGCAACGGTGCAGAAAGCATTTTCTCTCTTTAGGTTGCGTCTTCCCGCCGCTAGATACCCGCTGCGGTCACCGGACCAACAGACGCGCGCCGTTGTTACTTTATCTGGTCGAACGCGCTCTGCATGCAAGCCGAGAAGTGTCCACACCTAAACAGTATATATCTTACACCGTGGCCAAGACACAGTCAACGTCCGATTGGAAGTGGTCCCTAGATTTTCAATATGCTTCACCTCATCACACCCCGGTATTGCGGCAAAGCTGCCTTTCAAGCTCCGTTACGGTCGAACTTTGCCAAGACACAGTCAACGTCCTATTGGAAGTGGTCCCTAGAGTTTCAATATGCTTCACCTCATCACACCCCGGTATTGCGGCAAAGCTAGCTGCCTTTCAAGCTCTCCTACGGTCGGAAATGTACTAACTCAAGAAAACGCTGGTCCCAACATGGAGATGAAAGATGTGGCAGAATTGGGGGCTTAATTAATGCTGTTTTGGAACTGAAATTTGGGCAGGAAGTCCGAAAAATCGGACGCCGAAACTTTTTAGCATCCAAAATTTCAGATGTTCTTATATATCGACGTCTACGAGGCAGATTTGGAACTCCGGACTTGAAGGGAGCACACCCTTGTCCGCCACATCAGTTGGGCTTCCACAGAAGTTGAAAGAGGAGGAGAGGCTGAGGAAATGGCATCTTTGTCTATCACGTGTAAAGTGTTGTCGGCAACACTTTGGTTGCACCAAATCATGTACAGGCGCGTGCAAAAGTATACGTACCACGGGATCGCGTGGCAGAATGCATCGACGCGCCATCTACCGACGCTGCGCCTGCTGTCGAGAGCACCACTGAAGCAGCGGTGCGCATGCGCGTCCCTACATATCAGATGGCCTCTCATGTCGCTCTGTCTTACGTGGTTATGGCGCTCGTAGACAAAACGTCAACTGGGTGTCGCTTTCGTCGCTCCATCTAATCTGTGCCGTTGTTTTACAAAGCGGCTGCGGCGGGGCCAGCTCAAGCGCCGTGCGCGCGTCGCTTTTTAGACCGGTCAATCGGCCTAACTAAGCATCGTAGAACCTAGTGCAGCCAAGCATACATGATTAAGTTTCTCAACCCAGCTCGTCTTTGTCGCATTAAGCCATGTTAAGCTTAGATGTGCCTAGTTAAGCCAAAGTAAGTGTAGCCGAAACTGATTAAACCTAGTTGAGCATATCATCTCGTAATAGAGCCTAGCATAAGTTAGAAGTTCATTTAAGCAAATCCTAATTAAGCTTAGCCCAGCTTGCCGTTTTCATGTTAGGCTAAGTTGACCTTACATGAGCGCAGTTGAGTCGAGGAAAGTATAGCCAAATCTAATTAAGCATAGTTTATCATGGTTTCACCCGATATAGCCAAGCATATTAAGCATAAACAAGGCAAGCCTACTTGTCAAGCCAAGTCGAATTCCCCATCAGCCCAATGAATCCAAGCTCAGGAGGATTACCCTTGACCAAGCTGAGACTGATTAGGATCATTAAAGCATAATCAGCGTTAATTATGACACTAATTAGGCCTATATCAAACCAAGCACACCCTAGGTACTCGAGTTTCGCGTGACCTACTTCCTCAACGTTCATTAAACTAATTAACCTAATTAAGCGATGTCAGGACATGTAGATATGAATCTCATTAGGCATAGTTGAGCATGGCACTTCCAAATTAAATCAGAGCGTAATTAGCTTTAATTAAGCAAATCAAATTAATCGTATTTTTTCAAGCAATCGGAGCTGATTCCCTGTGAGCCCCTTGCAGCCAAGCTCAGGAGCATTACAGCTGACCAAGCTGAAGCTAATAAAACTCAGTTAATCCTAAGTAGTGTTAATTAGGAAAAGGCTCAGTTACGTTTCCCTGTGTTGTGTGAGATCGAACCAAGCTCACCCGCGACACTCGTGTCATGTGACATAATTTCTCTAATTACACCTAACTCAGCATGGTATTGAAAGTTCTTTGCCGCATAGGACACTCTCGGCAGAGAAGGTGTTTCATATAAATTAATCACGTAAATTTAAACAGCACAAACAGGCTGCAAAACTGTACCGTGCTCACCAGATTCAAACAAGACACCAAATTTTCTAGTATAATGACTGGTATTCGCTACTGCTTGAGATAACCACGTCACGTCGCAATGAATGTGGTACTTCAGAAAAAATTTTTGCTCATATACCAGTTCGAGTTGAATTTACACTGATATAACCCGAACTGAAGGTGATGGAAGTGAAGGTATCTTGGATACTTAGCCCTAAAGTGTCCTGTTTCGATCCATCAGTATATTGTACACCTTTTTTGTCTGCAAATATGCATTTGGTTAGGTTACGAAAATCAAAAACATAGCAAATAATGCGCTATCAGGAGACGGCAACTAAATCCTGAGTTTGCGCGTGCACCTTTTGCGACAGCTTCCATCGACAAAAAAGCTGTCCGTTGGGCGCCAGCGCGTATATAGATTGCGCTTTAGGTCTGAGTTTGCTCCGCCTGATAATTTCACCCATGAACGACGGTGTTTCCCAGCCTCAAATTAGAGGTATATTTTGAAGCCTTCAGCCGCATATGACGTAACAATTCCTTTATTGAACTGAGTGGTCATTTTTCGCACGCTTAGCCCGACGCCCTATCTTTGTGATCACTGGCAGCGATGAGCGCAGACGATAGCTTTCATCGACACGTGCTGCAAATAGCTCTTAAGATCGTCTGTATTACAGCTTTGAAGT
This sequence comes from Rhipicephalus sanguineus, assembly GCF_013339695.2. Classification (NCBI taxonomy): domain Eukaryota; kingdom Metazoa; phylum Arthropoda; class Arachnida; order Ixodida; family Ixodidae; genus Rhipicephalus; species Rhipicephalus sanguineus. The sequence continues at coordinate 37,513,627 of NC_051181.1, read as the reverse complement.
AGTAGACTGTGGAAGTGGCGTCAGTAGTGGTGCTTCATCAGTAATGGCGCCATACATACCCTTGGACGAAAGAAGACGCATTGTGGAGCTTGACACTGCTTAATTAGGTTAATTAGTTTAGTTAACGTTGAGGAAATAGGCCACGTGAAACTCGAGTATCTACGGTGTGCATGGTTTGATATAGGCCTAATTAGTGTCATAATTAACGCTGATTAGGCTTTAATTATCCTAATCAGTCTCAGCTTGGTCAAGGGTAATCCTCCTGAGCTTGGATTCATTGGGCTGATGGGGAATTCGACTTGGCTTGACAAGTAGGCTTGCCTTGTTTATGCTTAAAGGACCCCTGACAGCAAAATTTTTGTTGATGACTTTTTTACTGTAATTTGTAGCTTTATGTCTGGCAATCCCTAAGTTAAATCGTAAATGCTCTAGCGTATCGCATAACTCATTCTAGCGTAGTTAATTGCGACCATTTTAGCGTCACTTCAAAACGCCCGCCTAAAAACCACAAGAAACTGGCGCCCCATGCGGGGGCGCGTCAAAGACCACGTGCACACAAGCTGTGGTGACGTTAAAAGCGCGGTTTTCAAATCGGAGCCCCGCGCGCGGTAGAGATTGGAAGTATGTGGGTGCCTCGGTATGGGTTAAACCTGTTGCGTGTCCCCTCACGAAAACTACCTCGAGAGCAGGCCGACAACAAAGCAAGAGAGGTGCGGAACAATAGGCCTCGTCGGGTGCCCGTCGTCGTATTGTGCACGTGCGCCCCGCAAACCTTCTGTGACGTCCACAATACTTGCTTTACTCGTGGAACGTCACGCGGGGCCTCTATCTATGTCGTACCAGGATGTCGCGAGGTGCAGCCAACTCAAGTGAGCACTCCACGCTTACTTTAAAACCAATTTAAGATATCTTAAAGGCAACGTTCGTCACTAATAATCGGTCAGATGTGCCCCCGTATACAGGAAAGTCAAACAACACAAACATCTCGAGGTTTCAATTTTGGTGTCAGGGGTCCTTTAATATGCTTGGCTATATCGGGTGAAACCATGATAAACTATGCTTAATTAGATTTGGCTATACTTTCCTCGACTCAACTGCGCTCATGTAAGGTCAACTTAGCCTAACATGAAAACGGCAAGCTGGGCTAAGCTTAATTAGGATTTGCTTAAATGAACTTATAACTTATGCTAGGCTCTATTACGAGATGATATGCTCAACTAGGTTTAATCAGTTTCGGCTACACTTACTTTGGCTTAACTAGGCACATCTAAGCTTAACATGGCTTAATGCGACAAAGACGAGCTGGGTTGAGAAACTTAATCATGTATGCTTGGCTGCACTAGGTTCTACGATGCTTAGTTAGGCCGATTGACCGGTCTAAAAAGCGACGCACGCACGGCGCTTGAGCCGGCCCCGCCGCAGCCGCTTTGTAAAACAGCGGCACAGATTAGATGGAGCGACGAAAGCGACACTCAGTTGACGTTTTGTCTACGAGCGCCATGACCACGTCAGACAGAGCGACACGAGAGGCCATCTGATATGTAGGGACGCGCATGCGCACCGCTGCTTCAGTGGTGGTCTCGACAGCAGGCGCAGCGTCGGTAGATGGCGCGTCGATGCATTCTGCCTCGCGATCCCGTGGTCCATATACTTTTGCACGCGCCTGTACATAAATACAATTCGGCCTCTACATTGCCTCATTCTTGATAAGACAACTATGAAACACCAGCTCGCCAGTGCTTCATCAACCTAGAGGAAAGAAACACTTTCATGGTTGCTATCTCATAAGAATATGCTTAGGAATCCTCTCTAACTTTATTTTCTGCAATTTTGCTTCGAGGTATTCGAAAAATATTCAAGAAATATTCAAGAAATATTCGAGAAATATTCGAAAAATATTCGATTCGATTCACACTCACACTTCAATATTCGAATTCACTTCGCACCCAAAATTTTGCTATTCGCACAGCTCTAAATAATACTGTTGGTTCACAAGGTTCGAAACATTGCTAGAGAGATTTTGAAAATGCCAGTTAAAAAAAATTTTTTTTTTTTTGCATTTTTGGACCTGACTCATTAATTATTGTTAGAGCTGTGCGAATAGCAAAATTTTGGGTGCGAAACGTATTAGAATAAGAAAGTATGAGTGTGAATTGAATTGAATATTTTTCGAATATTTCTTGAATATTTTTCAAATACTTTTTCAAATACAGCTATCAAATATCAAATACAGCTTTCAAATACAGCTGAATATTTTTCAAATACAGCTATTTTGGACGTGGCTGTGGCGATCTGACCGCTTGAGCAAATTAAAAAAGCATGAATATATTTTTTTGAACTACCGGATTTTTTGCACGATTTCGCGGTCCCTAGGGAGTCTGAAAAATCGGACATTGACTGTATTTATCTTCTGGATGTTCGAATACTTCGAAGAGTGAAAATTCCGGTGCAAATTGAATTGAATAGCAAGCACTATTAGAAAAATATTCTCAAGTTCAATTATTCGCACACCCCTAGTTATTATGCATCCGACATAATAATGTTGTCAAAGATGACTGTCGCAAAGCTAGAAAGCTGTCAGTGTTTGCCGCATCTCTAACTGAATTTTAGTAAGTGCTGTTGCGCACTGCAAAATATACATTAATGCTCTATATTAATTACAAACACACGTAATATATAAGGTGATGTAGGTTCTTGTAGCATATTTGAAAACCCATTTGGCACATGTAACATTATTCATGTTTCCTAATCAGCCCAGGTTTAGAGTTCATATGTTGAGTTTGTGAGCAGGTGGCGACTATGGCTGCTGGAGTTTGTGCTGCCGGCCACTGTCCAGCTGGGATCTGCACCGGTGCTTGTGGGTGAGCTGCTTGCGGCCTTGTGCTTGAGGCGGCCGGCCACTGCTTTGTCACACAGCACTCCACCTCAAGGTTAGTTATGACAATTCACCTCTGACTTCTGTGGGTACCTGAATTTTTAAGCAATTACTTTATGTTTCAAAGTAACTCCATTTCTCAAAGAAGGAATTAAGGGGGGACACTGCTCTTAAAAATTTTTCTTTATTTCTTGATCGATTTTGATAAAACTTCGAGACTTTATGCATATTTGTGTGCTGATTTCAAATATGCAATTACTTTCTAGTATACTGTGTAGTTTTTAAAATACAAAATATTTCATGTGCCTTTTGGGGAGCAAGATTTTTCCTAAACTGAGTTAGTTACAAAGTAAATCAGCATATCACGATAATCTTCAATCGAAACTGTGTGCAGTGCAACAAAAATGGATGTTATAAACTCATTTGAAGAAAAGTTATGGGATGTTGAACATTCGCGAGTGAGTCAATTTCAAGCTAGAATTTCACTCGTGAATGTTCAACATATCATAACTTTTGTTCTAATGGGTTTATAACATCCATTTTTGTTGCACTGCACACAGTTCCAAGTGCAAATTATCGTGATATGCTGATTTACTTTGTAACTAACTCAGTTTAGAAAAAATCTTGCTCCCCAAAAGGCACATGAAATATTTTGTGTTTTAGAAACTACACACCACATTAAAAAAATAATTGCATATTTGAAATTAGAACACAAATATACATAAACTCAGGAACTTTCATCAAAATCGATCAAGAAATAAAATACTTTTTTTCAAGTGCCATGTCTCCCCTTAACAGCACAAACACGGGATGAAGAAAAGAAAACACGACAGGTGCTGCGTTTTCCTTTCTTTGTTCCATGTTTGCGCTGTTAATTCCTTCTTTGAGACATGTATCAACTAGCCTGCCTTTCGCCTCTTTGTTTAGTTTGTAACTCCATTTTATTTTGCGTTAAAATGATTTTTTGCGTAAAAGAAAAACAAGCAATCGGCAACGTGGCGTCAACTGTAGGGATGACGGAGGAGAAATGCTTGTAATATTCGCAGATTGAAATCAACTGCATATAATGAACACCTTCTGAAAGCAGAGAAATAGGAAAGGGACATGGGAAAGGTTTAACGATGAAACGAAAATTGGAAATAGATTTTGTAATTTGTTGAAGGTCCTGGCATAGTACAGGACATAATAGTGATGGGTAAGGTTAACCGTAGCAATCACAGGTTAGTGATGGGGAAGATCACACTCAACCTGAGGAAAACGGCATCACCTGTTCACCTATCATGTTGCACTGCTAAGCTTGAGGGCATGGGTGCGATTCTGGCCATGGCAGCTTATCAAGAGTCCGATGTGTACAGCATCATTACAGCAGAAAACCATGTGTCGTTTTTTCTTTTTGTTTTTTTAGCTTTCTGCTACAAACGAGTGGATAAAAGTTTCTTCCTTTCAAGATCATACTTTGAAAGACGAAAAATTCAAAAGCTCCTTTTATGAGTCAGTTATTTCACATTAGCTTGTATACTAATCATGGTTTGAGAATTCTGCAACCGTGCATACATACAGGGTCTGTCCTGAAAGTAATGTCAGTAAGGGCATTAAAAATCATTTATTTAATTTATCGTTACAAGTGTTTAAAAATCTTCAATATAGTCTCCTTTTGCATTGATACATTGGCTCCAGCCAGATTTCCAGCTGTCGAATGTGTTGTGGTAGTTCTTCTCCAGAATGGCCTTTAATAATGCGGTGCAAGCTGCTTTGACCCCGTCCACTGTCCCAAAATGCTGGCCTTTCAGGGGTGTTTTGAGGCATGGAAACAAAAATATTTAGTAGTCAGTCATGATGAAGGTCACGATGAAGGTAGTTGGTCACGATGAAGGCACTGTGGGCCAGCGCATTATCGTGGGGCAACTTGCAGTTGTTTGCGATGTCCAGCCGGATGCGTTGAACCCTGCATTTCAGTCTTTTTGTAGGCTTGTGCAAATATTCTAGCACTTCGAATGTTCGAACGAATATTACAGTATTCGAATTCGCTTCGATTCGAATTTAAGTTGTGGGAAATTTTGAAGTATTAGAAATGAACGAATAGGTATGTATTAGTCCAGATGTAAATCTCCACTGCCTCAAAGCCCCCTTTCCCCAACCTGTCCTCCTCCTTCAACTTCTGTGGAGGCCCAACTTATGTGGCGGACAAGAGCGCGCTCCCTTCGAGTCCGGAGTTCCTAATCTGCCCCATAGACATCAATGTATTAGAACATCTGAAATTTCAGATGCTGAAGCTTTTCGGTGTCCAATTATTTGGCTTTCTGCCCAGATTTCAGGTCCAAAACGGCATTAATTTAAGCCCCCACCTTTGCTGCGCCTATCATCTCATAGGTTCGAACCAGCACTTTCGCGAGTCAATCTGTTTGAGGCCGTAGCAAAGTCCGAAAGGCAGCTTTGCCGCAATGCCGTAGTGTGTTGGGGTGAAGCATATTGAAAATTTGAAGGGGCCGCTGTCATGGCGCAGTGTGGCGATGTTTTCACGGATAAGCAACGGAAATGCTCAAGGTGTAATGGTGGCAGGTGGCAAATGTGCCCGACCCTTATGATAAGCATCTTCAGGTAACTGCTCAGTAGTGCATGAGGCCTAGCACAGTGATATGCGTATAACACACCGTGCTGCCGTTCATGCCGCCTCTTTGTGTGGTACTGCTAAGTGCGCCGCACAGATGCCTTGTTTTCACGAACGAAATCAACTCGTCATTGCCGCGCCCGTATATGATCGGTAGCAGAGTGGGCATCACCAACACTTTCATAACAAATGCGTGCGTACGGTACAGCAAGTGCCCCGGCAGTGACGGCGTCAGCTTAGTTGGCAGTGTACTGCACACTACTAGAATGATCGGCTTCACACGGCAGGAAATGCTGCATATCGGCGAAGATTTGGCGATGCATTTGCGCATTGTTTACGTGTGCACACGCATCGGGGAAAGCTGGACGAGTCGTCCGCTCTTCAGCCACATTCCTTGTGTTCCATGTCATCATTTCCAAACGCTCCCTCCGATTGCGAGAGACGCGTAATTTATTTCGCGCTTTGCTAGTATCAATAGTAGGAACCGAATATATTCACGAGAGCCTGGGCATGCACCTAAGTGCCTGATAAGTGTACTGGGAGGCACTAAAGCTACCTCAGACGTGACTGTGGCGATTTGAACGCTTGAGCGGAATAAAAAAGCATGATTTAGTTTTTTCGGGCGATTTCATGGTCTCTAGAGAGTCTGAAAAATCGGACATTGACTGTATTTATCTTCCGAAAGTTCGAATACTTTGAATAGTCAAATTCCGGTGCGAATCGGATCGAGTAGCAAACACTATTAGAAAAATATTCGGAAGTTCGAATATTCGCACACCCCTAATTAAAATTTACTATACCACACACACACAAAAAAATCTAGCTTACTATTTTCGCTCTCGGGCATTTGCTGCCACAGCCGCAAGGAGCATGCAAGAGCGCATAATGCGCAATAGTCTCATCCGTGCGTTTACACCTATATTTTATTTGAAAGGCTGTTTATACAATATTACTTAAGAAATATTACCTAAGGTAATAAACATATGCTGTGCTACTGGATTACCCATTGCTGTTACCATCATTTCCAAACTATACTTCTCTCTCTTGTGTAGCAGCGCGCTGCTAAAGTGACACTCAGTGCGCTTAAGTGCACTTTCTCAAAGTGCGCTTATGTTTGCCTGTGTGACAGTGGTATAACTAGGCAGAACATACAGCTCAAGCATGGAGAATGCTCATGAACCTCTGTGCATCAGCTGAGAAGGTTCCCTTTCTGTGCTGCAGTGTGGCACGACCCATACCCCTGGAGGGCGGCGCTGGACGCCGACCTTGAGCGTCGGATCACTGCTGTCTCACGGACAGACTCTGGGGCCAAAGACACAGACAGTGAGCACAAGACAGCAACTGTCGTCGAGACTGCCTGGGAGGCCACGCTTGACGCACTCGCCAAGCAGGGCCTGGCGTTCCTTGACTCAGCAGAAGTAGGTTGTTGTTTTATTAGAAAAGCAGAGAGTCAGGATGTTTGTTACGAGAGCTGATAGGACACTGCATTGTTGTGACATCACATTAGCACCTGCTCAAAAGCATGAGGCACCTGCATGCAACAGTTGAGAAGAAAAAATAAATTGAAGTATGCAAACTTGGCTAAGGAGCTTTTAATCTCCATGCAAATTTATTCATACTTGAGAGACAAGCTTGCGCACCGTTTCATTTTGCTTCATAGTGCTCTTTGATGTTACAGACATTTGATACAAAAGCCAACACACCTTTGTACTTGAGAAATCCTAACATGCAGCTGTTTAAGTTGCACCCATGAAGGCCTCTTGTGTAAGATGCCTGCAACAGGATTTTGGTAATTGATTTGATGTGGAATGTGCCACCAGGTGTGACTTGTGAAAGAAAAGGCAATAAATGAGTGCCGCTTGCATGCATGAGGCAGTGTTTGGAGTGAAGCTTACCTTCTGGCGATGTGGGAACAATTCAGTGTAATAATGAGCCTATTTAAAAATTGCTCTCAGTGAAACACTCTGTACCGCTGCAATTCAAAATCAGGCCTGATTGAGAAGGGCGTCACATGCACATTTGTTTTGTCCTATTTGTCCGGTGGTGTATTACTGTCATGACTGCTGTATCTGTGTTAATTGCAACGTTGGCAGTTATTTAAAACCTTTGTTCATTACATCTTTTAATGTTAGCATAATTTATACACACACATTTGTGCACGTGCCTGTATGTAAAAGAATTTCTTGTGTGCTTAGTCTGTTTATTTGACTGCACTTATTGTTGTCCACACTGTGCTGTCATTGCCTGCTAGTGGCTCCCTGACATGGTCAAACTGCACTCTTGCAGCTTTATTGCTTGGGTGGCATTTTGTGACAGTTCAATTAACATGTTTACCCACCTACTGTCTAGGCAGAAACACAACAGAGACACCAGCATCTTTTGTACTTTCGTCTTCTTGCACCTCAGCTTTTTTACAGCGAAAGCTGTTATGAAATCACAACAATGGCCCTTTTTGGCACCGTAGTTGTCCGCTGCTGCAGCCGTTATTCGTAACCACTATCGCACAAAATAAGAGAAAGAAGAAAACGAATGAAGAAAGAATTTCAAGGATGGAACGAGGTTCGAACCTGGGCCCTCTGCGTGGGAACCCAGTATTCTACCACAGAGCCATGCCGGTGCTTGAAACTCTGTTGCAAAAAGATCCTATACAGGCTTGATGTCCGAAGGAACTAGGCTTGTGCAAATATTCGAGCTCTTCGAATATTCAAACGAATATTACAGTATTCGAATTTGCTTCGATTCGAATTTAAGTTATTGGAAATTTCGAAGTACTTGAAACGAATGAATAGGTGTATGTAACCCCCTTGTAAAAGTGGTTTCACTGCAGTCGAGGGTTGCTATACAGTGTGAATACACCTTTCCAGAGGAAATCCGCATTGCCGCGAAGCCCCACTTCAAGGTTAAATGAACATATTACCCTCACATCGATCTATCATTTTAAATGCGAAGCATTTCTTAGCAAACTTCTGCGTGTTTGAACCTACCCACCTGCCTACCTACCTACCTACCTGCCTACCTGCCTGCCTGCCTGCCTGCCTGCCTGCCTGCCTTGCCTGCCTGCCTGCCTGCCTGCCTACCTACCTACCTACCTACCCACCCACCCACCCACCCACCCTCCCTATTTTCCTTCACCTACCTACCTACCTACCTACCTACCTACCTACCTACCTGCCTAACTACCTACCCACCTACCTATATAGCCACCTACGACTTTGTGCTCTCCTGGCCGTTTCTTTTATAGGATGTATACCAAAATTGGTATGGCGTAACATGAGTGTATGACGAACATAAATGACAGGTCATAACATGAAAATCATGACATGCATGTCATGAACGGCATGATTTACATGCCACAGTCTTGGTGCTCTTGCGGCGGTCCTGTTTACTTGATATATACCGAAATTGGTATGGCCTGACAAGAGTGTATGACGAACGTAAGTGACAGGTCCTATCGTGCAAATCATGAGACGCATGGCATGTACAGCATGACTAACATGTCATGCTCATGGTGCGCTTGTGGCCCTTTCACTAGCGTGATACACACCGAAATTTGTATTGCGCAACGTGACTGTGTGACGAAGATAAATAAATGGTGGTAACATGAAAATCATGGTACGCATGTCGTGTACAGCATGATTTACATGCCACGCTCGTGGTGTGCTCGTGGCCATTTCGCTAGCTTGATACAGTAGAGCCTCGATACGTTGCCGCTTAGTACGATTTCCCGGCTCCTACGCTCAAAATTGCGAAAATTACAAATAACCCAATACAGCTGTGAGTAATACGTTCCGGTTAATACGTTCCCGGAAAATACGATTATTCGGCAGCAACGTTTAGCACCGCGGAAAACTGTGGTCGTATGATACGTTTTGTACTGAGAAACTCTCATTCAGGTGTGCAAAAAGGGCCCTCTCGTGTACTTGTGAAGCGCAAAGTGGCAGACAGCCACCGCGCGACGACGGCACCTTCTCCGCAGTGCCTTTCCCCCCTCCACGCTTTCTCTGCTTTGCACAGTTGTCCCCTCGCGTCTCTTCCGAATTGCTCGATCACCGCTCTCTGTCAACCACACACCGACCCGAAGGCAGGCGGCGACGCTGGCCGTCAAAACAGTCAAAATCTTCAATCGGCTTGCCGCGGAAACGCACATGCCGCCGCCGCGTCGCCACCGCTGCACAACACGCCGCGACCCGTAACCATAGCAACGCCGCCATTGTGTCCTATGAATATGGCCGATAATTTCCCCCACACTTTTCTCCCAGAGCGCATTCGTTTTTGGGTTGCTCTGCCCGGCGCAATTCCAGTCGGCGTATTTCTCTGGCTGGGCAATTCTGCCTACCAGCGGGTAGTCAGAAGCTGCGAGAAAAGATTTGTTCGGGAAGATATCTGGGAGGTTTCTGGTTATCAGACGCCAAAACGAGACGATGCGCGCTCGCCACCATCTTTGTGAGGACTCGACAGATCGCAGTGCGGGCGCTTGGGGACTTCACCTTCGGTTGCCATTACGCCGGGCGTTATTTTTTAAAGCCCGTTCCGCCGTGCGAGATTGTGTGATTACGAGTGGCGGTGAACATACCAGCGCATTTCTCAAGTAAAGACAGAACGCAAACTGATCAGTGCAATTGTGCGACGTAGTATGCGATAGCTGCGAACAGCTGTTGCTTTCGGGGATGCTTATCACTTTGCGAGATTTCGCATATCGTGTTGTACTGCGACTGTTACGTGCACTGCGAAGAGTTGAGCTTGTTAAGCCTTTAGTCGAGCGGCAGTTCTCTTCACGGACGGGGCAAGTCATGTGTGATCTTGCGAACATATGTGATCGTATCTCAAACACGTACGCTCGAGAATATCACTTCTGCTCTTCGGCAAACCTAGCCCCATATTTCTAAGCGGCAATGCAGAAAGAACCGACGCTCATGGGGCGCAAAGTTTCGTCTGCTGACACGGCGGTAGCGTTTCTTTACGTTTATGCTGGTTGTCCCAGAGTTCAATTTTGCAATATTCGGGTTGTCTCGGGATTTCAATACATGTGACCACGATGTTATTTTCGGTCAGGGCAGGAACTAGCTGGCTGACCTGCGGCTGCCAGCGAGATGCCAGGAGTTTGAAAATCGAAGAGTCCCTCCATGTTTTTTGAGAAATAAACGTTTTTTGCCCTTGCACCTCAATATGGGCTTGTCAGCCTCAATTTTTAGTGTATTCAGATTGTATGTTTTCCCGGATCGTACATTTATTTTCCGCGTTTTTTCGGAAACGTATCAACGAGGTTCTACTGTATACACCATTAATTGGTATTGCGCGACGTGACTGTGTGACGAAGATGAATGAATGGTGGTAACATGAAAATCATGACACGCATGTCATGTAGGGCATGATTTATATGCCACGCTCTTGGTGCGCTCGCGGCTGTTTTGTTAACTGGATATATATCAAAATTGGTATGGCATGACGTGAGTGCGTGACGAGCATAAATGGCAGGACATGCATCGTATATATATATATATATATATATATATATATATATATATATATATATATATATATATATATATATATATATATATATATACCAGGATATACGTTTCCTTAACATGGTATATACCACATTTTACATGCATGCATGCATGACAAACATGCAATATATAGTGAACTAGATGTCATGACATGAATGACTTCATTTGCCTCAATGACAAACAAGACAATGTAAACAGCTCTTTGCTGGCTGCTTCATATTACATCGATTCCCACAGTGCGTGGGATCTGCCGGATTTTTTTTTAACTTTAAAAGCTTGTTATACTGGCTTGTATGCTCTAAGTATAGGAAATTTTAAAACGTAACACATTTTACAGGTAATCACTAGCATTTTACCGAAAGTCAAATCCTGCTACTATTCAAAGTTGCTTCCACTTCCTTTGAACAAAAAAGAATGACATTTCCACATGCCTTGTTTCAATTAAAAAAAATGTGCAAGTTAGTTGGGTCATGACAATAATGCTCATTTTTCTTTTTAATATGTAATATATACTATTCAAATTCGATTCAGAATTATTCGACTATATCACTATTCGCTTCAGATTCGCTTCAAACCTAAAATTTACTATTCGCACAAGCCTACAAGGAATCCATTACAAAGGGTTCAGCAATACTTCATCGTCATCCGGCACGGCATTAACAAAGTGCACATAATGCCTTACAGAGGTGTAGCGGGTACCACGGTTCTCTGCAGAATGATGAAAAATGGCATAGTGGCTGCTTCCCTACTTCGCAAAAATTATGATTTATAGTGTAGTGGGTACCTTGTAAGTGTACTTATGTCAGTGGCCAAGAAAGCCCATAAGGCCCCCATGATCCATTTCCTCGGGGCCTCAATAAAGTTCTTTCCCTCTCTCTCTCTCTTTCTCACGTTGACATACGTTATATAGCATTGTAGGAGAGTGAAATAATGGCCGGCCATCAAACAATGCGAATTACTTAACTAGTGGGTTGTTGAAAGCTCCCAACTCATTACAAAGGGCTTAGCCATAAATCTTTGTCATTAGCCGCCGCATCAACGAAGTGCACGTAATGCCTTATAGATGTGTAGTGGGTACCTCGATTCTCCGCAAAATGACGAATAATGGTGTAGTGGGTGCTTCCCAACTTCACAAAAATTATGATTTATGGCGCAGCGGGTGCCTTGCAAGTGTACTTGTATTAGTAGCCCCAAGAGAGTTTGCAACAGGCTCTAGAAATGCTGCCCTTCCATCTTTCGTTGTAACTCTGCTGCGCTTTCTGCGCAGGCTGGGCGTTTTTTTTTTATTGCTATTGCCAAGTTGTGGCTCGTGGAAATTTCAAGCACTGGGGCTCAGTTTGAGAGTGTTCTGAAGCATAGCAGTAAGAAACATAGCAGGGTCTCTTAGGCATTTGCCTAAGAAGACTCGAAGGTGAAAGCCATGCAGTGGGGTTATTTTTCTGTGCTGTTTATGTCGTTGCCCATTGTTCACTAATTAACTCACTTCGCACTTAATTTGCTTTGAGTATCATCATATATATACACACGGAGCTGCTTCCACTAGCTTCCGTGTGCTTTCGCTCCCCTTGACATCAGTAAGTGGAGTCACACAAATGCCACCTTTTTTATGCTCTCCAAGCGGCCAACGTCGCTCTGCGAAGCTTTCCATGACGTCTGCTGCGTCAGGGGATTCTATACTTTTTATTAGGGGTGTGCGAATATTCGAAATTTCGAATATTTTTCGAATAGTGTTTACTATTCGATTCGATTCGCACTGAAATTTTACTATTCGAACTATTCGAACTTCCCAAAGACAAATGCAGTCAACGTCCGGTTAAAAGTGACCCCTTCAGATTTTCAATATGCTTCACCTCATTACACTCTCGTATTGCGGCAAAGCTGCCTTGCAAGCTCCGTTACGGTCGAACTTAGCCAAGAGACAAAGTCCGGTTGGAAGTGGTCCCTAGATTTTTCAATACGCTTCACCTCATCACACCCCCGTATTGCGGCAAAGCTGCCTTTCAAGCTCCGTTACGGTCGAACTTAGGCAAGAGACAGTCAACGTCCGTTTGGATGTGGTCCCTAGATTTTCAATATGCTTCACCTCATCACAACCCCGTATTGCGGCAAAGCTGCCTTTCAAGCTCCGCTACGGTCGCAAATGTATTAACTCAAGAAAACGCTGGTTCCAACATGGAGATGAAAGATGTGGCAGAGTTGGGGGCTGAATTAATGCTGTTTTGGAACTGAAATTTGGGCAGGAAGTCCGAAAAATCGGACGCCGAAGCTTTTTAGCATCCAAAATTTCAGATGTTCTTATATATCGACATCTACGAGGCAGATTTGGAACTCCGGACTTGAAGGGAGGACATCCTTGTCTGCCACATCAGTTGGCCTTCCACAGAAGCTGAAAGAGAAGGAGAGGCTGAGGAAATGGCATCTCTGCCTATCACGTGTAAAGTGTTGTTGGCAACACTTTGGTTGCACCAAATCATGTACATAAATACAATTCGGCCTCTACATTGCCTCATTCTTGATAAGAAAGACAACTATGAAATATGACCCCACCAGTGCTTCATCAACCTAGCGAAAAGAAACACTTTCATGTTGCTATCTCACAAGAACATACTTGGGGATTCTCTGCAACTTTTTGTGTAATTGCACTTCGAATTATTCGAAAAATGTTTGAGAAATATTCGAAAATTATTCGAAATTATTCGATTCGATTCGCACTCAATCTTTATTATTCGAATTCGCTTCGCACCCAAAATTTTGCTATTCGCACAGCTCTACTTTTTATTCTTCTTTATCGCCTTGGTGTCACACTTTTACGAACTTGAAGTGAGAGTCACGTGAACACCATTTTTTATTTTTATTTGTTCAAATTATGATAGCCATTTCTGGTTTTTGAATTTTTAAGAATCACGCAAGTGCCGCTTAAAAAAAAAGCTTTTTAGTAACGCAAACACCGACAAAGTGACAACTGGTGCGCGGTTGCTTTTTTGTGATTCATGTCTTGTTGCACATGTTGGCTTTTGTCACGTGACCCTTTGCATGAGGCATACAAGGCTTTTGCCTTAAAATGCTGGCAATCTGCTGCGTGGGTTTTGTAGGAAAATGGTGTTACAAGTAGAGGTTCACCTGAGGGTTCAGTGGATGCTGGCCCTAAAGAGGGACTGGCGCTCGAGTGTTTTTGAGTGGCCTGATGCCCATCCTGGCCTGAGCTGTTAGGGGTGGGCCATTGTTATTAAAAGAAATGTTTAGTTTATCATTTCACCAGTAGACTACAATGCCAGGGATGGTGTTTGTAGTGAAGCTGCTGTGGCACTCCTGTTCTCATGCAGACATTGCCAGCGTGCCTCTGTTCTGGAGTTATGGCAGCCATTTTGCTGACACGCATGTGGCGAATACAAGTGAAGCAAGACTTGTTTGAGAGCCCTCTCATCGAGAAGCTACAGGTAAACACCCCGATAAAACGCGCTGTAATACCGTGAAAAAGCCGGGATACGAAGGGCACAGTTGTCCCGGCTGCTGTATCCCTATACGTCTCTCTGTAAGTGAAAGTTCTGTTAAAGGGGTACTGACACAAAATTTCGCGGCCGAGACAGCCTGCTGGATCGATTCCCGTGTACGTGCGTGTACCATCTGCAAAATATCGACAGCGAATAAAGCTTGGAAGGTATTTTATATGAATTTTGAAGTTCGCGAGCGCGATTCAGCATTATAGGCCCCACCTGGTGCATTGACATCCTCGGAGGTGACCTGAGGTGACCCCCCTACTTCCCCTATGTAAGCATTGCAGCCGGTACAAGTTATGATGACGTCATAGCCGCCATTTCTGTTTTGACGCGCTTCCCGACAAATCGCTCGTCGCCAGCGGGTCAAACCTGAAGTGATTCGCCACGTCGAAAATTCCTTCCATCCCCGCCGCAAGAAAATCGTCGCCATCAGACGACGATGAGCCCGGCGACGACAGACCGCGCGGAAATGCGTCACTGTTCTGTGTGCTCACGTGACCGAGCGTTTCACTCGCTAGGTGGTGATAGTTGCACCCGGCGGCTTGTCGTTTTTGGAGCTCTGTCAAACCGAAACTGAGGCTGTGTCAATAATGAGGAGCTTGTAATTAATAATCTGTCGTGCGCTGCAGCAAACGATGTGCCGTGTTATGACTAACAGGCCCCCAGCAACACATTGCAGCAAAAAAAACGTGGGGCGAAAGTTTTTGTGTCAGGACTCCTTTAAGTGGAGCATATTCTCCCAGTTCCTTTGGGTCATCTGTTTAACGAGATTCTACTGTAGCGAAATTTTGATACAGTAAAAGCTCGTTAATTCTGATTTCTAGGGACCGGAAAAAATGTCCGAATTAACCGAATGTCCGAATTATCGAATGGTCGAAATAAACACAATAAATGCAAGAGTTTTTCCAACATACCTTTACTTTACAAAGTAATCGCGGATGTCTGTCTGTTTTCGAGCAGAAATTCGCGTGGACGCAATTTTTCTGAGCCCTTCAAAGTGCTCAGCAGCTCGCATGCTGTCTGCAGTGCCAAAACAAAATTCTTCAAGGACGACGAGGGCCTCCGTGACTTCCTTCACAGTGTGAGGGGGCCTGTGTGGCTCATGGTGTGGCTGCTCCTCTTCAGGCTCTTTGTTCTCGGATTCGTCGCCATGCATCACTTCCTTGACGATTTGCTCATCAGTCAGAGAGCCGGCAGTGGCAACGCCATCATCAATGCCGATATAATCGTCGAGTGTCACTGCATCAGGCATAACACTTCCGAAATCCTGCCCGTCATCGGCACCGTCGTCCGGCGACACTTCGGCCACTGCGGCATCGCTGGAGTCGGCTACGACAAAGCCACTGTGCCTGAAACAGTTGGCAATGGCGTGCGCAGGCGTGTTCTACCACACATACGCAAGAATGCTAACTGCGCTCAGGAGACTCACGTCGTATTGTTTGCCGACGTCATGGCACAGGAGCAACTTCTTGTCGGGAGAGCCCATTTTTCAGGGCACGCAAAATTTCTACTTTGGTGGTGAAGTCCTTGGCCTTGCACTTTGGCCGCTTCGCCGGCGTTGCCATCGGCGGAGAGTGCGTTCACACGAGAACTCAGCGTAAAAGTACCAGCAACGATCAAGCTAAAGGAGCCGTACTGAATCGTTCCTCGTTAAAACGGCGTTCAACAATGCAGCACACCAACGGGAACAAAGCAAAAAAATGGCACTGCCAAACCCACACACGAAGAAAAGGCGTTCAATCAGTCTCAAGTCAAGCCAAGTCGATAATTGATGTCCATGGCGATGCTGCGTTTGAGCTTCACTTTTGTTCCGAATTGTTCTTTTTTCGTTTTTGAGCCTTGCCAGTGGCCCAAAAGTCGCTGAATTATCCGATTTGCGGTCAAATCTGTCCGAAAGAACGAGCGCCCAGTCTCATAGAGTGATGTGTATATTTACAGGGACCAGATGACATGTCCGAATTAACCGATTTTCCAAATTAACGAGAGTCGAATTAACGAGCTTTTACTGTATAGCGAAGCAAAGAGCCAGCTTTACAAACTTCGTTATGTTAAGGTTAACGGTTGTGAAAGAGAAGACTGACATTCAGATTCTTACTTTTTTCTTACTACTGCAAAAATTCTTCAAAAATTTTTTGAGAGTCTGTAGAACTGACATGTGGTTTAATTGTATTTTGTGTTTCTTGGAATTAGAATGTGCCTGATGCCTCCTTTGTATGCAAGCACCTTTGACGACACCAATCTAATGAAGCCAATGCCTTGCTTTCTTTTATCCTTGCGGCAGAAGAAGTCAACCTGTTTCTTGAGAGCTTGCACTTATTGAAAGAACAAAATAAGGGGAACTGATCAAGGGGCTTGTTTCTCTGTTCGACGCAGCCTAATGAAACCAGTAGACAGGGACATTATTTGCAGGTTCTTTAAACTGTATTGTAGCAATTATGGCATAAATGGAAACGAATCTATACCTTTTTCATCTTCCTGTGCTGCCCTCTGCCGTTTTGGTAGAGTTTTGGTCGGTGCCGGGACAACACCAGAACGAAAGGCGCCGAGATGAAGGGGCGTTTCGCGTCTTTTCCGCTAGGGGAAGGACACATGTGCCGTGGCATCGTGAAAGAGGCGGATTAAAGTGGATAAAAAGACAACTTGCTTTTGGTGGGGACCTAACCCACAGCCTTCAAGTTACACGTTAGATGCTGTGCCAATTGATGTGCAAAGAAATTGTTGGAGGCAAGCCATCTATGTGTTGCAGAGCTGCCTGCGAGACTGCACAGAGAAGCTAGTGCAGCCCTGGGAAGCCATGCCAGCCTGGCTCGGCCTGCTGGAGACCCTGCTGTCGTACGTGGAGGGAGGACCGTTACCGGCCTGTGAGTGGGTGCTGGCTGCTCTGCCACAGGAGCTGGATGCCTGCCTGCTCTCCACCCTTCCACTGGTGAGCATGACGCTGTTGTTTGATGTTGCTGTTTGCAGTGCAGTTGTGCTGCCTGCCCAAGGAGTCTTTCGGAATAAAAAGCGGCTTTGGATTATCATACATTGTGTGGCATAGCTGTTGACTTCAGAAATACCTTGTAATGCACGTACCATATTTTCCGGTGCATAACGCACCTTTTTTCCGATATTTTCTCTGGTGCGTCTTATACAACGCTGCTTCTTATATGTGCAAAGTCATGCGATTATGCGAGACCAATATGTCCATATTTAATTCATGAGTACAATAACCTGGGTGCGAGAGCATTCGAAAAAATATATGTAACTTTTTTATAACAATGAAGCGGCTGTTGTCTTAGATGTCAGCTACTTGCTATTCATGCAGAGCGGCAACCACGGAGATTAAGGCCGCAATAAAAGCCTCCACCGTCGCGCGCTCCATTGTACTGTTTGAATTGTTTGTTCTTAAACGAAGCATTAAACCCACGGAACTGAGGCAGTAATTAAAGAGAGCTGGGAGCGCGGAAAATACACAAAGGACGAAGCGAGGAACCACATAAGACGAGCGCTCACTAACAACTGATTTATTTTCCACATCGGAAGGACACATTTACACACAAATTGCGCATGTCAAGAAAGATTATGACGACGGCATGAATAGCATGCGAAGCGTATGATCAAGGCACATGTCTAACGGTTATCTAGGTAGCTCAATTCACAGTCATGCAGTGACAGGGAAGGATGACTTATACATTGATCTGTATTCCTGGAAATGTGATATGCTTCAGATATTTCGCACGTAGTTTGATGAGGATGCCGGAACAACACAACTGTATTCTCAAACAGAGGTTGGCACTTGCACGAAACTCCCATCTAGCGTCACATTGCTTTTCGTGCAAGTGCCAACCTCTGTTTGAGAATGCAGTTGTGTTGTTCCGGCATCCTCATCAAACTACGCGCGAAATATCTGAAGCATATCACATTTCCAGGAATACAGATCAATGTATAAGTCATCCTTCCCTGTCACTGCATGACTGTGAATTGAGCTACCTAGATAACCGTTAGACATGTGCCTTGATCATACGCTTCGCATGCTATTCATGCCGTCGTCATAATCTTTCTTGACATGCACAATTTGTGTGTAAATGTGTCCTTCCGATGTGGAAAATAAATCAGTTGTTAGTGAGCGCTCGTCTTATGTGGTTCCTCGCTTCGTCCTTTGTGTATTTTCCGCGCTCCCAGTTCGCTAAACGAAGAAAATGAATTACCAACTGGCCCACCTTTCGATCCTCCTGGAAAGTAATTAAAGAGAGCACCACAACGGTTCATTGTAACGTTGTAGTGCCCGCAATATCGGTTACAAAAGCGAAAGTACCACTTCGTTATCATCATCATTAGTTTCTGTGTGAGACGTCACTGCAGTCCAGCAGTAGTCGCAGCATCTGGCTTCCAGTCGCATTTACCTTTTATATGCATGTGTGTAGGTGGTAACTGTGCAGTGCGTTCGTTGTTTATGTGTTCCCGCCAAGCCTCGTAATGCCGTAAAGGTGTGGTAGCCACCATAGTAGAGGCAACGCCAGCGGTGTGCTTCAAGGTGCTTACAACGCCACGTAGGAGTTACTCAGAGGCCGACACCGGCAACCCAGCGATGCTGCCAACCGAAGCAGAAGAACTTTTGACAGTGCGCCGGAGGATGTGGCTTCGAATTCAGTGGAATAAAGAGTGGTTTTCTGCGCCTTAAGACAGCGTTATACAGTCGAACCCACATATAGCGATCTATTGGTTATAACGACCATATTTGGGTGCACTTACGATTTTCCTATGCTAACAATTGAAGCTGCGTCCAGATATAGCGAACATTTTTCAAAGCCTCCTACTTTTACAACGAACACTTCGGACTCGGTCGCGGTAAAAACATGGCGCATACGAAGCGAAAAAAAGTTAAGACATGCCTTCTAAAGCGTGACGGGCGCGCGCTCGCGCTTGCCCCGCTCACTCGCAATTAAGGTACCCAGATCGGCGAGCACCGCACGCAGATTTCGGATGCTGCGAGCGAAGTCGCTCACTTTCCAGGCATTTCTTCAGTGATAGAATGGCAGTGAGGGGAAAAAAATAGTAGGCAGCATGAAGCCTTGCGGTCAGCTTTCGCATGGTAACCTTTCCTGACGCCGTTCTCTGCAGCTACGACCGCCTGCGATGAACCAAACAATGCCTTCGAACGCAAGAAGGCATAAATGCAAGAAGTGTTAACCGCGATAGCTTTCCATCGCAAAAAGGTTCACTGCGTCCCTCAACTCGTCGACGCCACAATGTGCCGCGAAAAGTCGTCCGTCTTTCCGGTAACGGCAGAGACCGGTCGATCGGTGATTACGACTTCCGCGCGATTGCGGCGATGCCTTCGGGGTAAGCATCAGAAAAGAACGAAGGCGAGGTGGCGGCCGTCGATGAACGTGAAATTATGCCTTATAGCCGACAGCCTTATCACAGTCATCTGTAGATACTCGGCTTTGCGTGTGGCATACGCCGTACACTGCGGATTGACAGCGGTACGAGCGCGCCATGCTGCCGTTTGCAAGTTCGCCGCCGACGCGTCGTGCGAGACCGCTTTTTTTTTTAAAGTGCGCGTCGCTTTGTAGAAACGAAAGTAGCTCGCTGTTGTTGAGCGGCGCGGGCACCGAGAAACGTCGATGCACTGACAGCGAGCGTATACAGCGTGTTTGACTAGGTGACAACTGAAGTGCGCCGCGCATCGTCGTGCAGGGCCACGAGAGCATCGCGGAGACGTAGAGTGCGCGTTGCTTGGAAAATGCTTGTTTTCGCCGCGTTGAACGAAGAGGCTAGTCGCCGCACCCGTGCACGGTACGGAGTGAAGCAAGCACGAAGAACGTACAAACGTGCGCATACGGCATACAGCAAGCGGCCCGGGCAGTGACTCCGCGACCCGAGTAGGCGACGCGCTGCACGCAACTAGCCAGGGATGATCGGCTCCACGTCGCGGTACCGCGCTTCGGTGAAACGGTGTCAGCTCATTGCAGAGGCGGTTAATTCACTCGTGAGCACGCAGCGGGCGTCGCTTCACGACGCGAAAAGGCTTAGCTTGTCACCGAAGGGGTTGTTTAATAAAAGTGCACAAAGAAAAAAAAATGGCTTGGCCGCTAAATGCACGTTTTTAAGGATGAGTCCATATACAACGAACTACTGATATAACGACCACTTTTCGCGACACTTTCGAGTTCGTTATAAACGGGTTCGACTGTATACAAGTTTTATACTGCTGCTTACAGATATGCAGTGCTGTGCGTGACTACGCATTTCGCATTGAATGTATTCTGCGTGTGTCGTTGTGTTTTATCATGTTGACAGTTAAAAATAGGTATGTTTTATGTAGGTTTTTTATAGGTGTGTCTTATATATAATTTTTTCCCACGAATGTTGTAAAAAGTAGGGGGCGCGACTTATACACCGGAAAATATGGTACTCAGCTACTGGATAGGCAGAGTAAAAAGAGAGGAAAAAGAACATAGAACTACGTTGTGTACAGTTGGTAGAGTAGCGTGTGCACTGCGCAACACAAATCAACCGCATGTAATCAGTGCCGCTTTGAAGGCAAGGAGAGCACTGGAGTGCACCCTTTCGCCCAATGTTTTTGACAGAAAACACACTGCGCTGCTTTAGTGTCTGCTCTTTGTTATTCAGTATGAAGTTTGAAAAATTCATTTGCAAAAACCACGGGGAACTCAACAATACAACCTTTGGCATCAGCAGAAATTTCAACTTATCACGTCAGCCTTCCTCTGAAGCAGCAGTGAAACTTTCTTATATTGAAATCACAGATAAATACCCTGCATTATACAGTCGCTGATGAATTTTTTGGACTCCGAAAATTCGGACTTGATGGATATTTTGGACTTCATAAATGCACTGTCAAGGTTCCCATAGCACTAATACATTTTTGCGACCGATTTTTGAGATGAACTTATGCCCTAAAATTAGATTTTTTGGACTAAATCGCTCGTTTTGAGCCACGCTGCTTGATTTTGAAAGCTGCAATGTTGGATTTTCCGCTGGCTTGGTCAGAGGCTTGGTCAAGTTTGGCTTCCAGTGGACAGTTGTGTTGCCTCCAAGATCGGAAGCATGCACAATATTGCAGTTTCGGAGGCCATGTCCGCTCCTCCTTGGCTGGCAGAATGCTCAGGGGATGCAACTTTTTTTTTTTCAGTCAGCCTTATCGACACGCAAGTAGAGTTTTTTTTTCTTTGTGTGTTTGTTTTTCCAGTTGTCATTCCGCGTATGGTCATGTTGGTGGTGTGTCAAGCACATGTATCAAGTGTTTTTCAGCCGTCGTGCGCGTCACATGCTCTCTGCCGTTGCAGTTGCTCATTGATTACGGTGCTCGGCTACTGACCTGAAACACACGGGTTTGATTGTGATGGTCACGTTTCGATAGAGGCGAAGTGCTGGAGGCTCGCATACTGTGTGATGTCAGTGCACATTAAAGAACCCCAGATCATGTCGTTAAATTCCACCAACCAGACGAGACATAGCATGCATCTTCTTGTGACCGGCGTCAAATTTTGTTTGCTTAGTGGCATGGAGCCACCAACTGTGCCTCACGCAATGGTCGGTGGCAGCGATCGCCAATGCGCTGACGACGTTACTGTGGCCCACATACAACCAAATCTGCTCATCTCTAAGCGTAGCAGAAGCAGGACATTATCGCAGATTTTTTTAAGCTGGTCTAATGCAAATAAATGTCGTTTTCATGCCTTGACAACTTTTTCGGACTGTTTGATTTTTTAATCTATTTTGTGATCCCTGCCAGGTCCGGAAAATCGGTCGGCGACTGTACTGAGGTAAAAAATTTACTGTATTCAACGGACATGAAGTAACAAAAGAGTGAAAACTGCATTTTATAAAGAATTTCATTATATTGAAGTGCGCTATACCGAGGCTTAACTGTACGTATAGGGGTGGTCAGAAATTTCCAGGTTGCGATTCCATCTAATTCTATGGCAGTGTGGCCTGGAAACTTTGGACCACCCCAGTACATTGGACAGAAGAGCCACTGCATAAACGACTGTTTTCAAGAACAGCCTCATAACTTTGGGAAAAAGACTGACAACAATTTGGCTATTCACAGGGCTTGATGTGGCTGCAGAGCTTACTTCCACTAGACGTGCATCGCATGCAACTACCATGACACTGTGCACGGAAAATGCATGAGGAAATTGTCATGCATCCCACAAAGCCTTCCTTTGTCACTTCACCATCGCAAGCGACAATGCATTAACCGACAAAGTTATGAATTGTCTGTGCAGCTTAGTGATAAAGTCAAAGTGTATTAGACAAGATAGGACGCATGTCTTTAGTTCCGTTCGCGTAATCACGTGTATATTTATGCCCGCAAAAATAAATGCATTTGTTGCTAGTCAGCGCCATGCTCTGTTTTTACTGCGAAGCTGTTTACCTCTAGCCTATGCATTCCAAGGGGTGGGTGGTGGGGTATTTTGACGGGTTCGTGTCCCTATGTAGACACTGTATGCAGACAAAGAAAATATAGACAAAAAAAAAGGCGATGGCAAAGCTGGCAGAGCGCAGTCACGTGGCAGCGCTTGCCTTGGCGTTGTGTGGTGACTCTGCTGTGGTACGACATCGAGCACTGCAAGACGCTGGGGAAGTCAAGACAATGAGACGGGGCAGTGCATTCACGTTGAAGAGAAAAAGCTAATGAAGCATAGAGTCATGGACAACAGAAACGCGAATGCTACCAGTGAAAGCAAGACCATGGAAAAGCAGAGAGTCCCAAGAAGAATGTCACCGTCTGCAGTAGCTCATGCCAGAGAAACGAGTGGACAGGCATCTACAGAAGAAATGCGTGTACAGCTTCACTGGTAATCCATCCCCATATAAATGTTGCGACCTCAGGAATGTTTTTTTTTTGTTATCAGATATTTTTCCCCACTGTTCCCCATAATGAATAGTGCTATTCTATGCATCTGAAAGTGCTTGTTCTGGCATTTCCTGTAGATAAAGGATGCATGATAATGCCCACGAAATGAATAGCCTTTTATTCTAAATGCTTGATTTCCCAATACAATGTTTCTTTGCAGGACTGCACAGATGACATAGGTGCATCACGGCTACTGGGCACGACCAAGGGTAACCACGTGGAAATTGACAGTGAAGACCAGTGGGCCTGTGAAAACCTTTCGTCACCCAGTTTGGCATCTTCTCAAAGCTCCTCAAGTGGGGATGAATTTGCCGAGCCTGTCTTCTCCGACACGGGTGAGTGTATTGTATAAAGTCAAATGGGGGTGTTGTGCTTCGAGCAGGTTTACACATTGCGTCGTGGAAGGCTTCTTGTAAGGCAGGTTAGGCTACCAGCGAGCACGAGCGCGAGCGACAACCACAGTCACCGATTGTCGTCTTTCTCTTTCATACCAGCGGAACGTCTGTCATTCGCATTCAGTACAGTTATTCCCCGCGCAATAAGGAGCCATCCTGGCGACCTAGGGGCCAGAAAACACAGGAGGATCGTAGCACTGTTCTAGTATGGACACGTGAAAGGTTTCCTGGCCACGGTGGCGATGGTCAGAAGACGGTTCCAGTGGCTCGATGAGGTAGTTCACCGGCGAAGTCTGCTGAAGTACATGATATGGACCGTGGTACTTAGGGACCAGCTTGGTGGAAAGGCCAGGAGTAGTGGACGGCACACGCAGCCAAACGAGCGAGCCAGGATCGTAGGAAGTAGTGTTAGTGGACGCATCGTGGTGGTGCTTCTGGCGCCCCTGGTCTTGTGTTGTGAATGAGCGTGCAAGTTGGCGGCATTCTTCAGCATATGTAGCTGCTTGGGATAGAGTTGTGGACTCTGAGGCATCGGGTCGGTACAAAAGAATAGTGTTCATAGTACAAGAAGGCTCGCGTCCATAAAGGAGGAAAAATGGGGAGAACCCAGTAGTGCTTTGAATGGCGGTATTATAAGTGAAAGTAATAAACGGTAGTACTCGATCCCAATTTGAGTGCTCTGATGAGATGTACATAGACAGCATGTCACTGAGAGTACGGTTAAAGCGTTCTGTCATCCCATTGGTCTGAGGGTGGTGCGGTGCACGATGCGACACTCACGCAGCAATGCTGTGATTACATCCGAAAGAAACACATGACCGCGATCACTCACCAACTCTCAAGGGGCACCATGACGAAGGACGAGATTGTGGAGAATAAAAGTGGCCACGTCTTTTGCTGTAGACGAAGGAAGGGGTGAAGTTTCGGCGTACCGTGTGAGGTGGTTGACAGTTGAGAAACGCTTGAATATAGCTTGCTGAATCTCATAGGAATACAAATGTAACGTTTATTGCACTGCTATAAAAGCAGAGCAAACACTGGAGCCACAGACGTTAACCTGACATGAAGCCTGTATCATAGGAGTACATATGTAGTGTTTATTGCTTTGTTATAAAATTAGATAGCCAGCACCACAACCACAACTGACGTTGCACCGACATTACGCCTGCATAGGGTGTTTTTCCAAAGCAGGTTCTAGACCTGGCGTGGCTCTGTGGTAGAATACCTGACTGCCACGCAGAACCATTGGGTTCGATTCCTGCTGGGATCCTAATTTTTATTCTCTGCATTCGTCGGGTCAACGCTGACGTCGGTTTTTCTTAACGCTCTCGCATTTTAATTACCAATGTCTGTTCTCGTCGTTCCTGGGTAGATATAAACTGTCAATCACCTGTGGCGCATACCCATACACCGATGCCCGTGGTAAACGGGTATGTGCTACACGTGTCTGGAGGCAAAGGTTTGATGACGTACGCGACAGGATTTTCACTTTATTTATGTCATTAGCAGACAGTCATATTCGTCAAATCCGCTTACCCTCCCATGCCAATTTTGGTCTACACCAAGTTAAGGAGGCGATCACGAGAGCACCCAGACGTAGGCGGCTAGATAAACAGATACCTAGATAGAAACGCTCGAAGTGCCTAGGTTTCGCTAAGAAATGCTTCGCATTAAAAAAATAGAAATGGTGCTAATTACATCTAGCTCCACATCGTAGCTTATCGCGTTAAGCTTCGTCTGCGGGGCGCACTTGCAACGCTATTTGCACTCGTTGTCGCCTTCATATTCCGTGATGTCGTGCACGTGACCTGCTTCGTGCAAGCGGAGACCCTTCTCTAGAGCAGACGCACGAAAACGCGTACGCCAGCTGGTCAAGTCTTTGAAACTGCAGCGCAAAAAAACTGGCAGCGTTATGGGCGCACTTGCGCTGTCAGGACTCGCCTTCGTGCCAGGGGCCCTCCAGACAATAATGAGGAACAGCGAGTTCGGCAGTTAAAATGCAAAGACGCTTATTTTACATCGTGTCGCCAATCGGGCCTGCCCCATTTGCAGTCCCGAAAGGGAGGAGGCATCGTGCCCCCTCTGGTCCGTCTCTGAACGAAAACAAACGCCTACAAGCACAGCACCACGCAAAGAAGCTGACTCGTTTGATGTTCGGACAGCGCTCATCGGTGCGGACATAAGAGGGACACCGTGTCATTCTTTCTAGATGACTTGGCGGCCATTAAACGCATCCACGACCGCAAATGACTGCGCGGAAGTCTGCCTGAAGCCCGACGACGGGCACAGTTGTCTGAACACATGTCCGAGAGTCGAACGCTTCGTGCATTGTTCAAAAGAACACTGTTGCTGCCGCTTCTCTTTGCCTCTCGGCAACAAACGCAACAGCATACAGCTTCGAATTGCTCAAAAAGAAACGCCGCGTTTCTCTTCGAATACGTGCCGAAAGTAGCAGAGCCTGCTCCGTGTCGTCTGCTTCACATGCCAGTGCTGTCCCTGCCGCTGCTTGGGGTGCTTTTCGGGGGAGGCGTAGCTGGCGCCTTACGATGGCCGCCCGGTGCCTATGATGATGATGAAAGTACTGTCATGTGCTTAGAGTAAAAGGCAAACATCTATGGAATGTAGGCATAATTTCTACCTCCTGCAAGAACAGCACACACATTTCTAACACAATAAATCATTAATTTCCGTAAAAATGTTGTGACACATTCTGGACAGGTGTGCAGTGCACATATGTTTAAGGATTGACAAAAGGGTGCCCAGAGTGACAGAAGAAGCGCTCATAGGTAGAATGCATAATTACAACTGCTTCCTTTTTTTTCCAGATTATTGGAGGGGTGTGCATGAATTCAGGATCAATTAATATACATCAACACGGAGGTTATTTTGGATGGAATGTGTTAAAAGAGAAAAATTATTTGCAACTGAGGTAATAGAACTGAGTTTGGTCTTGTTACTGCTCTGAGAGTAAAGCGCAACTTTTTTGTTATTGTTGTTGGACAGCCGGTGTTTCATGGAAAGTTGTTGCAAGACATAGCACGCCTTTGATACAGATTTGAATTTTCAGTAACCACCATAAAAAGCCTAGAGAGTAAGTGTAGTCGAAATTAAATGCGAAACCTTGCAACTTGCAGCTGCCACGGTGTTGTCACCCGAACGGCTCACCTTGGAGGAGACACAACAGCTGGCGGTGCTGCGCACTGCCTTGTCTTACTTCTGCCTAAACCGCCGTGTTGCCGGTCGTGGTGCATTTGACCAGCTGCTCCAAGTGCTGGAAAAGGCAGCTCGACGGCTGACCGCATGGAACATCCAGGCGGTATGTGTTGCATGTCAACGTTGAATTAGATTCAACACCTTGCTCACACAGGCACTGCTGGTGCTGCGGATGCTGCTCGAGCGGGCCAAGCTGCTGACCGAGGCTGAGCTGTTTTCACTGGTTGACGCCCTCAGGTGAGTTGTGTGCTCCCTGCAGGCTTGCTCTCCAAGAAGCACGTCTTGCCGTTTCATTCAGCACTGGAATGTGTGCACTATTATGGCGCAGTCACTTAGGTGACAGATCTTATTGAGAAGAGTATGAAGTCGGGCATGCTGGTAATGCATAACTGATCACGTAGCACAAAATTTGACGCAGGACACTTCGTCCTTTCTCTTGTCCTGTGTCAAATTTTGTGCTACGTGGTCAGTTATACATAGTTCTTGTTAGTTGCCCTCCTGACGCCTCTCGTAATTTTTCATTCTTTATGGGGAACAAGTGCTGTTCTTAGTAGCAGAAACACCGTGTAATTTGTTGAAGAGAAAGAAACAATAACAACTGAACAGTGCAATAAAAAAAATGTGTGCAGCTTGCACTAGTGGCACAAGGCTGGAACCAACAGTGGAGCTAGGGTTTGACCTAGCTTTCAAGTTTTTGCTAATAATGCGAGGCTTTTGCTGGAAATGCTAAGTTTTTGCTAGTAGTACTGAACTAAGTATAGCTAGGGTACCATGAATTGTCCTTGCTGCATTGTGGGCTGTCCAAAGGTCCCATTGCAGTCTCGTACTTTGGCACCCTCACCTGTATATTTGATATGTTATAATTAACCTACCGTGCAATAATAAAAACTGATTGATTGACTGACTGAAAAAGAAACTTAGTGATTGGGGATTTTCAAGTCGTGACATGTCTGCTTATTCAAGTCGGATTCAAATGTAAAGTCGGACATTTCTGCCTATTCTTTCCCAGTTTGCTTTCCCAACAAGTTTTGCACTTCCGCAGCCTTGAAAAAAATGTCCTTTTGGTTATAGTACGTACCACTTATAGTGTGGATATTCATGGCTCCGGCGATTTGCGTTATAAGGGGTGTATGCTGTATTTGTATAGTTTCTGTTTTTGTTTATTTTTTGTTAGCACATGCTCACTTGGGTTAGTCAGGATATATGAGCAACTTCCTTTCCAAAAAATAAACCAAGTTGCCAGTTAGCACCTCCTTCTTCTCTTTCACAGTTTGTTACGTACGCAGCACTGTGTCATAACGAATGTGGTTTTTAAATCGGCCATTCTTTATTTCTTGCAACGAAAGCTCAAAAACCGATCGGCAGCCACATGGTGCACTACCAACATCGGTATGTTGCCGTATGCAAAGCTGCAAGTCTCACTAGGCAGCACTTATGTGGAGGAACGTTGGTGTATGTTATGTGTAGGCTTGTGCGAATATTCGAGCACTTCGAATATTCGAACGAATATTACAGTATTTGGATTCGCTTCGAAACGAATTTAAATTCCAGGAAATTTCGAAGTATTCGAAATGAACGAATAGACATAAATAAACCGCATGTAACCCCCTGTAAAGGTGGTTTCACTGCAGTAGAGGTGTGCTGTACAGTGAATACACCTTTCCAGGAGATATTTGCACTGCCGCGAAGCCCTACTTCAAGGTTAAATGAACACACAGTAAAACCTCGTAAATTCAAAGTGACTGGGACTGTGAAAAATCTAATTAGGCGGGTTTTAGAATTAACCAAACATACAAAAAGCGGGATGCAAGGAACTTTGAATTACTGGAAGTAATCAGAGGTGGTCGTTTGTTGTGCCTGCTAGTTTGCAGCTACAAGGGTTATGTTTTCCAGCAATACCTGGTCCCAATTTTGCCGCTAAACTGGGGAAACGGCGGGCTTCGCTGCTGCCAGTGCAAAAAAAAGAAAAGAAGGAAAAAAACGGTCTCGGGGTCAACTGAAATGTGTGCCTGCGGAAAAGAAGACGTGCTTCGCTGCGACACAGTGGTGACACGCGGGCAGCATGTCACCTGCTCCTCGCTAAAGCCCCTAAAACTTCGTAAAGTAGCGACACTTTCCTCCTCCGCTCGCGTTCCTCCTCGTTCTCCTCTCCTTCGCACTCTCTTTTCGAGCATGGCGCCACCTACCTTGCTCCCGCGTAGCAGATGACGCTTCGCAAAGAGAGCGCGCGCTTGCCAGGCGGCGCGCTTTAAGCATTCGCACTAGCTGTCTAGCTCTTGGTATCCTTTTTTTTAATTATATGTTGTTTAGGAGATGTTAGGACACGTTTGTAAGGGACATGTGTAATTTTGAACGTTAATGTGCCGCTCTACATGAAGCTTTCTGAAACTTATACATTGTACACGTCGTCCTCGCTAGGCGAATTCGCCGCGCATACCAGTGACGCACTGAGGCTGCCAGTACACACTAGAGGTAGGCGTTCCGAAGTATCGGTTGGGTAAATATAGCTAACGCTGCTATACGTGCCTCTATAATGTAGCACTGTACACTGCAGTACAAAAGGGGGCGTATTTGAGGCATCTCTTTCCCACAAAATGATATCCAGCATTTGGCTCGCTTGTTTTTTTTTTTTTTTCATCAAATCTCTCCGTGCTATGAGGCGTATTCCTGTCCCGAAACAATAACCATCAATCTTGCGTGTCTTTCCTTGCATTATCGCCGGGCGCGCCGTACTTCCAGGTCACGAATGGCGTGCGTGTTATTAAACAGCACCTTGATAGGAAAGTGGCGAGCGCCGAGTTTTTAAGAAAGGAAGCGCAAACTAGCCAGAGGACGGTTGTTGGTGAGGGGCAAGAAGACTCCACAAATGGTACTGACAGTTTTTAATGTGCAAGAAACACATGGGCAATGGGTGTTGGCGGTATTATGCTAGTTAAAGAGTGGCCACTATTATTTATTTAGAAAATGACTGTCAGTGCCAGCAGCGGCTCGGAGCTCAGTGATGTGATAGCTGCGCCAATTGCGCCAAACTGCGCCAAGACGTGAAACCTGCTACATCCTGCTACATCTCCGCTGTTCTGCGCCAAAAGTGCGCCAGACTATAAGCACACTAGCGGGAAAACATGCGCAGCGCGCCGCCAACGACAAAACGCGACACTTCAAAGCTACCGCGCGGCAGAATTTTCATGCCACGATCGAGAGGAATGGGTTCATGCATCAACTTTCGCGGCACGCCGCCCGGCGCTTTGACCTGACCTGTCGCTAGATTTTTCCCTCTTCTTGGGAAAAACCTAGGGACCTTACCCTGACCGGATGCTGATGGCGAGGCTCGTTCAGGGCTGGTTTGGCTTGCTTGGGCTTTTGGGTGCCGGATTTCGACCATTTCTTACATTTGTACGGTTGGCAGGAAAATCTCCCGGAAATCAAAATTTCTGTGCGTGATCTAGCCACATTGGCAAAAATCCAACCCAATCTGATCCAGGCTTTTTGCGAACCCATCATATATATCATTTAAGTAAACCAATTTAGGAGGCGTTGATGTAAACTTAACCGGCTGATACGAATTCGTGAAATTCCCCAGCCGAATTCTACTGTGTCGAATGGGCCGAAATTCGGATGTTCCGAACACTTTTCCGCGTGGCGGCGGGTGATGCGAACTTTGGTACCGAATCCGTTTAGCGACGGCCGAGAGCAGAATGCTGGAAGCTTCCGAAGTACGCGTGCGGACAGCGCGTTACAGGACTAGGTTGGTCACAACTGTCAGAACTAGACGTTGGTCAGAACTGTGGTTATTGTTTGCCACAACCGCTGCGGAAGAAACCGCGGTCGTTCTTGACGCTCTTTACACGAGCATGTATGGCGGCGACAAAACTGACGGAACTCGGAAAGTGCACGCGCATCCTACGCCCACCCAGTCAAAGTGATGCTGCTATCCGCAAGCGCTGCGGACAAAACCGTGGCAGATGCGATTATAGATGGCGACAAACGACGTAGTTTTAAAGGCACGTGCGCTGCCAGCGCACGCTGATTGAAAACGGAACTACCGTTTGCCGCAACCGCCGCGCACGAAACCACGGTCGCTATCAACGGGATAATTGATAGCGATTACGAGCTCCGAAGGTACGCGGTTAACGCAGCGGTAGATTAAAGGCAATATAGTCGTAAAAAAAGGCACGAAGCTTTTCGGCGTTCGTGTCGATCTTCGCTTGTCGCTATGGTGGAGGGGACTTTGGCACATAGTTTTCAGTTGGCTTCAAGCGAAGCTTTGACGCGCGCTTTCGCGGCGGCCAGCTGCGCCGTCCCTTAAGCGCGAGACAGACGGTACGATTTTCCATGCGATGTGCCGGCCGACAGGGCGGTGGGGGAGAGGGAATGGTGGCTGTCCGATGCTATGAAAGGTCACCATTCCGGTGCCCCACTGCCGTATCGGACGTCGCATCGCATGGAAAATCGTACCGTCTATCTCGCCCGTTATTGGTCCGTTCACGTGGGACACACCTGAACGGCATACGCGCGGAAAGGCATACGTGAGTTTTTTTGACAGAAATAAATGTTTTGTGCGCATATCGTGGTTTGAAAACAGTTTTTGCTAGTTTTTTTTATTTTACGAAATTTCGGGCAATGCGAATATTGTTGCTCCCCCTTCAGATTCGTATCACCGAGGTTCTACTGTAGCTGGGAAACACCGTACCTGCGTTGTTTGTTTGGCCACTGTACGCCATTATAAGACCGCAACGCCAACGTTCACGCTTACGGGGGGGGGGGGGGCTGTTCGGTGATTCAGTAGTGTTATGCAACACCCATTATTGGACAGAACTTTTTATTTCAACAGAGTTCCTTATTTGACTGTTTTTTGCTTCAAACGGTCAATTTTTCCACTTTGCATTGAGCATTTAGCTGCTCCAAAAGTTCTTTTCCCTGCCCGAAAACGTGTTTTTAGCTGCTCCAAAAGCCCCTTTTCCTGCTCCAAAACGTACTTTTTGCTGCTCCGAAAACCTGCTCCAAAACAGTTTCAGTCAATCACATCACTGGGAGCTTCATTGAAAGAAGAATGCGCCGTACATCATTTCTAGCCGATATATTTAGACAGCGTTGCGTTGGTTAATTCGTTAAGAGATTACACGCAACAGCCATAGTGCGCAAGTGCGTCTCGTAGGTACTTGACATACCAACTATACTCGCTGCTCAACGAACGAGCAAACGAAAGAATAAACTAGCCAGGTGCCACCGTAAAGGTTTCCTTCGCGAGAGCTCCACTCGCGGATAATAATATCATCTGCGGTTTTACGTCCCAATACCACAATATCATTATGAGAGACGCCATAGTGGAGGGCTCGGGAAATTTTGACCATCTGATGTTCTTTAACGAGCATTGACATCGCACGGCACACTGGCCTCAAGCTATTCGCCTCCATCGAAATCTGACCGCCACGGTCGGTCGCGACCTTCAGGTCAGCAGCCGAGCACCATAACCTCTGCTCCACCGCGGCGGAAAGCCACTCGCGGATATAAACCTCCCCACGAAATGGTACGTAAAGTAAACCTTCGCGCCAAATAACACGTGTACGTGAGGTGCCTAAACGATGAACGCATTCTGCGACTCGGTTGGGAACGCACGCTTTGCCTACCTACCTTCTATCGCAAGTCCACCGGCGGATCTGTCGACGTACAAGAGCCGGAGAAAGCTATTTGCTCCAGGAAAAAAAATAAAAGCAACCGAGCACGCAACAAAAACAAACAGAGAGTACCACTCCTAATGTGAGCTTTCACACTGCAGCTTTGTTTCTTCAAAAGAACTACGCCGAATCTCTGAAGTTTCGCAATCACATTTTCGATCGTCAGTCGGCGTGCCTCCGTAGACGGCGTGCCATGCTAGGCGCACAAACCAATACCGCAAACTCATACCAGTAGGCGCATCACGTCAAGCAGAAAACCTAACCATATATTCTTGAAAAAAAAAAAAAAAAAACACTGAGTACAGACCCCGCAGAAGCTGCAATGAAACGTGTGAGGAATAGCGACATGCTGCACAATTAACTGAGACGTTTCTACGGCGTTATAGCACGCAGCGATTTGCGCGAACCTCGACGAGTACTTATAGTGAGAGGATAGCAACTTACCTCGCATAGTCGCGTCGAAAACGTCGGCCCAAAGTTCTATCTTCCGATTCGGTGTAACCAAGCCTTCCTTCGCTACTCGTTGCGCTTCCCGAACGGTTTTTGCCTTCGCTTTATTTGTTTCGGCATCCGAAAGCGCAGCACAAGCCCATGGCAACCAACCGCGACATCGGTCCTGTGTGCAAGGTATCTCAGAGCACAACGCACGCAGAATGGAAAGTACGTATCCATAGAACACGTGCGCTGACAACCAGCGAGCCTGCACTTCGAGAGCAAAGATGGCAGTCGTGAGCGACTGTAAACAAACGAACATTGCGCGCTATCCCACGTGACGACACTTGGCCAATGCCGACGCGGCGTCAGCCTCGGAGAGGGCAGAGGAGGGAGAAAAGTGAGGAGGAGCGCTTTTATGCACGTATGTCGCTACTTTACGAAGTTTCAGGGACTTTACTCCTCGCAGCGTCAGCGCGTCATGATGTGACCATTCGCCCATTCTTTCTGGTAAAATAAAGAATTTAATAATGACCAGTGTGACGGAATTCGCGATGTGTTCTAGGTGGATAAGATGATCATTGAAGTTTTCGAACTGAGTTTTCGAAGTAGTCGTTGCAGGCAAGTACTCCGCCAGCAGTGCAAGTGCGCAAATTGCCGGAAGAACCGCCAATCGGAGGTTCGCATACATCATGAATTCCATCAGACCGCCCTTTAATAATTTCTATATTTTCCCAGAAAGAATGGGTAAATTATGACGCACTGACGTTGAGAGAAGCATGCGTCATGCTGCCCACGTGTCACCGCTGTGTTGCAGTGCAGCACGTCTTCTTTTCCGCAGGCGCACATTTCAGCTGATCGCGAGACTGCTTCTTCTTCTTATTTTTTTTTCTTGCTCTGCCAGCAGCGAGGCTGGGGTACTCAACTTGTTACTCATTAGTATCGCTACAATGCATTGCTTTGTGGCTCCTAAGGGCCATCGTTTCTGCGGATTTGCGGCTAAATCGGGATCGGGAATTGGCACATGGCACCCAAAGTTTTCGAATTAACCGGGCTGGTACTCACCGCCGCTTCAAATTATCCACTCAAATTTACATTGTGAAATAAGGGCCGCAGAAATCCTTCTAAATTAGGCGGGATTTTGAAATAACCGAGTTCGAATTCATGAGGTTTTACTGCATTACCCTCACATCGATTAATCATTTTTTAAGTTTAAAAGCTTGTTATACTGGCTTATATGCTCTAAGTATAGTAAATTTGAAAATGTAACGTATTTTACATGCGATCATTTGCATTCTACCGAAAGCCAAATCCTGCTACTACTCAAAGTTGCTTCCACTTCGCTTTGAACCAAAGAGAATGACATATGCATATGCCTTGTTTCAACTTTAAAAATATTGTGCTGGTTAGTTGCGTCCTGACAAATATGCTCATTTTTCTTTATTATATGTAATATAAACTATTCGAATTTGCTTCGACATTCGCTTCGACCACATCACTATTCGCTTCGGACCTAAAATTTACTATTTGCACAAGCCTAGTTATGTGGACTCATTATTCAGCTTGCTGAGGCTTGCCTGCGGAGCAGAAACCTCGAGGCTTACCAAGATGGTTCAACTTAAATTGAGGACAGCACAGCGAGTAGTGGAAAGGAAAATCATAGGTGGAACCTTAAGGGACAAGAAGAGAGTAGAGCGGGTCAAGAAACAAACGCATGTTGAGGGGGAGACAGAAGGTTGGGTGGGCAGATGAGATTAAGAAGTTTGCAGGTATGATGCAGGTATGTTGATTGGCGGAACATGGGAGAGGCCTTTGACCTGCAGTCAGGCTGATGATGAGGATGACAAAATTGCTCTAGGTGCCCTTGAACAGCAAGCATTGAACGCAGAGACAGGAGACAAACTGATTGAAGCTGATGATGCAGGGAGCTGATGAAAGTCCACTGTCGTCAGCTGGATGTGTCGACTGCCCTGCTGGAGCTGGCAAGACTCTGCGTGCCTGCACTGAGCAACTGGACCCACTCGGAGCTGCGCCAGTGCTTCCTGGTGGTGCTTGAAGCCTACGCGTGAGGCTTTTCTCACTTAAGAGTCAATTTGGCTGAACTTGCAGCCCAGCATTGATTTTTATTTCTGACCTGTGTTACTCTGCTTGTGTTACTTCTGACATGTGCTACTGTACCGAGTATTCCCAACATTTTCCTGGTGATTTCAGCTTTGGTTCTGCCAGTGTCCCTTGTTGCACCCGTGTTTCTCTTTCTCAGGCTTAAGTTTCTTTTTTTTATGTGTGCACTCTTTCAGTGTGTTGCTGCTAACCGTAGATTGCGCAAAATCATTAAATTATCCTTCCACATTGTGCTAAGATGGAAATATTGATCAAGTGCTCAGTGACAGCTTAGTGATACTGTAAAGTTTGAGCAGGTCATCTGTTCACTAGATTTTTACTGAAAATCTAGAAATGCAAGCGTTTGCACGAGGTCATGCTAAGACTGCCAACTGTTGAGCAAAAGTTGCAATGGAAATAAAGTTATAATTGTTCTAAAACATCACATTCAAGTGATGACTTCTTGAAGATGGTCATAGCCGGCAATGAAGCCTTGATTCATGCATATGGCATCATGCTGCTGTTGTAGCGTAAGGAGTGGAAAACATAAGCTCGCATGAAAATCAGTCATGTTGATTTGGTTTCTTGACTTCCATGGATTGGAGCACCAAGGATTTGTGCGTCAACTGTCAGTGAAGCTTTCTGTGTGAAGGTCCTCCAACATCTGAAAGATTGTGCGCGACTAAAATTGTTCAAAGAGGGGCGCTGCGCCATGAACTATGCCTCTGCATACTCTGCATCCGTAGCACATGAATTTTTTCAGTGGTTTCATCACTATGCTGGAAAACCCTTCATACTTGGCACGTTTTGTGCATACAACCTTTTCTCTCTCTCTTTTTTTTGTTGTTTCTGCAATGCAGTCTGCTGCTTCAGGGGCAGAAACCAAACTTCACTACACTGGTTCCACCACTTCTTTCATTGCTCCAGTGTACTGTGTCTAATGGGGAGTACTATATTGAATGCGACCTAATGGATGTATCTGAAGCTTTGTGAATTTTTCCTAAAAATTCTGCTATACAAACTAGTGTAACTTGCAACCACATGGTGGGTGAGCTGCGTCAAGAGGTGCGATAGATGAAAAGAAACAGTGCATTTAATAATCAAAATGCATGTAAGAACCACAAGTTTCCAAACCTGCTGCGTGTTGTACAATAATACTCATGCAGTTGTATTTAGTACATAATACCGAGATTTCACGGTTGTGCTTTAGAATGCTCTCACTTGTTGCAGTGCACTGCTATCACAAGGAATCCTCAACGAGACTGCCTCCCTGGCATTTCTCCGGCTTCTATTGGATTGCCTACAGGTGAGTGCTCCTTTCACTCAGAGACGATAGTTTAAATCGTCACAGGAAGCAGTTAAAAATGAGGCATTCTATTTTGCAGCAGCACTTTTATGCTGTGTTTTTACAGATGACTCAAAAGAACCCTTTTTTTACAGCTTCAGCAGTTGCAAAATTTGTTAGTTGTTTATTGATGTTGTCCACAACATCACCCGAGAGCCTTCTTTTCTTTTCCACAGGTTTTTCTGCTGAATTTAATATAAGTATAAGTTGTCAAATTAATCTGAATGCTAGTCAAAATTATCCCACCACCACAAAAATTAATCCAAGTGCTAGTCATCTTAAAAGGACACTAAAGGAGAAAAACGATTTTTCGTGTATTAGTAAATTACAATTTCACAGTACTAAAAATGCCACTCTTACCGCGAGAAGATGTTTGGTAAGCGAGAAAATGCGCAAAAAAAAAATGTGGGTAGCAACACCACCTTTAAATTCCCGCACCAAACGCCGTGACATCATAGATTTTGGTGCCGTCTGCTGGGTCACACGTAGTTCCTAATCGGTAAAAATGAAGTGTATTGCTCTCTGAGAGGGCCATAGACTTAACATACCAAGTTTCAGGAAATTTCATTGAGCCAATGTTGCCAAAATACGAAAAATACACTTTGAAATCCGTGATGTCACGCGCAGAGATTTCCGCACGAAATTTCAAAATGAAACTTTTACCTTGATTTTCTCCTTTATGAATAAACCTATGACGGTGAACTTAACGACATTACAGTTCTCGGAGCACAATTTATCAATCTAAACTAATTCATTATTTCACTTTAGTGTGCCTTCAATTCAAGTGCCACTGAATTTAATACAGGCACCACTGAAAGTAGTCCAGATGTCAATTGATTTAATCCAAATGTCAGTGAATTTAATCATTGCATGTCATCTTTGGGTACCTTGCAATATTAAGTTGAGCAAAGTATTTTTTCAAATGTTCATAGTTGATACCAATTCATAATATCTCCTCCCCATGCGTTAACCTCCCCCCCTTTCTCTTTTGTTTATTTCCATTTTTAAGAAGGGTATAAATTTGCGCACATACGAAATAAATGCTCATGTTGTTAGCCAGTGCCAAGTCCTGTCAGTCTCTCTTGTCTCGTGTATCTGCGCTGTTCCCTGTTATGATCTCCTTCCTCCCCCCTTCCCGATTTGCCTTTCGGCCCCCGCCGTGTTGGCTTCATGCAACTCGACCCTTCGCCTCAAAAGGCTGCCAATCCCTGGTGTAGGTAATTAACGACTGAAATACCAAGCGATCACCGCTATGAACCGTAACATGTGAGAGCACTTGAATGATGATCACTGGGCACTTTATGGCTTTTGTCACTAGTGCATCTGTATTCACCTTTTGCATCATGTATTCTTGGTTACGGCAAATGGGATATGTTGTCAGTGCCAATTGAAGTCTCACTAAATGTATAATTAACTGCATAATGCCCCTAACTGATAGGGCTTAGTCATCTGTGATCTCCACTGACTACAGTGACCGGTGATGATGAGAAGTCACAAGTGATCGCTCTCCAGTGAAATATGGCTGATCTTACTATGCCTAAGTGGCTAGTGACAAGGAATCACTGATTTTACCATGACAGTGGTAGCATACATCCCTGCAGGTTACCGCTATCAAAGTGTCATTAGTGAACATGTTTTGGTTACTGTGGTCTATTAGTAGCCATGAAGCATTAGTGATTAATAGCTTTGTTCAGTCATTGAACGGGTGACCTAGGATGTCTACAATGTTAAGATCACTAGCGATTATGAATCACCTTGTTTGGCATGACAGTTGCGCTTACCATTCCCGCACCTAGTCTTTTGTATCAATCGAACTGCCACTAAGTGACAATTTTGTGGCTACCATCGCCACACTAATAGCACCGAGTTATCAGTTATCATTAGTGATTCATTCTGCTTGATGTTATTGTGCTTTCATACAATTTAACATAATAAATATCAGTCACAAGGTTGCATTGAAAGGACGATTCGATTATGATGCCAATGATATCGTAGAACTGATTCAGTGGTGATCGGGAATCACATTGCTTAGTATGACGTCAGCCTCTGTGGGCTTTGGAAAGTTCTCATTGTTTAAGGACATTGCTGTGAAACAATGCAGGGTCCAGGCAGGTTGCAGGTGCACCTCACAGTTGGTGGTCAGCCAGTCTCAGTGCTCGAGTACACTCTTCGGTTCTTGGGCAGCAACTACGATTCTGTGAGGACGTTAGCAGCAGAAAATGTGGCAGTCTTTCTCAGTGGCCAACAGCCAGTCAGCCTGCACTCCTTGCTGCCACTTTTGTCAAAACATCTTGGAGCTGACGTGAGTTTGTGCAGTGGCGTCGATGTGCGCTGTCACATCAGTGCTTTTACTGTAGCATTTTTGTACTCAGCTGAATAATCTTTGTCTGTTCTTTTGTTGGCTTTCACTTTTTAATGGGGTACTGACACGAAAATTTTTAGTTGTCATTTTTTTGTGTCAAATAAAAAACCAATCCCTCAAGAGCCTAGAAAATGTTCTGGTAAGCGCGAACGTGCACCCTGAAAAATTTATGCAATATTTTTTTAAAAGGTAGTTTTGGTTCCTGTGGTACCTGATGTCATCACAACTAGCCATACTGGTGTGTGAAGTCACCAGAATTGATACTGTAGCCTGAGATCACGACAGTGTCGATGTCAGTAGATGCGCCATCAGAAAATCAACTTTAATGTCAAAATAAAATATCTTGTAGCATCTACTAAGCATCACTCTTGCTCAGTGCTGCCTCTGTATTCAAGAGATTTGTATGCCAGAGCAAATTCAGCTTCGAAAATTGGTGTCAGTACCCCTTTAAGTTTTTGTGTTAGCCCTTCGAGGGTAAAATTTTTTCACCTACTGCAACCACCCTGGATTGATTTTTTTTATTGCACATATAAAATCTGCAGGGTGACCTTTTCGGAAAATGTTTGCCATTGTTTTTTTACAGTGACCATAAAGTGAGAAAAAGTGTTTTCTGTTGGTATAGATACAATGCTCATTCATGAATAATCAAAATAAATAGCGGGAAGAAACCGATATTGAAAATAAAAGAGTGCATGGATTGAAGTAAATATGTTTCACATGCTGAGAAAAATGCACGTACCAGATTACTGTCATCTTTGTGCCAGTCAGAATTGGCATGTCGTGCATGCTTTTAAGAAGTTTCTTCTTCGTCAGGTTCTAAGTGTGAACTGGTTGGCAATTTGTGATCTCAACAGCTGACATTCAGTGAATCTGTTCGCACATTGTCATTCGGGGAGTAGTCCGAATAGAAGGAATCACTGGTTGGCTCGTTTTCAGCAGGGAAACTGGTGCACGCAGCCGTAGTGTAATTGCAGTGCATGTGAGCGTACGCAAGAAAACTCTGCAGTTGTGCACGTGTCAGAAAAAGTGAACAAGTGAGAAAATGCTAATAACCTTTCATCTTACTGTTACTGAGAATCAGGCAATTTTTGTGATTGTCAAGAAAGAAAACACGCAGGCACGGTGGCATTGTTTGTGTAAAGCGGAGTTGTATGTATATACCAGTGTTCACCTTTCAACAGCTGAAATTGTACACCTGTGGGAAATAAGTAATCTCTAGAGGTGTTTACCGTATTTACCCGCATAATTTGCGCCCTCGCATAATTTGCGCACCCCTAATATTTAGCCAGCTTTGCTAAAAAAAATATTTACTCGCATATTTTGCGCTCCCCGCCCCGCTCGAGCCAGCTCGCCGGCGCGCGCGCACGGGGCGAACTTTGGACGGCCGCGCCGCCGCGCCCCGCGGCCCTCACCGAGCAGGGGAGCGCAGTCATAGACAAGACAGGCTGCGAGTGCGAAGTCCCTTCTTCCGATTACTTTGTTCTATTCTCTGGAAACCGCCGAGACCGTACCAACCGTTAATCTGTTCACCGGTTGTCGGAACTGTTCGAGCGTTCTCCCGCCGTGAGAATGCATGCACGCGACACGGCACGGACTACTTTCTGCATCGGAGGCGTGCGAGGGCCAGTCGCGCCAACATTTTCCCGCGCTGACCCTCTTCCTCTGCATCCACGCTGCGACGCAGCCTTCGTTGATTTCGGAAGTTTAGGTTTCGCGATCAGCCAGTTGCGTTTTCACTGTTCTCTTGCGCTGAGCTACAATAACTATTCGGCAAAATTCAAGCTCACTGTTATAGAATTTGCCTAAGGAAACGGGAACCGTGCCGCAGAAGAGTTCGCTTTTTAATACAAGACCGGGAAGGAGACCGTTCCGAGGACCGAAGCATGGAAAGTTTCCTGCTGTTGAAGAATACCTTTTCAAATATGTGCGAGAGCTTAGGCCCACCGGTATCGCCGTGCCGTGGCACCTCGTTACTCCCAGCATTGTCGCGAAGAGCTTCAAGAAGACGCCTCAACGCACTCGACGGAACCAAGGACGACGCGCTTTGGGAAAGCGGTGACAGCGGCCGCGGCGATGATTCTCAGTCGGACTTCTCAACCAGTGATTCTGACTAGACCGCGCATGACCGAATCTGGCTGGTTAAAGTACGTGCTAATTCTGTTAAAACCCTTCGTTTGCGCTATAATTTATTTTCTTCTTTAATGTATTATATCGCGCGTGTTAGGACTATATATTGTGCGTTATTTCAGATGTGCGCGCGAAATCTCCGCGTAATTTGCGCACCCCCTTTTCGGAGCTCCAAATTCGCGAGAAAAAGTGCGCAAATTATGCGAGTAAATACGGTATTGGATGCTGGCGTTAGGGTTGACCTGTAGCTCAACCAACAGCTAAATTCATGGACCTCGAGCACGATGGCGTCCACGAGCAATGTACGGTAGAGACAGACCCACTCGATGGTGCTTGAGAGGTTGCCCCGCTGTAGTGTTACTCTTTGCTACAAAGCTAATATCAAGCGGACACCCTTCGAGAGTTTAAAAGCCAAATGGACATCCATTTGAGCGAGTGCAACAATTAGAAACCACCCGCAAGTGTCACGAGTAAGAATCGTGTGGTGAAAGAGAGAGGGAATACTAAACACCGAGCATGTTTGAAAAGTCGCGCACACAACAGCTGTGAGGGGCTCGAGGCATGTGACCCAAGCCGGGAATGAAGAAGGCGGTGAAGTGATCTGGCATTATCTGCGTGGGTCTGGCTGAAGAAGGTTGTCTTGCCAGCACCACACTGGTGACGGGAGTGACAGGTGCTTGGATGTGGAGGCTGTAACGTCAGCGTTCCGAAGTGTGGCCATCGTGGCCATCGACCTCAACAATGTTTGAGTGAGGCTCCTTGGCGATGCAGCAACCGTTCACAGTGGGTACGGGCGCCTCTGACACAGTCCCTCTTTCAAAGCAAACTGGCACAATACCTGCAACTTGCGAGGTGCGCGTCAGTAGTGGAGCACAACGCCAGGTCAAGCAGTTGAACCAGATGCTTATCTGAAACACGCGCTGCCACGTCAACATACGACGACCCAAGCATGGACGATGAGTGGCTGATTTGACTGTGGCAAGAACCACATTTTCACGATCGTCTCAATTAGCAGCTTCAGACATAACGAGGATAAGGTGGGACTTTGCCACAAAGTGAGTCGGCGGGAACAAGTAAGATGAGCCCGATGCATCAGCAGTGGTTATAATGCTGGGTTTGCCATACTATGTGTAGAGTGCTAGGATAAGAAAGGATGAATTAGGATGATTTAGCAATTTAGAGTCAAGTTTTTGGTAATGTTTCCACCTTTGTGGCCATCGTATTGTTTCTATGTATGGCAGGGTTGCGCTGATGAGCATGTGTCAGACTGTGGTCCAAGGCACAGATGATGGTCGACTCATGCTGCCTTTGGTGATCATTCCGGCATTACAGGGGACTCCTGAATGTCCATCAATTATAAGAAAGAGTAATTGAACATGTTAGAGACATTGATACAAGGTGGAAAATGCAAGAGTCAAGGCATAGCCAGCAACAGCTCAGGCCTCTTGTATTGCGCTGATGATAAGGCTGTGGACTGTACTTTTTCCTTGCTGCACTAGCACCTTTTGTATTAATTGGATTTAGGTTTAACTTGAATGTTGTTTTTTCAGTGGCTGCATCTGTCATGTAACTCATAAATTTTTGTTGTTACATATGTTCTTCTCTTGTTTTATAAACAAATCTATATTTGCTTACATTCATGTCCACCTGAGACAGCAATAGGGATCATGTGAAGCTGTTTTGTGGCTCGTAGACCTTCTGCATGTGAACTCTTTATATTTTGATCTTAAAATAAGCTCATTGTACGTGAGCTTATGAATTTCTAGGATGCAATCACATATCTCTACCCGCCATAATTGTCAAATGATTGATCCAGAACACAAGAATGCAGCTGACGGACATTTCATTGTGACATTTCTAGGCTTGTGCGAATAGCAAATTTTAGGTTCGAAGCGAATACACTCAAACCTCAATATAACGAACTCGGATATAACGAATTATCGGTTATAACGAAGTAAATAAAGAATAGTCTTGTCATAGATACAGTGTTACAAATAAACGTTTATAACGAATTTTCGGATATAACGAAGTTATTTTCGTGGCAGATGTGACTGTTATAATGAGGTTTGAGTGTAGTGATTTGGTCGAATAATTTTGAATCGAATTAAAATAGTATATATCACATATAATAAAAAATAAGCATATCTGTCATGACCCAGCTAACCTGCACAATATTTTTTAAAATTGAAACAAGGTATATGCAAATGTCATTCTTTTTGGTTCAAAGGGAAGTGGAAGCAACTTTAAATAGTATCAGGATTTGACTTCGGTAGAATGCAAGTGATAATCTGTAAAATATGTTACATTTTAAAATTTACTATACTTAGAGCATATAAGCTGGTATAACGAGCTTGTAAACTTAAAAAATGATGAATCGATGCGTGGGTAATTTGATTTAACAAAAAATGATGAATCGATGTGTGGGTAATTTCATTTAACCTTGAAGTGGGGCTTCGTGGCAGTGCGCACTTGCTCTGCATAGGTGTATTCACAGTATAGCACCCCTTCACTGCAATGAAACCACCTTTACAGGGGGTTACATGTGGTCCAATATACACCTGTTGGTTCATTTCGAATACTTCGAAATTTCCAATAATTTAAATTCGAATCGAAGTGAATTCGAATACTGAAATATTCGTCCGAATATTCGAAGTGCTTGAATAATCGCACAAGCCTAGACATTTCATTTCAACCTTTGTAATTGTGGCATAACCTGCATCTGTCCCTGGCATGATTTGCTCCAATGTCCCCTTTGTGCACTGTAAGCAGGTGGGCCATCTTGGCTGTGCAGGTGAGCAAAAAGGATGAACACTACTCGGGCTGTCTGGTATACGCAACTGCACTCGCCAACGCAGCCATTGCCTTGGGGCCTCACCGGGGTGGCAAGGCGGTGACAGTGCTGCTCAAGGCTGTCAGAGACAGGGGCCTACCAGGCATCCTTGCTGCAAAGGTTTTCATTATGTTGAATATTTGGTGAAAGTGTGCGTGCTTTAGAAACATTCCAAGTTAACCCTACCTCACATATTGACTGTAAAACGGTCATTTATTCATAGGGTGGACATGTACTCATGAAATGATGGGAACGGGTTGTAGATCCCATATGCATGTTATGAAGAACTCTGAGTGACCTCCATGATCTCAACTCACTTTTTATATGGAAAAGGTTGATCCACTCATACGTGAAAATATTCCAAGCAAAACAGACGCAGTGCTACCTAGGAAATTTGAGCCAATGTTTCTTGTTGCCAGTGCCTTTCAATGCTGTTATGTTGGGCACTTGGCGGCTCTGAATCCTCTGAGCTACTATGGGGTATTCATCTCTTTGTGATGTGCCTGTTGATGTGATTTGTGATATGGACTGGTAAGATGAGCAATATACTTTGTTGTATTGAAACTTCATTCTATTGGAATTTCACCTTTTATGCAAAGTATCGTCACCAACAAATACTTCTTTTTGCACGGAAGTTGCTGCAAAAATTTTTGAATGATATTGCATAGCAAAAAAAAAAAAGAATTCGATAGCATTCAGTCTCGTCAAACCCTAGACCTGGCAACATCGGCTTGATGATGCGCCAG
Organism: Rhipicephalus sanguineus; assembly: GCF_013339695.2. Taxonomy (NCBI): domain Eukaryota; kingdom Metazoa; phylum Arthropoda; class Arachnida; order Ixodida; family Ixodidae; genus Rhipicephalus; species Rhipicephalus sanguineus. The sequence continues at coordinate 37,469,040 of NC_051181.1, read as the reverse complement.
TGAAGTCCTCTTCACAGTAGCTGTATGGCACACATGAGGCAGAAAGAATAGATGTTCAGACATTGGTAATCAGTGTAACTGAAGCTATCATGCCTACTCCTTCAATGCTGCTTGCATCAGAAACCTTTGGTGTTGCCCAGAGCGGTAATGATATTGTCAGATGCTGTATATTCACTGAACCGAACCGCTTGCTCTGCACTCAGTTCAGTGAATGTGCAATCTAGACGCGTGAACGTGCAATGAAAATATAGCAGCTGTGGTTTAAGATTGTGTGAAAATGAGGCAGCAACCTATATTATGGCGCCTTTTGTTGATAGTGAACATGTGCTTTGCAACGTCACACGTGACCAAGATCTGGTACCGTGTCGCAAATTTCGGTTGTCGCTAAGCATTTTTTCAACAGAATTCTTGAACTTCAGTGAATAATGATGTTTTAAATAGCGCGGCTATAGTATGCCGCATGCTGCTTCACATAAATGTTGGAGAAAACGAAACAGTAAGCCGATGACTGTTTATTGAGACAGGAAGCACTAAGATAAATTACTTTTTCTGCGTTTCTGAATAAAGGGACATGAACATATTTAATTTAATGAACTTGAAAGAAAAAATACAGCTACACTGAGGATGGTTTTATAATCATGAAACCAGCCAATGGCCGTGCCCTTACCTTCGTCTACATCAGGAGTCTCAACCTCACCTCAGCTAGCGGGCCACACTCATGAAATTCAGTCCCACAAATATTGTTGGAATGGGGGTAGGGGGTGGGGGGTGGGGGGGAGTTTGAACAAAATGTCACCTAACGTTGCCAATTGAAAGAACGCGTTGCCCATATCTCATATACAGGTCATCTCTGAAGGGGATATTATGCCAGGTTGCCAGAAACATATCGATGCTGATCTCTACAATAACTCATATCTGGACTCTGATTCTGAAATATAGAGTTTCCGTTCCACGGTGATGTTTCAACTCATAGTGACCACATGGGGTGCATCAGGAAAAAAAAAATGCTTGAGCCCAGTCCCATCTCTGTAGTTGTGTACAGTCAAACCTCGTTAATACGTACCCGCTTTAAACGTACTAATGGTTAAAACGTAGTTGCGACGAATCCCCGACCGAGTCCCATAGAGCTCAATGCATTCGCTGACCGCATAAGCCGTAGTGGTTCGCCCTGTGCCTACCGGTTAGTGCGTACCCTGCGTACCGCGACAACTTTTTGTGCCATAAAATTTTACTGCGCCGCTCAACTTCCCGACGCCAGAATGTGCCGCCAAAGGTCTTCCGCCTTTTTGAGAAGTGTGCAGACCAGTCGATCCCCGATTCCGACTTCCGCGTGATTGCGTCGACGCCTTTGCGGGTAAGCATCGGGAAAGAACGAAGGCGAGGTGGCGGCCACCGACGAACGCGCCGACATGACTTATCGCCGACAACCTTATCACAATAAGTATCTTCAGCTATCTGCTCGGGCACGCGTGCGGCGCAGCGCTACTTTTTAAGCCTACTGCACGCTTTTATTAGGCGACAACCTGAACGCGCTGGGCCGCCGATCGCTGACGCTTCGTTGTGCGCGGCCATCTTCAAGGCTGAAGTTGAATTGATGGCGCAAATGCTCGGGCAGGATCGAAAAACTTCAGCCATGTACCAACTAGCCCGACAGCAAACGCTGCTAAGCCGTCATCAGGCGCGCACCGCTTTGTAGAAGCGAAAGCAGATCGCTGTTGCGTAGTTAGCGTTGCGGGTCGCGGGCGCCGAGAAACCTCGCTGCATTAACGCTATCACACTAAACGCACGTGTACGATACAGCAAGCGTAGCGCGGTTGTAACCATACTGCACGCTTTTATTAGGCGACCACCCAACGCACCTCCGTCCGCTGCCAGGACCGCTAGAGCATCGCGGAGTGCGCATCGCTTGCATGAAGCTCGTCATCGCTGCGTTAACCGAACAAGCTACTGGCCGCATCTGTGCACGATCTGGAGCGAAGTGGGTACGAACAACATTCCCACGATAAATGCGCGCGTGCGGCACAGCAAGTGGCCCAGTAGTGACGGCGTGAGCCGAGTAGGCGACGCGCTGCACGGAACTAGTCTGGAGACGATCAGCTCCACGCAGCCGTACCTAGGTTCACTGGAACTGTGTCAGTTTTCGTTTAGTAGCAAATCGCGGTTAGACGCATGCACATATACCGCGGAAAGCAGACACTGTCCGTTCTGTCGCTATGTCGGTCACTGCGTTGACCGCGTATCCCGGACCCTGCAATAGTTTCGAAATGCTCTTCGGCGTCGCCACGTCGCCACTGCACGCTATCGGGCGGTCGTGCGAGTGTGCCAGGATCTTTTCTCCACTTTGGCAAAAAGAAAGAAAAGGCTTTGCGGTGGGTACTTTAGGCAATATTTGCTGTGGCACTCTATTTATTTGCTGGCGGCGATGGCGTACGCTAGGAGATGCAAATTTGTACTTGGTGTTTAATGCGTACTACCGTTTAGTGCGTAGTTATGCCGCGTTCCCGGCAGGTACGTATTAACGAGGTTTCACTGTTCGAAACGGGCGGCGCAAAAACAAGGGACAAAGTCTTTCCTTTGTCCCTTGTTTTTGCGCCGCCCGTTTCGAACATGCATAACCAATTCCAACTTGCCCAGGCGTCAATTCTTCTGCAGTCCATCTCTGTAGGTTGCCTGAACAAAGCGTTATTAGATGCAATAGTTGAGAAATTAATGCGAGAACCATTTACCAAGTCACAAAACTTTATTCCTTGTGAAGCGGTGGGCCGCTTGCGCAAGGTCCACGGGCTGAGACCCCTGGTCCCCTGGTTTATGTAGTCGGCCCCGCCACGGTGGTCTAGTGGTTATGGTGCTCGGCTGCTGACCCGAAGGTCGCGGGATCGAATCCCGGCCGCGGCGGCTGCATTTTCGATGGAGGCGAAAATGTTTGAGGCCCGTGTACTTAGATTTAGGTGCACGTTAAAGAACCCCAGGTGGTCAAAATTTCCGGAGCCCTCCACTACGGCGTCTCTCATAATCATATGGTGGTTTTGGGACGTTAAACCCCAGATATTATTATTGGTTTACGTAGTCGGTCCCTTCGACTATGTGCTTTGCTAAGAGGACAGCAAAGAATTTCTCATCGTCTGAAACGACATTACAAGTTCCCTACTGCACACGCTGCAATAATATTTGGCTCACATGTTCACAAAAGCCTTTACTACTGATTGGCAGTCTTTTCTGACTATGTTGAAAAAATGTTGCAGGGCCCCTTTGATATACAGCATCAAATTTCTATTAATACAGGTCATACATTGGTTGTCGGTGCTGTCAAGCTGAGTGGCACTGTGTTTCGACCATGATTGAGACAACAGCTGCATCAAGCCAAAACACTCTTTCCTCCTTCCTGATGTCGTGAGTTTTAATGGCATCTGTTTATCAACAAATAAAAATGGTACTGCATTACATGCAAATGAAGGATTCTAACTCGTGAAATATACTTTGACTTGATCCAAATCTGTGCTGTGTTACCATTCTGTAGGTGGCTTGGCATTAGATTTAGAAAGGGCCCGAAGTAAATTGAGGTGGAGCTCTTTACCAGCTGGTGGATCCCTACCATGCAGGTTCTTGGCTTTACGGACAGCAAGCAAGAGTCCTGGGCTGTGGTGCACCTGCCTGCTGTTGTCTACTATTGGCTGAAGCAAGGGTTGCCCCTGGACGAGCTGCCCATTACAGCACTCGGCTGCTCATCGGCCACACAGTTCTGGAAGTAAGCCTTGGCATTTTTACTGTTCGAGATATTGCTTCTTGCATTGAATCTAACACTTCTCATGGGTGATTGCTTTGTGTAGGAATAAATGTGGACTTGTGAAGGCCACTTCATAATAAACATAGCACTCGTCTTGGTGCGAAAAATGGAAAATGTTCATTAGCACTACAATTGAATCTCATTTAATGGAACCTGAAGGTGCTGATAAAATATCTTCAGATTAACAGGAGTCTTACTTATTGAAAAATATGTGCATAGGTGCCGCACTATCTGTCCTGCATGCCTTGATTATTGGTAGCTATGTCAAGCATAAATAGTGAATTTAGCAGCTAGTTTTCCCCATGATATTGGGGTGTGAGTGGAGACTTTTGGATCAACGTGACAATAAGCTCCAGTAACTCGGAGCAAGCACTTGTATGAGAAATGGGTTTGTATTTTAATGTGCTGGATGGACTGTCACTTTGATGAGTTCATACTTTTTTGTACATTTCCACAAAGGCAGTAAATTATTTTTGCTGGGAGATTATTGAAACACTAATGAATGTAGGATATTCAGATACCCATCTCTGATATCTGTATATGAACTCAATTAAAATGCTCTCTGGACAATGCCTTTTTTTAAATTTTTAATGCTGGCACCACGAAGATGGCTTGAAGCACCTGTTTCTCTCATTCCTATGATGGACTGGGGAGGATAGTCACAAAAAAAAGAAGAAAAAACAGGAAGCAAGGAAGGTGTAGCCATATTATTGCAAGTGAAAACTAAGGAAAAGAAAAGAAAACTCGGAGGACACTTGAGCTTCGCCTTCAAGAGTAATTCACTTCTTGGTGGAAGCACCAACTGCGCCATGAGAAAAGGAACATCTATGCGTGTAACAGTGGCCGTTTTAAACTCTCCTAGAATGCCTACTGCAAGAACAGTTGTGAAGTGCCCACTATGTCGTATTTCATCATTTTGTGAATTAGCAAAATACCCACTACGTATCTGCAAGGCTATATGTGCACCTATACAGATGTACACTTTGTTGACCAATTATGCCTGAGCACTTTGTAATGGGTGAGCCTTTAAACCGTCCACTCGTTGCATAATTTACATCATGTGATGTCTGGTGCGATTTTGCACCTGTATATAGCCTCTCTCTCTCTCTTCTTTTTTTAAAGCTGTTTCAAGGATAGGTATGGTTCTGTGGTAGAGCACCTGATTGCCACGCAGAAGGCCTGGGTTAGATTCTGGCTGGAATCCCTGATTTTTGTTATTTTCATCAATTGTGATTGTTCACTCACCAGGTGTGAGACAGCTGCGCATATTGTGCATTTTTGATACAATTCCGTTTTCCTGCGCCAAGCTGCTCCAAAAGCATGAAAATCACGAAAGTTGCGCCGAACTGCTCCAAAACAGCCTCAAAAGCCAGAATTTCGATGCCTACGTCAGCTTCGTTTGGGAAGAAGGCTGAGTTGACAACATGATTTTCCAAGTTGCACCTATGGTAGCGCCTGGGATACCAAGGAAATGAGACGTTCGCAAAACGCGTAGACACGCCCAACCGTGTTTCTGTGCGCCTTTCTAATGAGGGCTCCCATGATGCCGCCATAACCTCCTTTGGGTTGTTGCAAATATGCGTGGCGCCCCAAAAATGTTCTGCCGTGCCCTGAGTGTGCTGCTGCTTCTCGGTAGGCTGTGTCTTCTGGCGCTATCAAGTGGCATGCGTAGCGGGAATGGCTCTCAGGTTCTTCGTTGTGCGTAGTGTGTTCTTCCGGTTGCAATGCTTTTCGCGTCGACGCTGCTGCGTGTGGTCACCTCGCGCTTTTGCTGTGGGAGTGTTTGTACCGTTACGACCCATACTGTGCCCGGGAGAGGCATCAACGTTGGATCAACGCGGCGACAAGACAACTCGCTTCCTGCATGCGGCGCGTCTCCGCGATGCTCTGGCGGTTTTTCACGCCGAAGCCGGCAGCGTACTGATACGAAGCGCCTTTGTGTCGTTCCCCAATAAAAGCGGGCTGTACTGCGTGTGCAATAAAAGCGTGATGTACTGTTCCCCAATAAAAGCGTGCTGCTCACAGTACCGTACGTGATGGTCGGTGTAAGAAAGCTTTATCAGATAGTTGATGCGGCGAGGTATCTTGGTGCCAGCGCTGCGCTCTCGAAGGCAGTCCCACACGAGGGAGCAGCGAACGGCGATAGCGCGCCTTTGTTCTTGCCTGTTCAAAGCATGCAGTAGGTTTGACACTACGCCAACCACGTGGCTGAGCTGAAGGCGCTTATTGTGATGTCCTCCTTACAAACACTGACCTACAGGAAGCTCTGGAGAAGCTTGAAAAGCTAAATAAGCAGATCTACAAAAAAATCAGTTTCACCGCAAGTGAAGCAATGAATGTGATAGCATCAAATTGTAATATTATACGAAGTAAGGCTGGCAGCTAACTAACACCTATGGATCCAATCTCGCGCAGCTACAAAACGCTGGTGTAAGACAATATGGCTGCTCAAAGGAGAGAAGCGTTGAGATCACGGCACTTAGAAGGGTATACGAGCCGTCTGTGATGCCAGCCGAGATAGCGCGTGCGCCAGCGATCGCGACCGCACCCTCAAAGTCAAAGTCCACAGTTGCTGCTCGAGCGACCCCCCTCGCATTCCTTCGTGCTGCTTTAAGATGGGCGGTGCAATTCCTCTCTGCATGAGTAGCAATCAACGGCAGGCCTGGCATGCGGTGTTATTTTTGCATGCGCCCTCTGCACAACGGGATCGGTCGGATCTTTTCATCTCTGCCTCAGCCGCTCATGTGCTTTTACGCAGGAGTAAAACATACGATGCGCGGGGGATGTTATCGATTTGGACTTTATACGGAACATGACTGCGATGCCGACGGCGCAAATCTGTTCAGAATGTCCACATAATTGCTACCGCAATAAAAGACAAAGCAGTTATCTGCTAAATTATACCACTGATCTTAAAAAGGCCTACTGCAATTCTTGTGCAACCATATTCTTTTTTTTTTTTTCATATTTTCATAAAGTGAACCTAGTTTGCAGAACCTTTTTTTTCATTTATTTCATGCGTTTCTTACTCGGGCTAGATAGGTCGCTTATTACAGAGATGCAACAGCTGCGCCAATTGCGCCAATTCGATACAATTCCTTATTTTTGCGCCAAGCTGAGCCAAAACCGTGAAATTTGTTAAAATTGCGTCACGCTGCACCAAAATGCCCGACCAGATTAAAATTTTCTCAGTTGTGCAACTTTGAGCGAGAAATGGAGGCCGTGTTGGGCATCTGCAGTGTGAGCATCGTCATCCAGTACAGACGCGCAGACCCTAACCCTAACCCCCTGCAAAAAGAAAAGAAAAAAGTCAGTTTCACTTGAAGGACGAAACAATGAATGCGATACCCAACTGAAAAAACGACCTCGGCTCTATGCTGGCTCAACGTGCATGGCCGAGCTGGCCGGCCATGGCCCGAGCTTGGCCAGCAGAGTTGGGCCTAGGTTGGGATTGGTTAATGGCCTTATACCAGCCGACCTTTGGCTGCTAATATAGGCCCAAGGCCGTAGGCCGACCTTGTAGACATCAGGTGGTGCACAGCTGGATCGAATAATCTTGTGCGAATAACGAGTGCAAAAAATGACAGCCGACGCTCAACGCTCATACAAGAAATTTTCGCTGACCGAGAAATAATGCGCGCGGTGTAGGAAAAAAAAATTGCGCCCACAGATATAAAACAATGTCGGCTTGTCGCTGGCTCATAGTACCTGGCCAAAGTGGTAGGTAGCAAAACATGGCCCTACGGAGGACCACGTTTGGTCGCCCGAGCATTGGGTGCCGACTCTTTCCCTATCATTTGCCGACCTTTGGCTGAACATCTTTGGCCAACTAATAACCAGCGTAATTGGTTGCCAATCAGAGCCCCACTTTGGGCCTCCATTGGTCGGCCAACAATACCGGTTTCCAAGCGCTGTCCATATGTTTGCCAACCATCGGCCGTTAGCAGAAGCGTAGCCAGAAATTTTTTGGGGGGGGGGCGGGGTTCAACCATCCTTTTTGTATGTTTGTGCGTGCATTTGTATGTGTGCGTGTATATACGCACATGCAAAATCGAAAAAATTCAGGGGGTCTACGCCCCTGGCCGTCGGCCAATTTCAGTTGGGTAGCAACAAATTGTAGTGCTATACGAAGTGAGGCTGGCAGCAAACTCTTTTGTATCCGATCTCGCGTAACTTTACAAAACGTTGTTGTAAGAGAATACGGCGTTGCCGGGGAAAGATTCTCTTTCTGCACAGTGTCCTTGCATTGAGAGCGCAGCACGTAGCGAGCCGCCCGCTGATGGCTGCCGAGATAACGTGCGCACCGGCGATCGTGACCGCGCCCTTAGAATCAAGGTTCAAAAGTTGCTGCTTGAGCGACAGCCCCCCCGCCCCCCTCTCGCGTCTTTTCATGCTCATTAAGGGGGGCGGAGCGTTTCCTCTATGCTTCGATGGCAGGCTTCCCGAGCGGAGTGGTGTTATCGCATGCGCCCTCTGAGAGATGGAGATGGGCTGGCTCGTTTGATATCTGCTTCAGCCACGTTCGTCGCATGCACTCGCGCGCTTTTACCCACAGTAGAACATATATGCACAGGGATATGTTATCAGTTTGGACTTTATACGGGAGATGACAGCAAAAACTCGTTCAGAGTGTCCATATAGTTGCTATCGCAATAGAAAAGGACAGTAGTTCTCAAATTTCCTGATGCTTGTTTTATTGCGTGCAGAACGCTTTTTAAGCCACCTTTGCCGCAGTACACTGGTGTCCTGCGGAAAAGCATACTGAGACTTAGAAGGGGCTATTGGTACTAGCTGTCAGGGACACAGCACATTTTGTTCCTTAATTACTCATTCGTGCACGTGCCATGTAATTACGTGTACTAGTATGATCGCTGACGTCTAAAAATTATTGGCTATCATTTGGAGCTGCTGTGTATGGCGTTTCTGCGGCCTTGAGAAACAATAGACAAAAGCGTATGGCAGTTTTCTTTTTTTCGCTACCCCCACTTGCTCCTGCTTTATGAATCTCCCAAATTTCCAGGTTGCCAGGTTTGCAGGTCCACATTAGCATTTCCAGTGCCTGTCGAATTATTTGACAGGTCCTGCAAATGCTAATGTGGACTTAGTCATGGTTTGCACTGTGGGGTGGCTCAACACTACTTTTATTGAAATAGCAGTGTTCACGTGCACCTTGCACGGATTAGCTGATGTTGAATGGTTTTTATGTATTTTTGTTTTCTTTTCTAAAAGTAAGCCTTCTTTGTTATACTGCTCCAAATTTGGGATTTCGGGCTAAAAAATTCAGTTTTTTTTTTTGCAACCTGCTCCAAATTTGGATTTTTTTGCTCCAAAAGCAACATTTTGCTGATCCAAAAATTGCTCCAAATTCTCTTTTGGCTGTTGCACCCTTGATATTATTTAAAGAGGTGGTATAGTTTATACTTGGCAATATTTTCTCCTAAGGCTGCTTCAGTGTTACATCTATCCTAGGCCAATTTAAATATGTACTTGTCCCCTGAAGTTGCTACAAATCTGTTTTTGAAGCTCCTGAGATGACATGAAAAATTCCGCTAACTGCTCCAGATCTGGGTTCTTCTGCTCCAAAATCGAAATTTTGTTGCTCCAAAAACTGCTCCCAAATCAATTTCAGCCGTCTCACCCCTGACTCACGGACAGTGTCGATTTTTCACTCACAACCAACGCTGCTGACGCCGACACCGGAATTTGTGTGACATGGGCTCTTTAACGCTATGGTGTTAAAATATATATCCTCAACACATTCCAGCATAAGTGTTTGGAGGGTTCTCTGTTGGAGGGGGGGGGGGTCAAGGCTTTACCACAGTGCCCCACCCCATTGGACGAGTTTGAAAAAAAAAAAAACGAGCTTCTCAATGGTTGCAACCTTCAAAATTAAGCACTGAGGTGCTGCTCAAAACGAGCTGCCTTTGGTTTCTGGCTTCCAGCAGTGGTGAAGGTGGAAAGTAAGCTGTTCTTGGAATGCAACATCATTGGTCTTCAGCTGACATTGTTGCAGAAATATTGCATGGCCATAACCTTGTATATTAGACAATGATGGTACAGGTCTGACAGTGAAAATATGGGGTTGACTTGGTGTCCTCCTTAGATTAGGAGGTGGCAGTAGCCATCCACCCTGTGCACATGCCTACGTATTCTCGTGTAACCTCCCCATCCCGAGTAGAGGAGGGCTTAATAGGCAGATGTTCATTGCTCTAGAAGCTAGCGCTTAAGAACGGAAGCATAACAGGATTTGAAAAAGTGCATTAAGGGCCAGATCGACACAGAACGGGTCTCGGTGCCATCTGCTTACTGAACTCATTCAGCGAGAGCAGGCTGGTGGTTGAGGTGAACATGCAGGCCTAGTGTTTCGGGAAAGCTGGAGCATCATTTCCCCAGTACGTCTTGCATGTTAACCACAGTGGTCATGGCTGAGTCTCTTGCTGAGATACGTCTGGCACGACAGCATGAGCACTATTCTGGACATCTGCTTGGAGGACCACTATGATTGGCTTAGAGGGCTCTGGTTGAGTGAAAATGTCACCATTATGGAATTTGACAATTTGGCTTAGACCACAATGGTGCCACCAAACTCATTTCTATTTCAATGCTTTCTGGAGGCTTAATGTGCTGTTCTGATGTACAGGTGCCACTGGCTTCACGTCTTGCCTGAGGTGGTGGAGTGCTGTGACAACAGGGCCGTACAGCTTGTGAGTGACAGCGTGGGCCTTCCTGCCAAGGATCTTCTCCTGAAGGTGGCACCCTCCGTGCTGAGCCGTGGGTTACCCTGCTCGGAGCCGTTGCGTTTCCTCGAGGAGCAGCTATCGCCAGAGGTTAGCAACATTGTGATGTCTTTTTATTACATGCTGGAAGAGTCTGAGCACCAGCAGCGTAGTTCCGGACGCCATAGTGTCTCCAAGACCTCACCTTCCACCTGGATTGTGTAGCAGTGAGTTGTAAATAACCGTCACTGGACTGAAAGATAGATGGGGAAGTTAAGGGCTCCTTTTCCCTTTGTTAGATACAAGGTTAATGAGAACCAACAGACAATCAAGCCAATGAAAGTATAACAAACCTTATTTGTAGTAATGAAGATATAAATGTGAAGAAATTAAAGTGGACGAAAAGACTACTTGCTGCCAGCATGGACCGGAATAACTCGCCCGATGGTCTACAAATTGAGCTACGGTGGCAGTCGTCCTCCTCTCTATTTTATAGGGCATATCTGTGCATTTAAACTTGGGAGTGTTAGTCAGTGCCGCTCACAGCCATGACGGCGAGTGTGAAACACTTTTTTTTTTGCCTGCTGGCGTGTTATTCAAAGGTTTTAGGTCCACTGCCTACCAGCGGCAAGTTGTCTTTTCGTCCACTTTAATTCTCTTCCCATTTAGTTATGTCATAATTGCTACAAATAATGTCCCTTATACTTTCCTTGGCTTGATTGTCTGATTGTTCTCATTAAGGTTCTGTCACTGGACTCTCACACTGACCACAGAGAATTCATCTTCAAAAGTGCGCTTAGTGAACACAGACAAAAACGAAAAAGTACAGGACATATGGCAAAGAGCGCAATGCCAACTAGCCCACCTTATAGCTCTCCACAGAGGATCAATGAACTGCTCTATTGGGCCACTTTTGGTGGGAGTTCAGTTCCGCTCATGGGCATAGTACAGTATAGACCGCTTATAACGTAAGTCGCCGGAGTCGCGAATATCCGCACTATAAGCGGTACCGCACTATAACCAAAACAACCTTCTTCAAAGGCTGCACTTGCGCAAAACGTGTTGAGCATGTAGCCTTGGTGTCCGATAATCGACATATGCGATTTGGGGCGCTTACAACCACTTAAATGTCCGAATGTTCAAAAATTAACCGCCAAAGACCTGCATTGCCAACGAAATGAACACGGGGGAAAAAAGCAAACAAAACAAAGTGCCATCGCGGAAATTCGCCGACCACGTTTCAGGCCACCTCGAGGTATGCGCATTACACAAAACCATGTCAAATCGCGACCGAAATTTCACGTGCTGAGCGGTACCGATCGTTCGATTTCACGGGCGCGCACGCGATGTCCAAGACATTGCAATCGAATCCGGAACCACAATTCGAGAGTTGCATGTGCCAACCATGCCCTCGTTTTCATTAACTATATGATTCTCTTCCCTTCAAGTGCAGCCATCGCAAAAAGTTTCGTTGATTCCGCACCAAACCGCAACTTTTATCGCCCGCGACCGCTACCGAAAAGCAACCAACGCTAATTAGGCCTAGCGTGCCGTTCAGCATGTTGTCGTGGGAAGTTTGTCCAAGACAACATGAAGGTCGGACGTCGAAAAGATCGCACTCAAGCACTAACTTAAGAACAGCGCGCGTGATACGAAGTTTGTGTTCGCGGCCAGGAGATCAACGGCGACTAAAGCCCGCCAAGCTCGTTTAAGTCCGCGCACTGGCAGAAAAGGCGAAAGCTCGCGTCATGAAGCCGCAAAACTTTTCAGTTTGCGGACGAGGTCACAAACGCGATATCTGTAGCAAGTGTGATAACGACGACGCTTTTCCCGACAGGAAACTTACTTTAAAGCGCACTTGATGAGGACGCGATTGTACGTTCCACGCGTAACGCGCTGCCGGCAAGCGGCCGCGGAGCCTTGCCGCCTTGCCGCCGCCGGTGCAAAGGCTACTCCGTCGCCTAGGCAGTCACCATCCTTCCCCACTCGGCGAGCCCGCACAGCGCTGCCGCGGTCTTTTTCCTCCCCCCGCCCCTCGTTCGTTCACTGTGCGTGCCCTCGCCCTTCGTAACGACCTCGTCGCTCCCTCCCCAGCGGCGTACCTCCTTTGAGAACCGCACTCGCTACCGCGTTTGTCAGAAATATTTTCCCGCAACCGCATTATAAACGGTATTTCATCTTGGGGGGCTGCACAATAAGCGGTATGCGTGTACATGCGGTTCTATGGGAGGGTGAACGGGAGTCGAAAAAGACCGCATTATAACCGGTCCTGCACTATATGCGGTTACGTTATAAGTGGTCTGCACTGTACAGTCTTAGTTGAAACCACAATGCTGGCAAGCATTACCACTAGGCCTGTGCAGATATTTGAGCACTTCGAATGAATATCACGGTGTTCAAACTCTGTTAAAAATGAATTTAAGATTTCCGTATTAGGGTATTCAAAACAATCAAATAGACACATTTTAAAAATAATAATGATGATGATGATGATGATGATGGTGATTTTATTTCTGCCTCAAGAATTACAAGGATGGGGAAGCTGTAGAAAAAGGCTGTCATAAACAGCTTGACTGAGCCGCAACTCTTCATACAAGGCAACAGCGACAGGCACTTCATAGGCGATTGATCACACATGATGGCTTCATGGTTGAAATAAAACATAGTACAGTAGAATCTCGGTGATATGAATATCAAGGGGGAGTGAAAATATTTGTATCACAAAAAAAAAAAAAAAAACTAGCGAAATTCGTTTTCAAACCTACACTTAGTTTTCAGGCCTACTGAAAACTAAGTGCCAAATCCCGTTCCATCATAATCATAAGCAAACGACAGGAATGCTGAAACGCTTCATGCCTTTTTATGACTTTATTGTCTTTAATCTACCGCTGCGTTACCCGCGTACCTTCAGAGCTGCGTAGTCGCTATCGATGATCGTGTTGATAGTGACCGCTGTTTCATGCACGGCGGTTGTTGCAGTATACGATAGCTCCGTTTTTAATCTATGTGCACCGGCTGTGCATATGTGTTCAAAACTACATTTTAGATGCGAAGCATCTCTTGCTCGGGGGTATGTCCCGCGGCGTTGGCGTTCGTGTCCGCACTCACACTACGCATGCGCAACTCTCCTTCCCTCTCTCCAACAGCTGCGCGTTACTCTCTCCACTTCTCTCCCAGCACCTGCTTGCGCTTCTCCTGCGTTCTCGCTTCTGCTCTCGCGGCGCATGCACTACTCGCCTCCCCTAGTCTCCTCTCCTTCAAGTGTGAATATAAAGCGGGTAGAGCGTTGCGTGCGTTCAGTCCAGTGCTTGCTTCGGTTGACTCCTCTGAAATGCGGGCTCGACATACCGAAATTCTCTCCTGTGCAATGCCGCGATGAGCGCCAGCATATGCACTTCCCCTCTCTCTCCTCTCCTACGCTGCCCCCCTCTCGCGTGCCTGTCGACCGCGTTCCTCGCTCGCCCTCTGAGAATTAACAGCCAGGCTAGAGGGAAGACACGACGCGCGTAGTGTTCCTCTTCGCGTTGCATGACGCGAGGTCGGTAGCATGCCCGAGGTTGGTAGCATGCCCAATGAACGCCAACGGAACGCAATCGTGCAAGTGCTCCGGCTTCGCATCGCCTCATGGTCCCCTTTAGCGGGAGATGGTGTAATTTTTTTGTTATCTGTGATCGCGTCTGACGCAGTTTTGTCTACAGTGGACCTTGCAGCAAGCAGTATTGCTTTGATTTGGTGAGCATTGGATGCGCATGCACTTTCGAACTTTTGTCAGTTTTGTCATCGCTGTACATGATCATGTTGGTAGTGACCGGGGTTTGTTGCGCTGTGGTTGTGGCAAATGGTAGTTCTGTTTTCAATCTGTGTGTGTGGGCCACACACGTGTCTTCAGAACTACGTCGTTGCTATCTATGATTGCGTCTCCTGTGGTTTTGTCCACTGCGGTTGTGGCAAGCAGCTTCGCTTTAACTTGGTCAACATCCAATGTGCATGTATTTTCCGAGTTTCGTCATTGCCATACATGATCGCGTTGATAGCGACTGTGGTTTCATCGGCAGTGGTTGTGGGAAACGATAACGACAGTTCTGATTGCATGTGCGCTGGCCGCATGCGTAGTTCCGATGCATCCGGAGCACGGTGCTTTCTGCTGTCGACTGACAGTTTCGCTACCCAAGTTCGTATTACCCATTGCGTTGTGGAAAAGTGCTCGGATCATCCAAATTTCGGGCACAATGAAGTTCGGTTGGGGAATTTTATGAATTCGTATCAGCCAAATTCGTATTTGATGGTACAGTCTTATAATGGAGTGGAGCTCTCTGTGAGTGCACGTAAAGAAGTTAAAAGGAGTGTTTAGAAGTGAGGGAAGTGTATGTTGGAGCTGCCTGTTCCCTGTATTTATGCTTGCTGTTGGCACCAACCAGTTTTTATGTTGTCTAAAAGGGTGACTCATTTTCTTTTCCTCCAAGTTTGTAAGATTTGAAACATGATTTGTATCAATTTCTGTTTCTATTTTAAAACGAATGCTCAACCTATACAGTAAAAGCTCGTTAATTCGAACTCGAAGGGGACTATAAAATTGGTCAAGTTAAGCGGAGTTCAAATCAGCAGGTGGGTGCTAGAATGAATGGACATCGCACCACACTGCATGGGCAGAAACTCAAGAAGCCACCCCTTGACTCGTTATCGCGAACTAGACGCTACTACATGTTTGTGGCGGGTGATTTCTTAAGTTAAGTTTGTGGAACTCTAACAGCAAACAGAATTAATTGATCAGTCAGTGATACGGCAGAAACAAGCACCGACATGCATTCATGTGAGCAGTGAGCCTTCATGTGAAATATATAATGCCATTTATGCTGCAAAACATGTTTATTTACATGGCAGAGTTAATGCAATCAAAATTAAAAGTGATCAATAATTTACATTTGCTTGCGTTTGTTCTGTCGTGACTGCATGAGCATCGTTTGCAGCTTGCCCAAAAGCTCCATTGCAGCATCCGAATTCTCATCTGTTAAGAAATGCTGCTGTTTCGTTGCTTTGCCTCTCTAGTAAATTTGGCTTGGTTTGGTTTTGCAACACACTGTGATCACTTCGGGCTGACTTCTGCGAGGAGCAACGAAAACCAGGGGCTCCCACTTCGAATTAATAGTTGTGGATACCGGTGGGTTTGAATAATCAGTTTTCCCCCATAGAAATACACAGGGCTGTACTGGGACCAGGGCCTTAGTTTGAATTAACCGAGTTCGAAATAAAGGGCTTTTTCTGTATTGATAAAAGTCAACAATTTCGATTATACTAATCTGAAGGAAAGATTTTTTTTCTATTTTACTGCATGTAACCAGCCTTGAAAGGTAATTTCACTGCAACGTGGCATCGCTATGCCGTGAAACCACCTATTCAGGGGAAATCCTCACTGCCATGAAGCCACAGTTCAGGGTTAAGGGTACATATTGCTTGCACCACAATACTTTTTAAAATTTAAAAGCATGTCATGCAGGCTCATATGGGCCAAGTATGGCAAATATTAAAGTGCAGTCTATTTTACCGCTTGTAACTCGCACCCTACTACTATTCAAATCCAGCCACCATTTGAATTCGCTTCGACTTCACTTCAGACCAAAAAAGTGATCATTACGCCATCCTAGTTCTACTTCTTGAAAATATAGTGTAAGTTAGTTCTTTCATCATCAAAGTACTCATTCCTTATGTGATATATGCAGTACTTTTTGAAATTATTCAAACAAATCACTTTCTGCTTCAAATTTGCTTCAAACCTAAAATTTACTATTCAGGTAAACCTGGTTAGCACGTTTAAAAAGAATATGCCCACTGAAATAAGACAGCAGGTGTGTAAATTAAGACACCTTGGCCTGCGACAGTGGACCCTTGCAATTTTCAGTATGCTTCACCACAATATGTTTCACATTCATCACCGTGTGACACCTTTGCAGAGCGGAGAAACCGACTCTTGGGAATCATTACGGCTGCAAATGGATAGTTGCACACAAGCGCTGCTTTGTGAAGGCTGCAAGATAACACAGCTGTGGTGGTGGCTGCAGTTAATGCCATTTCAGACCTATAATAGGAGCATAATGTTTGAAAAATCAGATGCCAGAGAGTATCAGCACCTGAAATTTCGGGGATCCTTGTAGACTGACTTGATGGGGGCATGTGGCAGTGCTGCAAAAGCTTGGGAATTTTTTAGCACGTCTGAAAAATTAGTTATTGACTGTACGTGTTTGTATTTATAAACTTCCTGTTGTTCTCAAGCCATGCCCGCTGTGGCAGCTTAACGGGTAAAATGTTGTGCTGAGGTACAAGGCAAGGGATCCATTCCCTAAGCTGCAGCTGTGTTAGCTGCATTTTGATGGGGCGAAATGCAATAGAAGCCAACCCTATGTGATCTAGATTAATCTGAAGTTCTGCATGTACAACCTGAGCAATGTTGTTGACCAATCCTGCATTGGCACGGAAAATCACCAAAGTGCCAAGAGTCTGGGAGAGAATCATTGCTCATTCGGAAAATATTCGAGAAATATTTGCAATTCGATTCTCACTCAAACCTTAATTTTCAAATTCGCTTTGCACCCAAAATTTTACTGCTTTTGATCTCTCCATGACACTTTCTGACTCAGAATGACTGCCCACCGACCCTTAATTCATGGAGCATCCGTATGTGATTTCTTGCATGGAGTGCAACTGGTGTTCAATCATTGCAGGTTGTGGAACAGGTGTTGGTGCACCGTCTTCCCGAGGTGCTCGTGTGTGTGCTGCAGCTGGCCTGTGACATTCCTGGTCATGCAGCGTGAGTGGCCTTACCTGACCCATCTTTGCTTACACAAGTTTGAAGATGTAAGCCTCTGAAGGTCGCCAAGGAGGCATTCATTGCATGTTATAACATGGAGATGCCTGCTGTCTTCTACGAAGGCATGCTGTATTTTTCAAGTACAGTCGAGCCCGTTTATAACGAACCTGAGCGTGACGCGGCGTCCGTTCGTTGTGTCCCGAAGTTCGTAATAAATGAAAAAACAGCTTTTGAAAAGTTACAAGTGAAAACCCAAAATTTATTTTTTCGCAAAAAAGTCCGTGATGCACGTCTGCTTCGAGAATGCCGATGCGATAAGGGTGGTCTCCAGTTTATTTAAAGCGGCAGCATGCTCCTCGCCGAGGCTCTTGGCATAGACAAGTTACCTGAGGCTATCTATGTAGTCAATTGCTACAGGCACGCTTGTGTGCGCTGGCTCCAACGTTTCACCATCGTCGTCATCTGATTCCCCCGAGTCGCTCTTGCCGCGCACTTCATTGACAATGTCCTCATCCGTGCACGGTTCCGCGGTGTCGGCATCATCATCGGCCATAACGAAATCATCCCAGCAGATGTCCCGCCCTCCCATGTCGGAGTCGACAACACGCTGCCACAAATCGCCGCCGCAGTGGTCCTCTTCAGTAGCTTCAGGGTCGGCATCGGCTCCGACGTCGGCGAAGCCGGCCTTGCGGAAACAGTTTTGCACACATGTAGCCGTTACCTCCGCCCACGAAGGCTTTACCATCTCCAGAGCTGAGTACAGCGACACCCGAAGCGGCAGGTTGGCTGCCGGCCGGTGAACAGCTATGAGCATGCGCTCCACAACGCGGCGCCTATAATAAGCCTTAAACGCGCGGATTATGCCCAAGTCAAGCGGTTGCACTTTCGACGTTGTGTTGGGCGGCAGGAAAAGCAGGGTCACTTCCGTGAGAGAGGCTTGTATGTGGTGCGCGGAGCAATTGTCGACCACAAGCAGCACACGCCTGCCTTGCTTGTGCATGTCGCGGTCTCACTCGCTCAGCCACTCTGCGAATAAATCGCGCGTCATCCACGCTTTAGCACTATGCCTGTAACGCACAGGCACATAGCCCCGAAAGCAACGTGGCTTCTTTGACTTGCCGATTACAAAGGGCACGCGCCGGTCGCTGCCATCCATTTTAGTGCACAAAAGCGCTGTGACGCGCACTTTACTGTGCTTGCTGCCAGCACATGTGTCGCCTTTCATGGCGCGCGTTTTTCCTGGCGGCATCTGGTAGAATAACGCAGTTTCGTCTGCGTTACAGACGTCTCGCTCCGCATAGCTTAAAATAGTGTCTCGATTCGCTTCAAGCCACGAGGCAACGTCTTGGTCGCTGGCCGAGGCCACCTCACCGACAATCGATTTAAAAACAATGCCATGACGCACCTTGAACCGATGTAGCCAGCCATTTCCTGGGCAGAAGTCGGGAAAATCCAACAGAAATGCGAAGTATTTCGCTTTGGCCAGCATTATAGGACCACTTATCGGAATGCTCCGAGCCCGCGCGTCGATGAACCATTTCAGAAGCGCTTCCTCCACGTCCGCGTAGGTGGCCCTCCGCAGGCGCTTTGTGTCCGTCGAGTTGGCATCGGCACTGATTATTTTGCCCTTGTTCTTTAGAATCGTTGATATCGTTGACTTGGACACGCCGTACTTCTTAACCAGCTCCCAGTTTTTAGCGCCTTGAGCTAGCTCGTTTAGAATGGCTCGCTTGGTAAAAATGTCTAGCGCTTTTCGCTTCGTGCCATCTGTTTGCGCGGAGGGCTTCCCGTCCACCATCCTGACACACACGCACACCAACAATGAGCAAGACGTGCACGTGTGACACACAAGCAAGTAAGCGTAGAACAGTTCTGCGCCCTGTCTGAGCTCGTTTCTACCCAGAAAAAGAAACTTGGGAATTCGAGCCGGCGTGGACAGGCGGAGAAGTTGCGATAAAGGGGGAAGAGAGGAGAAGGGCCTTGGGATAGAGTCACTGTACTTGGGAGAGTGGCCTACGCGCGCAGCGGTCAGAGAATCTCATTGGGGCGCCGGTTCGCGGAAGGGTGAAAACGGCTGTCACACGGGACGGATCGTGAAAAGTTGAACTTGTGCGGCCCCGCCGACTTCGATAATTCGCACTTCGTTCCGCATAAGCCATTTTTACCCTTCCGCACGCGTGCAGGGCATGCTGAACGGAGTGCAAAATGAGTGAGAACACGGAACGAATCGCGAAATATCGAAGTCGGTGAGCACCCCGCACCCACTGGCGATGCGGGGTGCTCGGAGCAGCAGGGGGACAAAGGACGGAGGGGTGCGTAACAAGAAACTGTCGGGGAGAACGACAATGAGAAGCCTGCGGAGGCAGGATCGGCGTTTGGCTCGCCGATGGCTTATAGGTGGTCGAAAGGGGTGTCTCCGCAGTCGCCGGCCGACTCCGTTCGCTGTAACCAATCGGCAGGGTTCAAAGGCGTTCGTTGTAAGTGTGATTTTGTGCCATTGAAATAATGTATATTTTCATGGTCACGCGGGTACCGTTCGTTTTAAGACGAAGTTCGTTTTAAGTGGGTCCGTTATATGTGGGCTCGACTGTAGTGTGTGTATGTGGGTCAGTTGATTGTGCAAGAATGCAGAAGTGGACAACAGGGATGAGGTGATATACTGTATTCGTCTTGGTCCCGGTTGTTCATTTCTATGCAATTCGTGAAATTCGCACCTTTTTTACAGGTGCCTTTGTGCAATATTGTTCTGCCATTTGGTTGATTGCTGCGTGAGCAGCAAACTGAGCTGATAACTAATAAGCCTGAATGCATGATGCTTAGAATTAATGGGAAATATTTTTATACAAGCACCTCAAAGATGTACAGTGTCGTCCACTGTTAGGGTGAACAAGGCTCAGCAGGACAGCGCTTCGCAGAGCACCAATGCACCTGGCGCTGCCATGCATCGAAGTGTAGTTGCGCATGCGCACAGGGACCCACGGGAGGTACCTTGCGTCGTCTACTACAGCGCTGGAGAATATTGCTTCGTAGTAGCCACCATAACCATGGCTCCGCTCTTGCTCTGTTGTAGTACAAGAGCAGCGCGCTCGTGTGCACCTGTGCCGTTTCAATTCGGTGCGTGGCTGCACCGGATGCACTGGCTCTCCGCCGAGCGCTGCCACATTGAGCAGTGTTCACGTTAACAGTGGACGACACTGTACCTGTTTAAAAGGGCTGCTGCTATTATAAACTTGTAAAGTAGCAAGGAGCTGTTTAATTTGTCATTCATTCCACCAGTGCAGCAGTGCACCTTATAAGTCATGCTTGTTTTGAAAAGTGCAGGAAAAGTGCAAGGCTCGATTTTTATGCATCCTCGGTAATGATTGTGTCAATGTGGTGCAGTATACACTCAGTACAGTGGGCCCCGATCGTGGAGAACATTTTGGTTTGATTAGAGGAAGTATGCCAAGTTCAAACATCGTTCTAGCAGACTTGAATGTAAATGCTAAATGTGTCCTCGTTATATCGAGAGTGAATTGTAAGCCATACACAGGCTCAAAAGAACTAACTTGTGTCTTAGGAAGCTTGTCATTTTTTACTGTTTTGTAAAATGACAGCTTTTGGTACTTGAGGAAGTCGTTGGGGGGGTTAAGTTAAGGAGCTCGAGCGCACTCTAGCCGGCGGAGTGCGCTCTTGTAAACTTAACGGTTAAAAAGCAACTTCCGGTGCGTGATTACGCAGCACACTCTACGCACTCCAGCCCTGAGACGGTGGACCAGGGCGTGAGCGAGAGCTCGCGCCTGTTACGGCTTCCGAAGAAATGACGTGTTTTCAACTCTCTTCTCTGACGAAGTGCGTTCTCCTTCTCCACGGCGTTCCTATCGCGGAAGCAACATAACATTCGCCACGTGACGCTTTCGTGCTCTCAAAAGCAGTCGACGGGAATCGCTGTTATGCTAAGCTCCGAAGGCGTCGCACTCAAGCGCATTCGAGCGTGTTCCTTTGGAGTTCAGAGCGCGCTAGCTTAACGTGCCCATTGTTTCCATCTGGCAGGCTGTCCCCTGATGAACTCTACCCTCCGTGCTTGGCTGAAGGCCAGGTGCAGGAATACCTGCGGCTTCTGGAGCGCACATGCGGCGGTGATCTTTTGGCAGTGCTCTTGCGCAAGCAGGTGAGCTTAATAAGCGGCAAGGGCTGTTCATGTACTTGTTTATTGTCATTACTGTGTTCTTTTCTTGTTTTTGTTTTCTTCTTCACCCCACCATAATGTAAATCATGCTTGCATGCAGGGCTCATGTTGTTATTTGATCTTTTAATGTTTTATGTAACTTTCTCCCCAATTCCATTACAGTTGAACCCCTTTATAAGAGGCGTGCATGGGGGAGAAATTTTTGCCTGTTACTGTATTTACTCGATTCTAAGCACCCCCTTTTTTTCACGATCGCGATACTAAAAGTGAGGGGGGGTGCTTAGATTCGAGAAATCGAAAAAAATGACCGCACGGCCCAACCCTTTTTCGCGGCTATATTTCAACGAGATGGGTGTGAGAAATCACATTTTATTTCGAAAACAGTAAAAATAAAAAATATAAGTGCTAAAAATAAGTGCAGGCCGTGAACCCACCACTTGTGTCTGCGGTCAATCACTCGTCTCTCTCACTGCCGCTGGAGTCCGTTGCACCACTCGAGTCCGTCGCATCATTTGAGCTGCCGCCCTCGGTGTCCCACAGCAGATCGTCTTCGGTGCCGTCTAAGTTGTTAGTTATAGAACACTTCTTAAACGATTTGACGACAACGTCAACTTTGATCTTCTTCCACGCGTCCGAAATCCACGTAGCTATCGCTGACGGGGACGCTTTCTGCAGCTTTCCCGTTGGCGTTTTTTGACGGTCGGGGTTCCGGACCCACTCTTCGTACTCCTGTCGAAGGTGGGTCTTAAACGGCTTGTTGACCGAGACGTCCAGGGGTTGTAGCACTGGCGTCATGCCCCCTGGAATGACGACCAAGTCGCAGTTGGTCTTTTGCAGCTTGGTCTTTACCTCCGGGGTAAGGTGGCCGCGAAATGCATCTAAAAGAAGCATAGATCGCGTGCCTGAAGGTCCGCCAAGCAGTGCACCCGGGCGCCGCTGCCACACGACTCGGATCCAGTCCTCCATCAGTTCAGCTGTCATCCATCCTTTGTCCTGCACTCGGACGATGACATCTTTCGGGAAGGATTCATTTTTTGGCATATTTTTCCTTTTCAGGATTATGTAGGGGGGAAGCTTGCGGCCGTCGGCTGTGATGCACAGCATCACCGTGACACGTTGCTTCTCGTATCCTGTCGTCTTTACCCTAACTTCCCGGGCTCCTACTTCATTGACAGTGCTTGCTCTCGGCATGTCAAAGAACACTGGCGTCTCATCGGCGTTGCCGATCTGGCCGAGATCGTAGCAGTTTTGTCTGCGAAGATCCATAACGTACTGCTGAAAAGCAATGAGTTTATCCTCAAAGTCACCGGGCAGCTTTTGGCATATGGTTGTCCGGCGCCTCAAAGAAAACCCATTCCTCCTCATCATGCGCTCCACCCAGCTGCGGCTGGCACGAAACACCGCGCGAGGAATCTGCATTCTTTTCGCGATCTCGATCGCTTTCGTCTGGATCTCATCGGCAGTGACAGCGAAGCCTCTCTTTCTTTCGCTGCGAACAAACTCGCAGACCTCCTCTTCAAGTTGCGGATGTCGGCCCTTGCGCGGTCCCGTGAACTTTTTACGTGTCGCGGCGCCCTTAAAAATCTGGTCCCGCTGCTTCCTCCACCTGATGATGCAGGCTCGATCCACGCCGAATTCCGCTGCAGCACTGTGGTTGCCATTGTCTTCGGCAAACGCGACGGCAGCTCGCTTGAACTTCAAGTTGTAGGAAGCCCTCTTCGCACTCATACTGCCGTTAGGGCTATCAAACGAACAACTGACAAAGCAACTCACGCCGGCACGACGCCCGTCCGCGACTCCGCACCCGCGATGCCAGCGCAACCTGTCCGGACTTGCCGCACTTACCAAGCGCCGCCGACTTCTGTGCCGCCATCTCTTGTCTGAACGGAGCAACACAAGACATGGCTTCCGAGATTGGCGGCGAGAAAGCGCGCATGGCGGCTGCGCCATGCTCGCAGAAAAAAAAAAAGGGAGGGGTGCTTAGATTCGCAAGCAAACTTTTTTCCCAATTTTTTCTAGCGAAGACAGGGGGGGTGCTTACAATCGCGAAAATACGGTATATGAGGTGTCTCTTATAAGCAGGGTACTAAGTTATGCATTTTCCTATCAACCCTTACTTTCATGTAGCACACTGGTGTCTCTTATACCTCACGTGTCTCTTATATCAGTGTCTCTTATAAAGGGGTTCAACTGTATTATGTCAATCATACTTGTTAATTACTGTGGTAATATTAAGTGCAGTATGTACAGCTGATAAAATTACAAATGTTACTTTGTATGCACCTTAACATGCACTTAAACACTGCTATGGCTACGATTGCTTTTGCCTTTTAGTGTGAAATGGTCAACTTTTATAAACAGTCCAGACATATTTTGAATTGTCACTGGTTGCATGGTATATTTTTGTTCCGTAGTTGTCTGGGAATTTTTTGCTGGAATATTCAGTGAAGTTGGAAAATGTTAGGTTGCTGTACACCCTTAGCTAGCATGTTGCTAGCCATGCATGGGGAAAATTTAGTACAGTAAAAGCTCGTTAATTCGGATTTCACGGGACTGGAAAATATGTCCGAATTAACTGAATGCCGAATTAACGAATGAACAGGAAAAACAACATTAAAATCAAGTTGGAGAAGCATACCTTTATTTGCTGAAGTATTTTGTAATGGTCGTGTGCGTTTTCACGCAGATTCCAGCTGACATTACAATTTTTTTTAACTCTTCCAAATGGCCAACAGCACGCAAACTGTCGGAAGTGCTCAGGCAAACGTTCTCTAATATCAAAAGTGCCTCCGAGACTTCCCGTGAGGTGCGATGAGGTCGCGACATCATTAATAACTTCTTGATCGGGCAGGAGACCAGTCGTGGCGACACAATCATCAATCGTGATGTAGTCCTCAAGGGTCATATCTGTGGGAAGGACAGCATCGAAAGTCGGGCAGTCATCGTCGGTGGACTCGGCTGACACCTCGTTGATGCCATCGTCAGCTACTGCCACATGCTCGGGCCTCACATGTAAACACGGTCACAACGGGGAAAAAAAAATGCCAGGCTTGCGCGGAAAGCGCAGCACAGTCACAGCGAAGGCTTGAAGAGCGGCATTTCTGGAGCCCGTTATAAGTAGGGGTGTGTGAATATTCGAAATTTCGAATGTTTTTCGAATAGTGTTTGCTATTCGATTCGATTCGCACTGAAATTTTACTATTTGAACTATTCGAACTTCCCAAAGACAAATGCAGTCAACGTCCGGTTGAAAGTGACCCCTTCAGATTTTCATTATGCTTCACCTCATTACACTCTCGTATTGCGGCAAAGCTGCCTTTCAAGCTCCGTTACGGTCGAACTTAGCCAAGAGACAAAGTCCGGTTGGAAGTGGTCCCTAGATTTTCAATATGCTTCACCTCATCACACCCCCATATTGTGGCAAAACTGCCTTTCAAGCTCCGTTACGGTCGAACTTAGGCAAGAAACAGTCGTCTGATTGGAAGTGGTCCCTAGATTTTCAATATGCTTCACCTCCTCACACCCACGTATGGCGGCAAAGCTGCCTTTCAAGGTCCGTTACGGTCGAACTTAGCCAAGAGACAGTCAACGTCCGTTTGGAAATGGTCCTTAGATTTTCAATATGCTTCACATCATCACACCCTCGTATTGCGGCAAAGCTGCCTTTCAAACTCCGCTATGGTCGCAAATGTATTAACGGTAGAAAACGCTGGTTCCAATATGGAGATCAAAGATTTGGCAGAGTTGGGCGCTCAATTAATGCTGTTTTGGACCTGAAATTCGGGCAGGAAGTCCGAAAAATCGCACGCCAAAGCTTTTTAGCATCCAAAATTTCAGATGTTCTTCTATATCGACGTCTATGAGGCAGATTTGGAAACCCGGACTTGAAGGGAGCACACCTTTGTCCGCCACATCAGTTGGGCTTCCACAGAACTTGAAAGAGGAGGAGAGGCTGAGAAAATGGCATCTTCATCTTTGCCTATCACGTGTAAAGTGTTGTCGGCAAGACTTTGGTTGCACCAAACCATGTACATAAATACAATTCGGCCTATACATTGCCTCACTCTTGATAAGAAAGACAACTATGAAATATGACCCCACCAGCGCTTCATCAACCTAGCGAAAAGAAACACTTTCATGTTGGTATCTCACAAGAACATACTTAGGGATTCTCTGCAACTTTTTCTGTAATTTCACTTCGAATTATTCGAAAAATGTTTGAGAAATATTAGAAAATTATTCGAAATTATTCGATTCGATTCGCACTCAATCTATTATTCGAATTCGCTTCGCACCCAAAATTTTGCTATTCGCACAGCTCTAGTTATAAACTCTCTTGTGGCTACTAATACAACTACACTAGCAATGTAGCCACTACGCCACAAATCATAATTTTTGTGAAGTTGGGAAGCACCCACCATGACATCACTCGTCATTCTGCGGAGAAGCGAGGTACCATCTGTAAGGCGTTACGAGCAGTTTCTTGATGCGACGGCTGATGAAGATGAAGATTTATGACTGAGCCTTTTGTAATGGGTTGGAAGCTTTAAATGACCCACTAGTTACGTAATTCGCATTGTGTGATGCCCGGTCGTTATTTCGCTCTTCCACCACGCTTTATAACATACGCTAACTTGAGAAAGAGATAGAGAGAGGGAATTAACTTTATTGAGACACTGAAGAAATGGATCATGGGAGCCTTATGGGCTTCCTTGGCAACCAATAGAAGTGCACTTGCGAGGAACCCACTACGCTATAAATTAAAATTTTTGTGAAGTAAGGAAACAGCCACTACGCAATATTTCGTCATTCTGCGCAGAACCGTGGTACCTGCTAAACACCTGTAAGGCATTATGTGCACTTTGTTGGTGCTGTGGCTAATGACGATGAAGAATTATGGCAGAGCCCTTTGTAATGGGTTGAAAGCATTCAACAACTCACTTGTTGCGCATTTCGCATTGTGTGACGCCTGGTTACAGAATTCGTGTTGTGTGATACTTGGTTATTTTACTCCTCTACCACACTACATTACATATGTTAATGCGGTTCCTTCCCAACATGAAGCCTCTATAGGGTCTTTTTGCAAAGCAGTTTCAAGCACCGGCATGGCTCTGAGGTAGGATACTGGGCTCCCACGCAGAAGACCCAGGTTCGAACCCCGTTCCATCCTGGAAGTTTTTTCTTATTTCGTTTTTTTTTTTCCTATTTCGAGCGATAGTGGTTACGGACACCGGCGGCGGCGGACAACTACGGCGCCAAAAACGGCCCTTGTTGTGATCTCATAACAGCTTTCGCTGTAAAAAGAGAACTCCGCAAGAAGACACGGCGCCGACACAACACAAGGGAAAATGGCGTCGGAGGTGCAGTGGAGCGAAGAAAGAAGACGCCGACGTTCGGTGACGCTGCGATTACCCCCACTAGTTGACGACGATGGCGATGTCACTGAGGTTTCGGTTTCGCTCCAGTGGTGCCAGCGCTGCTTTACCACACTTCTGTGTAGCGGCAGCCGTCAGCATTTGTCCGAATTAAGTGGTGCGGAGCCCAATTCTAACGAATTAACAAAGGTTTGGTCCCATAGATTAACATGCACTTTGGCCGGGACCAATAGAGCCGTCCGAATTATCCGAATTTCCGAATCAACAGGTGTCGAATTAACGAGCTTTTACTGTATAAAAGAACCAGCCAATATTTTAAGCAAGTTTTCATTTCAAACCTGTGTAGGACGGTGTTCAGCTAGTGTTGGAGGGTCTGCAACAGCCTGCTGGTCCCAGCCTGGCTGCACTCAAGCACCTGGTTGC
This sequence comes from Rhipicephalus sanguineus, assembly GCF_013339695.2. Classification (NCBI taxonomy): domain Eukaryota; kingdom Metazoa; phylum Arthropoda; class Arachnida; order Ixodida; family Ixodidae; genus Rhipicephalus; species Rhipicephalus sanguineus. The sequence goes on along the minus strand of NC_051181.1, from coordinate 37,441,772 downwards.
CATGTTGTCACCAGCAAGACCGAATGGCCTCGATGGCTCAGAGTGCTTCGTGCTGCGGACACTGACAAGGCAGCTGCTGCGGAAGCTCCCGTGAGTGGCTCTCGTGGACTGGCTGTGACATGTCCTGCATCAGTGCTGGCACTGGGCTCACGAAAATATACGCGCAAAATATTTGAGTTCAAAGCACAGTAGAAGATTTTGGGCCGTTCAGGGGTTCTAACAGCTACATCAGAAATGACACATTTCCAATATGCTGCTATACCAGAACCTAGTGTTGGTGCTCATGCTAGCTGTGTAGATGAGTGGGAGTATGGATTAATTGCCTGGATCTTATATAAACTTTGTTTCTGGGATGTAGGGTCATTCCAGCCTGCATTCGTTGCATAGTGAATGCATGCATTAGCACTCGCATGTTTGTGTTTCTTCGAGACTTTCCTATGAGACACCAATGTGTGTGTTCATAATGTCTCCAGGGTGCCATATCATTGGCATACTGCCCCCTGTTTACAAAGCTTAGAACTATAAGAATTGAATCTTTGTACACATATACGCTTTGTCGCATGTATAGAACAGAAAAAATTCAGAATGATAACGCTTTAACAAAATTGCCATCCTTACAGCAACATAATTCTTTTTATAAATTTTGTCATTCAGAACCTTGGATCGTTAACAAAAACAGAACTAAATACGGTGACCGAATGCTACAGTTTTGTTTACCTACTGTTCTAAATCAATTATACAAAGAAAATGGTCTCAATGTATCTACTCTGTCGCTAAAAAGGCTACGCGACGTATTTATGTGATTGCTTGTGCTGCCATGGGTTCACTTGTTTTTCTCTGTCTTCATCACTTTGCTTATTTTCTTCCCCTTTTTTTTTCAAATGTTTCCACAATAACCTTGTTTATTTACCGTATATTGCCAATTATAAGTCGACGTTTTTTTTTCATAAAATGACCTTCCAAAGTTCGGGGGTCGACCTATAATCGGAGTCGACCTATATGCGGAATTGTAAAGTCGACTTATCTGTGGGGTCCGACGAAAGATCGTCGTCCTCGGATTTCCTGCTGTTCGACGCATCGATAACATCAGCCGCAGAGGCAGCAGAGTCGCGGCAACTGCTATCTCTCAACGCGCGCGCGCCGCTTCCGGAGCCGGACATTTTTGCGATCTGCCACGACGATCGCGAAACTATGGTGAAACCACGCGAGGCGAAGCTACGGAGCGCATTTAAAAAATCGCTATCGCGCGGCATTAATGCAAACTGCTTGGGAAACACGGTCTCGAAAGCCACATTTCAAACCTTTGATAGAGGGCGAACGATGCTCTATGAATAAAGAGGAATTTATCTTGCGATACGCCCTGCAATTTTGTTATCATACAATAGAAACAATTCGTTGACAAACCATCGGCGTTCCACCGAAAAGCTGGCAGCGCCGTGTGGGCTGGCAACACTTCGCGGGGAACTAAACCACATGACCACTCACATGCGCCCACAAGCCTCTTCGTGTCTTTTTGCACTCACGCCTGTTTGCCATTTCTGCATTTCGCTTCGCTTGCGAACATTGGTGTACGCGATTTGCGACGCTGTCAAACGGACGCCAAGATGCCACCGCTATGCCGGCAACAGTACAGCGCTGCTTTAAGAGGCAAGCGATCCTCTACGCAGAGTCGGAAAGCAACATTGAAGCAGGGTGCAAATTCGCTGTGTCGGAAAAGTGCATGAGGGAATGGAGAAAACAAAGGACCAAGATCTTTGCGTGTGCTGCTACACGCCGTTCCTTTCGTGGACCGAAGTCTGGACGATACCCTGCCCTTGAGGAGGTGGTTCGAGATTGTTTTCACGACCAGAGAAGCAAGAGCCTGAGTGTTTGCTACAATGGATATTGAAGCAAAAGCACGTACTGTCGTGAAGGATATAGGCCAACCGACATGGTCCGCGCAGCGTTTTCCACGTGCGGCATCTCAGTACCACCGGCACCCGTTCCGACGGCGAGCAGCAGCAGTGGCTCACACGATGGCAATGACCGTGACTGCGTCCTTCTCTGAAGCGGCGACGAGTCCTAAGCAATGTTTCACGGGCAAATAAATGTTTCTTTGCATCACTCCCTCTTCTGAAAAACTTATTGGTGAGCTATGGCCGCAGCATGAGGCTGTGTTCGGAGTCAACTTTTTTTTTCCCTAGAAGGGGTTGCAAGTTGGGAGGTCGACTTATAATCGTCAATATACGGTATTCTGACCGTGGATGTTTACTGTTTTTACTGTTTTAGTTAGTTCATGCATTATGTATACCGTGTGTTTCTTTTTGACTGCTGTGAAGCTGCCCAGTGTATGAGGTGGGCAGGTTCCTCTCAAGCTGCTCAATGCAGCTTTTTTGCCTGGTCATCCTCGCAACTTTGTTGTGTATAAACATAATTCAGTTCAGTAACCACACTTACTCTTGTCAGCGAGGACGGGCAATGAAACATGTGCTTCTGCTCTGTGACTAGGGCAAATGTATTGATTATTTTTAATGACTGCTCGTGTGAGAACTGCTAATACTAATTTAAAAAAATCAGTAGGGCTATTTTATTGTTGTACGTTCTACTGAGTGCAAGCAACGGGATTTTCTTTATGTAATGAGAGAAAAGTTGTGTGCTATGCAAGAAAAAGTTTCTCAAGAGGTTAGAAAGGCGTAAATATTATGCACAAAACCATAAATACCGTTGAACCAACTTATAACGATCCCATATATAACAATCTATCGGTTATAATGACCATATTTGGGTGCACTTATGATTTCCCTATGCTAAGCATTGAAGCTGCGTCCACATATAGCGAACATTTTTTAAAGTTTCCTACTTTTACAACGAACACTTCAGACACGGTCGCAGTAAAAATGTGGCGCATACGAAGCGAAAGAAATTTAGAACATGCTGTCTAAAGCGTGACAGGGGCGCGCGCTCGTGCGTGCCCCGCTTCAGTTTACTCGCAACTAAGATACCCCAGATCAGCGAGCACCGCACGCAGATTTCGAACGCTGCGAGCGAGGTCACTCACTTTCCAGGCGTTTCTTCAGTGGGAGAATGGAAGTGAGGAAAAAAAGAGGCAGCATGAAGCCTTGCGGTCAGCTTTCGCACGGTAACCTTTTCTGACGCCGTTCTCTGCAGCTACGACCGCCTGCGATGAACCAAACAATGCCTTGGAACGCAAGAAGGCATAAGTGCAAGAAGTGATAACCGCGATAACTTTCCATCGCAAAAAGGTTCACTGCGTCCCTAAACTCGTCGATGCCACAATGTGCCACAAAAGGTCGTCAGTCTTTTCAGCAACGGCAGAGACCGGTCGATCGGTGATTACGACTTCCGCGCGATTGCGGTGATTCCTTCGCGGATAAGCATCAGAAAAGAGCGAAGGCGAGCTGGCGGCCGTCGATGAACGTGCCATTATGACTTTTAGCCGACAACCTTATCACAGTCATCTGTAGATATCTGCTCGGCTGCGCATGCGGCGTACGCCGTACACTGCGGATTGACGGCAGTACGAGCGTGCCATGCTGCCGTTCGCAAGTTCGCCGCCACCGCGTCGTGCGAGACCGCTTTAATGTGCGCATCGCTTTGTGGAAACAAAAGTAGTTCGCTGTTGTTTAGCGGCGTAGGCACCGAGAAACGTCAATGCACTGACAGCGAGCGTATACTGCGTGTTTGACTAGGTGACAACTCAAGTGCACCGCGCATCGTCGTGCAGGGCTGCGAGAGCATTGTGGAGACGTAGAGTGCGCGTTGAACGAAGAGGCTGGTCGCTGCACCCGTGCACAGTCCGGCCGTGAAGCAAGCACGAAGAACGTACAAACGCGCGCATACGGCATACAGCAAGCGGCTCGGCAGTGACTCCGCGAGCCGAGTAGGCGACGCACTGCATGCAACTAGCCAGGGATGATCGGCTCCACGTCACGGTACCGCGCTTCGGTGAAACGGTGTCAGCTCATTGCAAAGGCGTTTAATTCACTCGTGAGCACGCAGCGGGCGTCGCTTCACGACGCAAAAAGGCTTAGCTTGTCACTGAGGGGGTTGTTAGCACTTTAATAAAAGTGCAAAGAAGAAAAAAAAAAACAGCTTGGCCGCTAAGCGCACGTTTTTAAGGGCGAGTCCATATATAACGAACTAGTGATATAACGACCACTTTTCGCGACACTTTCGAATTCATTAATAACGGGTTCAGCTGTATAAACACGCAATAGACACACTCCTTTCAATAATCTAGCAGGACTTTATAAAGTGCACTAGAATAGCAGTGTGGTGCAAGTAAAGAAATGGACGGAAGAAGACGCACAAGAACAGACACTACTTCCAACAATGTTTTATTATCAGAAACCAGGTTGTACTTGTACCTCATTTAACGCAGCCGTGCGTGCATTCCAAAAAAGGATTTTTTATGCTGATAGTTTATGGCATGCACAAAGGTCTCAGTTCTTTATCGTATAGAGCGACTGATGGCTTACTGATTCATGGTTTCCTGATGGTAGCAGTCGCCTCATCTTCTGTTGTCATTCTATTGGGATCTTACTTCTACCAATAATGACTGTTGAATGAAACGGGGAGCATAGTGTGACAAAATTACTTGGTAAATAGTAAGAAAAAAATGCGTGGTTTTGAGCACAGCTAAGATAAGGAAATGAAAATAATTTGTGGTGCAGATAATTTCATTAAATCAAGGTTTGTTATATTGAAGTCTATGTAACAATATTGTGGTTTTAGCAATGTAAACCTCAGAATTTATTTTGAAATGCGAGCACTAACTACGCAGGGACACAAGAAGACATTGTCCCTGTCTTCTTGGGTCCCTGTGTAGTTACACGCTCATTTTACAAGTATCAGGAATCACCAACTCGTCTAATCAGCCATTCTGTCAGAATCTAAGTTTTTAGCATCAGTAATTTCAAACACATGCATCTTATCCTGCAGTGTAGAAGATTGTTATTGCTTGTATGGGGCTTGCTGTGTCTTTAATAACAGGGCGAAATGCTTTGAAAGGATGGTTCAATCATCACCACCACTTTGTACGCGTTTTCTGGCAGGGTTCAAGGCGGTATGGATGACACTGTGAGGCTTGTGGCACGCCTTCTGCGACAGCTGTATGCGACCACTCCACTCTACAAGGTAAGCGGGCTCAGTTGTTGTCAACACATCTTTTGAGAAGAGCTCGTTGAGAAGGCTTCTGTAGTATTCTATTGTACTTGTGATCGAATGTAGCAAAAGGGAACATGCTTTATTTTTAGAGTACAGTAGAACCTCAATAAATGAAAATCTCTTTAAAGGGCCCCTAAACCACCCAGAGGTTGAAATTTAGTTGTGGTGTGACAGTTGTGCACGAGTCTACAACGAACACGTAGATGTGAGAAGTTTTTGAAACTGTGAAGTAATAGCGGACTAACACGCGTTTGATGATCGAAATGTTGCGATCGCTCGTTTCACTCTTTCCTTCGCTACCCTCCACTCATCTGCTGGTCTCCTCTCCCAAAGCCGCTTTGCCCTCCTCGCCGAGTGCCCCTCCCAATCTCACGTGACATACCGTCATCGCTGACGCACTCTTCAAAACAGCAGGCACTTCCTGTTGCCGCGACACCAGGAACTCCGTGCTTCTCGGCTAACCGCTGGTGTTGCCGTGTTGGCCCATGCTCGTACGAATTGTGTCGGTATGGACCCTGTGTTGCACGCACACCTTCAAAGGATCGCCAACATGATGGACCCGTACAGTGACACGTGTCGCGTCTTTTCGTTTTTCCAGTCTGCGCTTTTGTAGCCAAGCACTGTTGCGTGAAAGCCATCACAAAACACTGTCGGATTCAGTCCGCGCAGCTTATCAGACCGCTAGGCGTGATACTGCTGGTACGCTAGCAATCTGGCAGTTGCGTTAATCATAGTTGTGTTACTGGCTGCAGTTGCCGCTTCGCAAGAGCGCACACGCGGGCAACACGACGAAGAACAGCAAGGAGCGCGGGCAGCTGCTTGCAGTCTAACCGGAAGTCGTAGGATCTTGTTTGACCAATCATAGCATTGCCTGCATACCGCATCACAGATTCAACACGCTGATGTCACACATGTCACTAGGCAGACCGGAAGGGCCCGGAGAGGAGAAGAAATTGTTTCTTGGAATTTGTGGTGTGCCCGCGGCTTGTAGCGCTGCCACGTGTGGCATCGTTGATTGTGACGGCATTCTGCACACGATGCGCATGTTTACTTGAAACGTTCGAAAAAATATTGGAGGTGGTTTAGGGGCCCTTTAAGGGGGGACGTGGCTTTCGGTAACAACTTTCTTATTTCTTCATGGATTTTGGGGAAAATTGGCACACTTATTCGAAACATTTTTTTAATGCTACCGTAGAAATTTTATGAATATATCTTTACAACTTTTTGATGTACAAAATATTTCGCATTCTGCTCTTGCTCCGAGTCTGGCTCGCTTAAAAAATGCGATAGGAAACTTGTTCAAAGCGCTATGCATTCTAAGGTGTCTGATTGCAGGCATGGCATTCATAGATTTTTTTATTTGCAAAACAATTTTTTTTTTAGTTTTCATTTTTCATGAGGTGACTGTGCAACAGGCATCGAGGCTTTGTGCAACTCGTCAAATAGCTAATTATCAAAAGGCCATACTGAAAAAGCAAGAATGTCACGCCCTGAACTGTGCTTCAAGGAATATAGAACAAAAAACGGAAGTGAAATAGACCCAGCGATCACTGAGAAATCAGCAGGACAAGCAAAGCAAGAAGCAAGAAAAGTCGTTTTGAAAAAATGGCTTTTAAAGTTGTACCAATGATATTACTTCATCGAAAGGCACTGGGGTCGTAATCTTTTGAGTCCTTCGTAATGTGCAGTTTCTTGAGTGCCCGGTCTTTAGTTTGAGGTGACTTGCTTCTCTAAAATACAAGATGATTGTGATCTTTGGCATGTTTTATGACGTTGGACCTCCTGCACATGTGGCCTTTCATCTGTTGTGCCTTTGTTCCCTTTCTTTTTTCTTAAGATCCTTTTCTGATATACATGGAACATGTAGCATGAATTTTAAACGAAGTTATGAAGTGGTGTAATAAACATGACAGAAAACAAGATATTGTAATGCAATTAGGCCATGTACTATGATGATTTGCCAGCTTTCTTGTATTCATGCTATCACTAACATATTAACAGTCTTGATTGCAATTGATCTTTGAATCATTTTTATTGGATACTAAGAGTTGCTCTCATCATGACAACCTATCGCTTCCTCCTAAATAACAGGCAATTATGGTCAAGACATTGGTGGACTAGGAATTTCTTAGCAGTTTATTCAAAACGCGAATTGGGCCGATATGAATTCATCTCCCCGTTTCACTCAAGCTAATTTGTAAACCTCGCCTGCGATGCGCTTCATCATTCACCCGGTCGCGGACACGGTTATCTGTGAGGCTTTTATTTTTTCAGATGATTCATGAGAGCTTACGGCGATACCAAGCACGGCCCCAAGCGCGCCTAGATTGCATTACCAGTGCTTTATTTCACCTCTAAGAGCTTGGCCACGGAGTCTGGGAAGTCGGCACGCGATGTGCTGGGTGACGGCATTAGGCGACGATGCGCAATATGTCTAGGTGCGGCGGCGGAAAATAGGCGTGCAACGTGTTTGGTCTCGCATTTCGGGACGCCGACGCATGCCCGCTGCGCGACGAGCTTGGCCATGGGGTCCGCTGCCAATACATAAAATGACCATCCGCTGTACTGAGGAGCCGGCGGGCGATGCGCTTCGTCGCTTCCGAAGAAGCACACTGCCGTGAGTCCGCTAATGCATTGTTCTTGCCCGCAAAGTTCGAGGTTCGTCTCGCGCCAGCGCTGTGAGCGGAGTTAGGCCTAGTGACGACTCCGAGCAGTAGACGTGCTGGCCGCTGTGCCCGATGTTTCAAAGTACGTAATGCGTGGTCGTGAGTACAAAGAGTCGTCCTGAAATCATCTTCGTCACGACGTCCGAAGGGCTCATAAGCAGAACCTCCAACCGCGGATCCGACGAGTGAACGCAAGAGAGTCGGTCCGAGACGCACGTTTGCGATGTTCACTACGAGCGCGGCACGCCATAATAATAATAATAATAATAATAATAATAATAATAGTAATAATAATAATAATAATAATAATAATAATAATAATAATAACGTTTATTTCCACCAATACAAAGTTGATGGAGGGGGTGAGAATAAAAGCGACTGTCCGCTTGACTACGTTCTCACCCCCTATACATCAGACAGAGGCGGTGGCGGCAACAGAACACAAGATCTGACGAGGATATACACAACATTCTAGAATCTAGCAATAACACAAATTCGAAACAGCAGGCTGCGGTGCTGGCAGAAAAAAAAAAGAAACACAATGCAATAAACATATACACAAGCATAGAGCAGACGTTAGTACATAAACTACGCATACACTAAACACAAAATTTATGCGTAACAGTGTTGGTTATTTCCTTATTTTTATTTTAGGCACGTTATTTCAAGAAGTTTGCAATGTCAGATGAGTTAATGAGATACTGGCGTAGTTGAGAAGAGGTTATGTCTGCTATGTCAATACCTGAGGAATGTAGTCTTTTTAAATGTAACGGCAGCTTATAGGTAATTTTTTGTTCTCCATAATTAGTTCTCGTACGTGGAAGGATCCAGTGTGGTTGATGACGGTTGGGGTATTTTGGTTCATAACGCATCATGGAAGCTAACTCTGTAATAGTGGATAGACGTCTTTTTTGTTCGATCTTATAGTTGCGTAAGAGCCTGTAACTGTAGAGGTTGAAAACATTCATGATTTCGTGTTCATTGAACAAATGTTGCGTTGTATGTCTGTAAGGAAGGTTGTAAATTAGATGAAGGATTTTATTATGTAGAGGTGAAATCTTCCGTAAATTTGTTTTAGTCGTCGTGCCCCACACTAACATGCAGTAGTTCAGATGTGAAAGAAATAAAGCATTGTATATAGCAAGTTTTGCTTTTAAAGGTAAAACAGATTTATGACGCCAAACTATACCAACCGCTTTGGATGCCTTTAATAAAATACTGTTTATATGGTCATTCCATTGCATGTGCTGAGTAAAATAAACTCCTAGCGTTTTAATTGAATGAACAATTTCGACTGCCTGGGATTTATACTGCAAATTTACTTGAGTATTACCGTATTTATTCGAAAATAGGTCGGGCACGAATATAGGTCGACCCCTACTTATAGCACTCTACGAGAAATAAAAAAAAAATATTCGAAAATAGGTCGACCCATGTTTTTTTTTTTTAGAAACAGGAAAATTGAAACATAGCACACCTTTATTTACAATTAACTTAGCGCCCTAGTCGCTGCCGGGAGTGTCATGTTCGTCAGATGTGCAAGGAAGGTTGTCGGATTCTTCGCAGGCATCCTCGGCATCCCAAATGACGTCGACTTCGCTGCCATCGATTGCGTTGGAAATGCAGCACTTTTTAAAGCCAGTCACGATAATTTCCGCTGGCAAGTCTTTCCGCGCGTCCTTCACCCACGTCGCAACTTCATTGAGGGAAGCCCTTCTCGCGGCGTCCCGTCGGTGTCATTGCAGCATCCTCCTTCAAGCCACTCTTTGTAACTCTTCGCCACCCGGTCCTTAATGTAGCCGGGACGTCATACCTAGCGGTATGACGACCAGGTCTGTTGGCCTTCTGCAGGGCCTCCTTGACGCCCGGAGCCTCAGTTCTTTTTCAAGAGCGTCATGCCTGCCAGTTGCTGGGCCGCGAAAAGCACGACGCCATCCATTGCACGCGAACAGTCGGTCCCGCTGCTTCCGCCAACCAAGCAGCGGGACCGACTGTTCGCGTGCAATGGATGGCGTCGTGCTTTTCGCGGCCCAGCAACTGGCAGGCATGACGCTCTTGAAAAAGAACTGAGGCTCCGGGCGTCAAGGAGGCCCTGCAGAAGGCCAACAGACCTGGTCGTCATACCGCTAGGTATGACGTCCCGGCTACATTAAGGACCGGGTGGCGAAGAGTTACAAAGAGTGGCTTGAAGGAGGATGCTGCAATGACACCGACGGGACGCCGCGAGAAGGGCTTCCCTCAATGAAGTTGCGACGTGGGTGAAGGACGCGCGGAAAGACTTGCCAGCGGAAATTATCGTGACTGGCTTTAAAAAGTGCTGCATTTCCAACGCAATCGATGGCAGCGAAGTCGACGTCATTTGGGATGCCGAGGATGCCTGCGAAGAATCCGACAACCTTCCTTGCACATCTGACGAACATGACACTCCCGGCAGCGACTAGGGCGCTAAGTTAATTGTAAATAAAGGTGTGCTATGTTTCAATTTTCCTGTTTCTAAAAAAAAAAAACATGGGTCGACCTATTTTCGAATATTTTTTTTTTATTTCTCGTAGAGTGCTATAAGTAGGGGTCGACCTATATTCGTGCCCGACCTATTTTCGAATAAATACGGTATCACTTGACGCTTGAAGTCAGCTGTGTAGCGCTACCGACGTGACACCGTCGCAACCGCGCATTTGCAAATGCGAACCGTCACGTCAGATCAAACAACAAACAAAGAGTGAGGTTAGGCCAGTGCCAGTGCGGCTGCGCGTCGGCAGGCAGCACGGCTAGGGGGCTAGGGACTTCACGGCCTACCTAGGGAAATCACGGGTTCCAGCGCAAACATGGCGGAGCGGCCTGCATTTCGCGGGGGCTTTGAAAAGGCGGGTGTGCAGCTATTGCACAAATAACTTTTTTTTTTCTTCGTTACTTAGTCGGAAAAGGCGAACGGGTACGGTTTTTATACCAGATTTTATGGTATATAATGTGCGTATGTAGCAGGAACTGCTTGAAGAACAGCAGGCGCGGCAGTTGCACGGCATAGGTGCGGTGCTTTTGGTCGCTTTGATCGCGAATATAGGTCGAGATTCTTTGGTCACGAATATAGGTCGATAGCTGATTATGGGCAACATTTTTGGGAAAAAAAGGTCGACCTATATTCGAATAAATACGGTAGGTTTCTTATTTCTAGAATTAAAAGTTATAGCTTTGGTTTTATTTACATTGACTGACAGTGCATTTTCGTTTGTCCAGAGTTCAAGCTTACCTAATACATTATTACCGCGCAAAGATAGCTCATTATGTGTATCTGCTGACAGAAGTATTGTAGTGTCATCCACATAAATAATGAATCTGGACTGATAATCAAATGTTTGTGATATCATTAATGTAAATGTTGAAGAGGCCCAAGTATGCTGCCCTGGGGTACACCAGCTATGATGTCACGAGTTCTTGACTGAAAATTACTAATTTGAACATACTGTTTCCGATGGGATAAATATGACTTTATTAAAGCCAAAGCATGTCCTCTAATACCATACAAATCTAACTTTCTAAATAATATGCTGTGTACTATGCAGTTAAATGCTTTTGTAAAGTCTAAAAAAATTCCTAAGACAAACTTATTCTTTTCTAATTTATCCAGAATGTATTCTTTTTGATGAAGCAGAGCGATTTCTGTAGAACGGCTTTTTCTGAATCCAAACTGAGAATCGGTGATTATATTATGGGCCTGTAAAAATTTGTCGATCCGTTTCGGTATGATTTTTTCCAGACATTTAGAAAAAACAGGAAGGATACTAATTGGCCTATAGTTGCCAAAGTCATTTCTATCACCCTTTTTGTAAAGCACAATTACTTTTGCTATTTGCACAGCGGACGGAAATGCCACCGAGCTTCTGCTAGCAGCACCAAACTGAAACGTAGTTCTATTCAAAGTGATCATCGAGCCAGTCGAGCCGTGAACACAGAGCGAGTGCGAATACGCCACGAAGTAGCGCGACTTTCGACAGCCGTGACCTCGAGACGCACGAGCGGCAGACGACGATATCCCGGAGCGAGCATCACACCAATGGCAAGGCGCGCTGGGGCAACATGGCGGACGCAGCCAACCGGAGGGCTCGAAACAACCTTCGTACATTTGCTTTTTGTGCACTTGTTTTGGAAGGGAGGAGCCAGCTGCGGCGGGGAATTTGAAGACGGAGAAATGCGCTTTCCGATGAGCCCAAGATGTCTGCGCCCGGCGGCGTCTTTGCGGAGCTATGATTTTTTGAAAATCAGTGTTTTTTTGCTATTTCCCCAATAATTTTCGCCACCTCGACAGGCGCAACAAGTTTTTTAAAGCACTTCTACACAGTTTTCGGTGAATTTATTTTGGAATAGGATATAAAAAGGGCTACAGAAACTGAAAATGGGATTTTCAAAAAATCTACTTTTTTGCCATTTTTCGCTGTACGAAAGCCGAGTCCCCCCTTAAGCAGCATCATTCTTGTTGGCTTCTGCATTCAGGCAATGCCAAAACACACACACACACGCATTAAGTAGCCATTGCTTGCACGACTACAGGAAGTCAAAACTGTAAGCATCACCAAAAATGAAACTAAACAGATGATTTTAGTCGTGCGTCAGTACACATCAGTTCAGGGGAAGATGGAAGCTTGAAGAAATAAAGGATTCATGAACATGAGGTGTCACTGGAGCCAATATTTCATTCAGCCTTGAAGAAGACAAGTCCGCTTGTTAAAACATTGGCTCGAGCGACACCCTCTATTCAAGGATTTTGCATCTAGTGCACATCAGTGGCATTTCGGAATGCAGTGGCACCACAGTACACATCACAGTCCGTGCCTTCCTTTTTAAAGCTTTTTTGCTGAGTTATTTATCTGTCTTCTGTACGTTGGTCATGCTTGTCCTTTGTTGGTGCAGTAGTTGAACTCATCGTTGACTGCGGTTTCTCTAGTCAATGAGCTTGCCAAAGTTTTCAATAATGGTGTCAACTATGTTTATTTAGTCTGGCAAAATCCAGCATTTCATGCGTACTCTCTCAATTCGGGTCATCTGCATCATATGTGACTTCCTTCACCAATGAAGGAAAGAAGATGACTCTTAAGGGCTCGTTTTCTTTGTTAGACACAATATTAATGAGAACTAACAGACAATAACGCCAAGGAAAGTATAGGGGGTGTTATCTGTAGTATTTAGAATATAAATGTGTAGAAAGTAAAGTGGACGAAAAGATAACTTGCCGCCGGCAGGGACCGAACCTGCGACCTTCGAATAACGTGTCCTATGCTCTACCACTGAGCTACGGCGGCGGTCATCCTCCCGTCCACTTTATGGGGTATATAAGGCCACTTCACTCGCAGCATCTGCCGTTCTGCTTGCATACCATTAGTACCGTAAATTTGCCTGCCAATTTGTCAGTTGGTTCATGCCGGTGCACAAGTAGTTAAGAAACTGTGCACCTTAAATTCACTGGTGCACACACAGCACGATACTAGAAATGTCCACAACCACAAGGCTTTATTGTTGCTTCAAAAACATAAAAATTCCATCATTAATAATCTTTATACTCTCCTGTACACCACTTATGCTTCTAACCAGCAAGTCATAATATGCTGGGCACGTGGTCACAGGACCATCAAAGGCAACGAGCTTGCAGATAAAGCTGTCATACCTATAGCAATGAACTCAAACAACTCATGCATAGAACGAAAACCATTCTTTCACAAAAAACAAAACAAAACGAATACATGGAAATATTGGCAAGGAATATGGGAAACTGAATTGTCCAGTAAGCTCCTTTATATATTAAGCCACATTTAGAAAATTTGCCACCATTAACCCTTTGCAGTCCATTGTCAGGCCCCTCACAACAAAGCAGCATGCCCGCAGTGATGAGCTGCTGAGCACCTCACGCTGCCCAAATATCACTGAAGGACTTAGGCACAAAAGCAAATGCAAAAATAAACATCCCATAAATTTTTCTTGTACAGTTAAAGAGCTTGATTTGGGCGAGTTGGTTCATGCTGAATATCATGGGTACAGCGCAACATGTTGCGCTGTACCCACGATATTCTTGTACAGTTGTTCTTTTCCTTTTGCGGTGCTCAAAACTGGCGAAATATTCTCAAACCAGAATGGCTGGAAAGTGGATAAAATTTTCAGACCACAAAGGGTTAACAAAAGTATGACGAGCTGAAGTAATTTTCTGAAGACTCAGGCTGGCGGGGAAACGCTAAACTGTAATAGATATGGTAAGGCACTGACCGTACTTCTTGTCCTAATGTAGTGTCCAGGAGTAGGACCTGAAAGGAAATAGCATGCAAAGAACACATGTCATTTTGCCCTGTAGTGCTCTTAGAACAGACTAATTTCTTTTACATCAAATCACTTTTAACATTTTGAGAACGCGTTGCCACATGTCAGGTTGGTCACACAAGATATCTTTTGCACATGCTCTCACCAAAGGGTACTGGCACTGATATAGGTATAGTATTTTTTATGCACATGCCTCTAGGCACTTGCATGCAGGGATCCTTCTGAGCCATTCGTGCCTGGTATTGCTGAAACATTTAGATGAGAGGTATCTCTTGCTCGGGGGTATGTAAGGCGGCGTGGTCATCCGCACGCAGCGTTGTGGTCCACACTCACACTACGCATGTGCGACTCTCCTCCTTCCCTCTCTCCAACAGCTGCGCGTTACTCTCTACACTTCTCTACCAGCACCTGCTTGCGCTTCTCCTGCGTTCTCGCTTCTGCTCTCACGGCGCATACGCTACTGTCCTCCTCTAGTCTCCTCTCCTTCAAGTAGCAGAGCGCTGCGCGCGTTCAGTCCGGCGCTTGCTTCGGTTGGCTCCTCGGAAATGCGGGCTCGACATGCCGAAATTCCCTCCTGCGCAGCGCCGCGATGAGGGCCAGCGCATTCGCATCCCCTCCCCCTCTCTCTCCTCTCCTACGCTGCCTCTCTCTCGCGCGCCTGTTGACGTTCCCCGCTCGCCCTGTGAGAATTAACGGCCAGGCTAGAGGGAAGACACGACGCACGTAGTGTTCCTCATCGCGTTCCACGACGCGAGGTCGGTAGCATGCCCAGCGAATGCCAACGGAACGCGATCGTGCAAGTGCTCCGGCTTCGCATCGCCTCATGGTCCCCTTTAGCAGGAGATGGTGTAATTTTTTTTACTATACACTTATGCTGTAGTGCATTTTTTTATATTAATTGCATACCTTTAATGTCTTTTTAATGATTTTATTGCAGTTGCATTTACAAACTGTTTAGTGCACATGGTCTTAACCCCCCCCCCATACAGCCACTTGCCCATGGTCACTGATCTCACTTGTGCTTTCACATTACAGTATGTCCTGGTGCTCTCCGGTCATAACTGGCCCTTGTACCATTAAACACTGCTAATCATCAGGCTTACAAAATTGCCCTGTAAAGGATAAAGGGAGATTTAAGAGCTCAAGGCCAGTTGACCTAAAATGCAGTGCTTACTACACTGCATTTTAAAAAGATGCATGACCACTAAGGAAGGACTTGAAACAGAACCGAAAAGGGTGTTTTTTTTTATTTCATTAGGCATGTACCAACTAGCCCAGCAACAAGTTTTGCCAATGCAGTGCTTTTTTCTGTGTCTCACTGTACTCCAGGAAACTGCAAGGAACCTGCCAGTCATCATTAATGCCCTGGCACCATTTGTTTGCGACGAGAGTACTGATGCAGAGGTGAGCCTTTGTCACATTTATGCAGCCTCTGGGCTGCTGCGGCAACTTTGTCAGGGAGATTTACTCATAGGGTGAATTGGGTTCAGTCATGTAAATAAATCTCACCATATCGTTGGTGACACATGGTGTATTTGGTCTTGTCGTGGTGTCCAAATTCGGGTCTTGTGAAGCCTGATACACTACCCTAAGCACTATTGTTGGAGAGTTTGTCAAACCCCTTTCACAATCAGGATTTTCTAGCTTTTCTCGAGAATCAGCGGGTTAGCTGTGAAATCTCTGTAGATGTTGCCTATGGTAGTCATGTTATGTTTTAAGTACTCCTTGTCAATGTAATGCCTCCAAAACAGCTGGTATCTCCAGCAAGTCAGATGCCCTTTCGTAATCTATGAATGCTACTGATTAAGACTACTGCTGATTAGGATTCATCGTAGCACAGCCTTTTTAACATGAAAGTGTTTTATGCCGGGGTCCACCAAGTACATCCGTCACGGATATGACGTTGATAAAATGGACGCCAACGGATGAGAAAGAAAAAAAAACGAGAAAAAGATACCCCGCTGGGAATCGAACCCACGACGTTGCGGCCGCGGCGGCAAGCGCCCGACGCCCTACCGTCTAAGCCAACTCGGGAGATGCTAGGCACGGCGTGAACGCGCCTTATATCTTTCACACATTCTCTTTCGCGGCGGGCGGAGCGGGGCGGTGCCGCCGTCTGTTAGAGGTGAAAAGAAGTAATGCTTCACGATCGACGCTTACTGGCGCTTACTCCGAGATTGCACGCGATATCGGAGGTCATGGTTAAAGCGTCTCGATACCAGAGAGGTAGACTGGCCACGCTGGCTTCGCCGAGGCACCCTTGACGCAGTTACGTTCTTTGCCTTTGGCTTCGTGTTAGCGTGCGTCGGCTGATCGGAGTAGTGCAGCTTCCACGTGCACCAACGGGATTTCTCCGCCGCCGACTGCTTCAATTGCGAGAGCACCGACTAACAAAACTGCTGCAATATGCGTTGCAGAAAGGACGCGATTTCGATGGGCGAATGTCGTGCTTTGGTGGAGCGAGAGCAGCGTCTGCGAGACAGAGGCCAGTGGGACGCACGTGTTTGCGGCTCAGGCTACGAACCTCTACCCCTCTACCTCCCGTGTTGCTGAAGCGCAGTGTGTTATGTATGCATGAGCACAGGCGTCGGCTACCCATTACTAGAAAGCGCACACCGTGCCGTTTCTCTCCTTAATTGACGACGCTTTGAAGGCGTGCATACCGGGTACCAGTGTTGATTATGAGCTTGTTGATATCATCCTTACGCAGGATTCACAATTCGCTGTGTCCAAATATATGTTCACGCCGTCAGCTACCACAACGGTTTAATCATGATCATGGGCGTTAGTCGTCGCGATAGAGACATGCTGTCAACATGGGTGCATCCACGTCAAACGGTGCTATAGCTGCCAAACACGAATAGACATTGTACAAGCTCTCATATCCCTTTCCGACCCAGTGACCAGTGTACTGGACATAACAAAAAAAGCGGAGCAGAAAAGCAAGCAAAGCCACAATCGAAGCCGAAACCACTTTGACAGCTTGTGTAAGAGGCGAGAAATATCTTTTCGAATGTAGTTCCTTCTTCAGCCCTATTTTCTTATGGGGACGCATCAGAGTAATGGTGTCAATCAAGAGGAAACACGCGAGCATGGTGTGCTCAAGCATACAAAATTATTTGGGGAGTTATCATCGCGCAATTCAAGTAACTTAAATCTTGCGAGCTGATGTATGCCCTCTTGAAACAATGTTGCAAAAAGGTAGCTTTTGTAATCAGAAGTTTGCTCGCAATGCGAGATTGTATTCATGTCCAGTGCACTGGACACCGGGATGCAATTGGCGCGCATTGTGCTAAACATGGAGGAGAGAAAAACTAGGAAGGACGTCACGTGAAAATCTTGAAACCCAGTCATAAAAATTGAACCAGGAGCACGCTGGGAATTCTACCAAGAGCCTGGAGCACGAGGAGGCAGCGGCGTCGGAGGACGTTGGCTTGTGGACACTCAGCGCGTTGCCTCCTAGCTGTTTACCCCTTCGTGGTGCTGAACGCTATGCACGACAGTTAACGATAGAATTTTTTTTTCTTTTTCTCAAGTCAAAACAATCCATTTTTATGTTTTAAAAGACAATTAACTTTGTGACAGGAACAACGGCAACATTTTTTCAAGGAAGAAAGCAGAATGTGTGTACCCATAAGTGGAACAAATGAATCCTAGTGTCCAGCATACTGGACATGATTCTCCCGTGAAAACCATTGTACCTACGGTCTCCCTTATTTTTTTACATGCTTTTCAATAGCCTCTTAGCTAAAAAGGAGCACTGAAAATTTTTGTTCTACCCTACGAAAAATTCGGGACTGAAAGGGATATATCATTACACAATAAGCACGACTTCTATGAAGACACGTTTCACTTTCGTGTTATACCGATTCCTATGACGGAGGGATCAGCCATGCTTTTAAATGGTTGGGTAGCTTTGAAACTACCACCATTTTACAATTCATATGGTGCAACTGTTTACTGTGAGACTCTAAGGTGATATGTGCGCCCTACGTTGCTGCACACACTGTTGATGCTGTGGCTGATGATCATGACGGACCATGACCAAGTACTTTGTATAGCTTTAATTGTCCTCGCAAGGCATTTCACATAATGTGACGTGTAGTGCAACACTACACATCTGTCACGCAATGTTTGCATAGCTGCACACACGATTCCTTGATCGATGCCTGTATAAGGTCCATTTTCAAAGCAGTTTGAAACACTGGTGTGGCTTAGAGCTGGAGCACTATCGGGGCGCTCTCCGTGAAGGGATTGTTGACTTTCACGGAGAGTGCCCGGGTTCGGTTTCGATAGGGACAAAGATTATTTTTGTTTTCATTGTGCCCGACAGCAGTGATGGACATCGAAGGCAGCAGCAAATGACATTGCCACCAGAATCGGCCCACAACAGCCTACACTGTAAAAGATGCAGGACCAGTGCACAGTAGTAATTACTGCAAGTGAAACTATTGTGCACATTCCACTGCCACTGTTTGCCGTGAAAAGTTTGGGAATTGCCATGACTGATGTGACACTGCCCTCTGTTGAAGAGACACTAAAGTGAAACAATGAATCGGTTTAGATTGGTAATGTGTACTCTGAGAACACTAGTGTTGTTAATTTCACCATCATAGGTTTATTAATAGAGGAGAAACTCGAGGTCAAAGTTCCATTTTTAAATTTTGTGCCGAAATCTCCATGCATGACGTCACGGATTTTAAAGTGTGTTTCGGCAACATTGGCTCAACAAAATTTCTTGAAACTTATTATGTTAAGTCTATGGCCTCCTCAGAGATCAATGTACTTTATTTTTACCGATTAGGAACTATGTGGGCCTTAGTAAACGCCATCAAAATCTATGACGTCACGGCGTTTGGTGCAGGAACTTCAAGGTGGTGTCGCCACCTGCATTTCCTTTTTGCACGTTTTCTCGCTTACCAAGTGTCTTCTCGTGGCAAGCATGGTGATTTTGGAATTGTCAAAAACTAATTTACTACAGTCGAGCCCGACTATATCGAACCCGTTTATATCAAATTATCCCGTATATCGAACAATTTCTAAACACGGTAAATTTACATTGAGAATATATAGCAAAAGTTACTGTTACATCGAACGAAAATAGCAACGACAACCGATATATCAAACTCCATGTGCCTAAAAAGTGCCCCAGCAAGTTGGCTTTCCCTCGCGGTGGCGGGGATAACTGCCGGCGCCACCCTAGAAAAAGTGGTTTAGACCCGGTTGTGCACGGGCAAACACCTCCCTGCAAGAAATGATCCTGGCCCGCTCGCAGTGCTTACAGCCAATCAGAGGCCGTCGTGCTTTCTCCGAGGCGCGGACGCGCGGAGGTGGTAGAAGATATTCTCTGGTAGAAGTGAGCGCCATTTTTTCTTTCTTTATGCTTGTGTGCCTGCTGCTGCCTATTTTCCTCGAGTCCTCATTCAGCGTGGTCCGTGCTGGTGGTGTTGCCTGTTGGTGCTCTGTGAACTTTATTGGCGCGCTGTCGTCATGGCTTGTGCAAAGAGGCAGAATTTGCCGTTCGCCGCGAAACTCGAAATCATAAATCGGGTCGAGCTCTTTCTATGTTGAGTAGATCGTGGGCAGATGTCACGAAGGAGACGATCCAGAACTGCTTTAGGCATGCCGGCTTCCGCATGCCTGGTGATGACACCCCAAATTCCGATGACAGCACTGAAGACACCGCAGGTGTTTCCGCCGAAGGTTGGAGGGAGCTGGCAGAGTTCCCGGGAGCTATCGACGGATCGACATTCGACGAGTTCGTCAGTGCGGACGATGATGTCGCCATCATGGGTCAGCTACAAGATGAGGACTACGTTGCAGACGTCGTGCCGACCACGAGCCAAAGCGACAGCAATAAGGAAATTGACGATGGCCCGTTGCCTACATCCTCCGAAGTGATTAGTGCACTTGCGTTGGTCCGGCACTATTGCGTGAATGTGGAAGGTTGCAGCCTCAGCTGCTCCGACTCGTTGGACAACGTGGAGGCGTGCGTGCTGTCGCAGGCAGCGAAGTCGTTGACACAGAAGAAAATCCAGGACTATTTTGTTCCAAAGTAGGGCACGCAAGTAAGCCACCATATTAATAAAGTACTTTTCTTATTGTTATGTGCCTTTGTGTCAAATCCTATAGCGGGCCTATATCGAATTATGCCATATATCGAACTAATAAACGTTTTTTGGCGAGTTCGATATACCCGGGTTCGACTGTAATACCATATATTGCCGATTATAAGTCGACGTTTTTTTCATGAAATGACCTTCCAAAGTTCGGGGGTCGACCTATAATCGGAGTCGACCTAAACGCAGAATCGTAAAGTTGACCTATCTGTGGGGTTCGACGAAGGTCGTTGTCCTCGGATTTCCTGCTATTCGACACATCGATAACATCAGCCGCAGAGGCAGCAGAGTCGCGGCAACAGCTATCTCCCAACGCGCGCGCGCCGCTTCCGGAGCCGGACGTTTTTGCGATCTGCCACGACGATCGCGAAACTATAGCAAAATCACGCGAGGCAGAACTACGGAGCGCGTATAAAAATCACCGCTGCGCGGCATTAATGCGAACTGCTTGGGGAACACGGTCTCGAAAGCAGCGTTTCAAACCTTTGATAGAGGGTGAACGATGCTCTATGAATAAAGAGGAATTTACTTTGCGATGCGCCCTGCAGTTTTGTTTTCATACAATAGAAACGATTCGTTGACAAACCATCGGCGATCCACAGAAAAGCTGGCAGCGCCGTGTGGGCTGGCAACACTTCGCTGGGAACTAAGCCACATGACCACTCACATGCGCCCACAAGCGTCTTCGCGTCTTTTTGCACTCACGCCTGTTCGCTATTTCTGCATTTCGCTTCGCTTGCGAGCAGTGGTGTGCGCGATTTGCGACACTGCCAAACTGACGCCAAGATGCCACCGCTACGCCGGCAACAGTACAGCGCTGCTACACGCCGTTCCTTTCGCGGACTGAAGTCTAGACGATACCCTGCCGTTGAGGAGGCGGTTCGAGATTGGGTTCACGACCACCGGCACCCGTTCCGACGGCGAGCAGCAGCAGTGGCTCACACGATGGCAATGACCGTGACTGCGTCCTTCTCTCAAGCGACGAGTCGTAAGCAATGTTTCACGGGCAAATAAATGTTTCTTTGCATCACTCCCTCTTAAAAACTTATTGTTGAGCTATGGCCCCAGCATGAGGCTGTGTTCGGAGTCAACTTTTTTTTCCCTAGAAGGGGTTGCAAGTTGGGGTGTCGACTCATAATCAAAGCCGACCTATAATCGGCAATATACGGTAATAGAAAAAACGTTTTTCTCTTTTGTGTCCCATTAAGTTTAGTGAATGTACGCTGTCAAAATCCATCACATGCCAGCACACAAGCAAAACAGCTTCTGTTAGAAATTGCAAAAGAACAAGGTGACAAACTGAATTACAGTACCCTTGTTTTCAGTGTCTTCATTTGCTATTTTATGACATTGTGCATACACAATATATCAGTAGAATTGAGCAATATCTAGTGTGACGTCCAAAATTTTGATCTCTTCTAGGCATTGGTTAAACTTACGTCTTACCAGTTGGATTTGTTTAACTGTGATGTGGCAATCATTGTAAGTATGTGCAAATGGCTGACATTGGTAGCATCGGTAATTCATTTGCAAGGAATGCACACATGAATTTGCAGGTGCAGCGTCTGGTTGAGATTCTGCTGTCGGATGACCAGCTGGAAGTGGCAGTGCTGCGCCTATCCCCATTGCCACACAGGCAGGTGGCTCTCAATGCCGTACACTCACGCCTCAAGAAGGGCAGCCTCACTCAGGTCAGCAAGGTCTCTTGTCCTAACTGAGCAGTATTGCTTACATCTCCTCATTTTAACTACAACTGTTATGAAACCTCATAATGTATTACAGTAATAAGAAATACATGATGTTCAGCATTTTCTTGCCATAGCCTATAAATGAAGTATATTAAGGTTAATTGGTTGGTTTGGCGGTTGATTGGTTGATGTGTATTGTACTGGCAGGGTTGGCCTTGCAATCTGGGATGGTGATTGCCCCATGTGTTCATCTCTTTCACTCTTCCTGAATATTCCATCGAATATGTATAACTCTAGGGGTGCATGAATATTCATGTAGAAGGCGTGAAACGTCCGTGTGTATTGTTCTCTATCCTACGGCAAACATTACCTCTTTCACAGCTCTGCTTGGAAAAAAAATTTTTTTTTTGTAAGTTGTTGAACAGAGTCTTTCCTTCAACACTGCTGACAAGATGAAATGAAGTGTTCCACATTGCTACTTCATTCACAGTCTCAGCATAACCTAGTCCAGTTTCGAATGCCCATTCTAGAGTGCATGCCTGTCCTTTTACTTTTCTATAAAGTAAAACGGCTCCCACTTGTTCAAGCCGCTCGATTACCTGTGCTCATCTTCCGGGATCCAAAGCAACCAAAGATGACAGTCTCGGAGCGTTTTAAATCTCAGTTTTTATAGATTTGGTACTGTACTGCATTATGATGCATTGGAATATGAGTCGAGTGCCCTTCTTCAGGGACAAATCTAGTGATGCAGCACAGCAGGCTTATGTTTATGGGTTAGGTTTATGGGTTTCAGGTATAGGCTTAAAGAGTATTTAGGACTTAAACCTGGGTATTGCAATGGCTACCATCTATGACAGTCCTCAGAGGTGCCGTTGCAAACAGTATCAATTGTTAAACAGCATTGTAAATAATAGTTGACGCTCACTGTTTGCTAGTGCCAGACAGTCTGCATGCACTGTAGTAGAGTTTTCATGCAATAGCTTAATGAGAGCATGTAATAAGTGCTCTTCAGGGTCCACTGACTTTCCAGCAGGTGTGAAAATTGCCAGTCTGCAGGTGTTCAGCATTACAGCAGGAGTACTCTTTATGTGTAGCACAAGTAGTTTATTTCTTCCATGGCAATACAACATAAGAGATTGTCACGGGCTGTTTGTTGCTTTCTAGATGTTACTCTAACTGGTATTCTCTGCATTCCTAGACACGTTCAATTTTTCGTGTGAACATTTGTAGCGCTTATTTTTGTTTATTTCATCTTCATAATTTCGTGTAATGAGAAGTTGCTTTAGGAAGGTACATAAAGTTGTGCTTTTCTTTATGACGACATTTTCTCTGCCGAAACACAAGAAATCGTGATTTGCAGAAATGATCTGTTTTGCCCAAAGTTTTCAGCTGCAGACTTGAGAATCAAGATTTGCCTTTACTCTTGTTTAACTCTATGAAGTTGGTTGCTGTGTGCTAAATTCAGAGCATATGCCAACGTTGGCACTTACATTTATTTCTGCACCCATGGCCGCTAACCTCAAAAGAATCTTTGTGTGCAGGTGCTTGCTGTTTTTGCTGAATCACTCAAGCAGGGCCTGCTGAGTGGCCACGAGGACATTGGAACGCTAGTTGCACTCAGCAGCTTGCTCAAGCAGCGCCATGCCGAATTGCTACAAGAAATACAAGGTGAGGGAGGAAACAGGCACAACAATTGTGCCTCACTAAAGTTGTTGGCTTTTTCTTTCTGCCTGCAGAATTTAATACTGACAGAGAGGGCAACAATTTAAACATTCTGCTCACAGAAGCAGCACTTTTTCATCACTGCATCATGCTGAACATGTCAAGTAATTTGCAGGGTGTCCAGGGACTGGGAGATACCATGAAATAGTTGTTTAATGAATGAAGTCTGGGAAATTAATGGAATCAGTTGCTGGTGTTGCAAACTCGGGGGGACTGGTTACTTCAGAAATTACTAGGCTTTTTCCAACACTGTAAGTGAGGTGCAATACGGTATATTTCTGTTTACAATATCCATAATGAAGAAATTGATTAAAAAATATGGAAAGGATGCTGCTAAGTACAGCATAGACTGCTTATAACATAAGTCTCCAGAGTCACAAATATCCGCACTATAAGTGGTACTGCACTATAACTAAAGCAACATTTTTCAAAGGATGCTCATGTGCAAAACGTGATGAATGGGCTTTGGCGCGATTGTGGCAATTGAGGCATGTGATTTAGGTGTAAATTTGCATGCACTTAAATTTGTAAATGATGAAAGACGTCCACCGACTTGCGTTGTCGGCATAACAAACACAGGAAAAAAAAGAAAAGAGCGCCGTAGTGGAAAGCCGCCAACGGACCTCCTTGTTTACGTGGACTTCGCTGCGGTACCACACTGCGCAGAATCTATATGTTGAACGGCATTTAAAATTCCACGTGCTTTCGATTTTCCGAGTGCGTGCACGATGTAGAAAACAGTGGCGACCACGAACCATCACTCTAGTGTTGCACGTGCACGCTGTCATTTTCGTTTAAGATTTAAGTCACCCCTTCCAAATGCAACAACTGCAAAACATTTCGTTGACTTGGCACCAAACTGCAACTTTGATGGTCTGCGATCACTGCCGACGAGGCAGCTAGTGCTCGTTAGGTCCAGCGTGTGGGTTTCAACTCGGTATTCCGTGGTGGAAGGCTTGCCCAAGACAACACGGAGATCACACGTAGAGGAGATCACACTCGCGAGCTAAACCAAGGGCAAGACTTGTGAAACAAAGTTTCGGTTAGCGGTCGGGAGAACAGCATGGCAACTATCCTGCAAAAGTCAGCCATGCTTGTGGAACGACTGGTGGCAAAGGCGAAAGCTCGATCGTGTCTTAAAGCATTGTCATCTGCGAGGAAATCGAGGCCTTTCAATTTCAATTTCAATTTTTATTTTGGACATAGTTACATAACATGAAATATGTCCACGAGGCAAGGCAAAAGGAGACTCGTATGTCTCCTGACGAGGCCTTGTGCCTGATATCTGCTTTCTACGATGACGCAACAATTTTCACAACAGAAAACTGAAGAGCCAAACAGCGGTAATGCACATTTGATGTGGAAGCGGGCACCAGTTCGCGGTCGCCCGTTTGGAGTGGAGCACGCCCACAGCAAGCAGTCGGAGCAAAGGGGGCAAAGGCTTCCTCCGTCATGTAGGTAACCATGTGCCCTCCTCACACCACGCGTCTGCATCGTGCTGCTACTGCCCCCTCTTTTTCTTTCTTATTCACCCCACCTTGCTTCTTGTTTGTTCACTCCGCACACCGTCGTTACTAGAGAGCAACAATAGCATGCACCTTCGCTGAGAAGCACGCTCACTCCCTCGCTTTTCTGAGAATTTTCCGGTGACCGCATTAGAGCCGGTTTTTCATCACGGGGAACTGCACAATAAGCGGTCTGCGTATACATGGAGCGCTATGGGAAGGCAAACGGGAGTCATAAAAAACCACATCATAGCCGGCCCACGACTGTAAGCGGTTACGTTATAAATGTCCTGAGCTGTATATAGCTGCATGTGGATGGCTCCCCATGATACACCACTGAACGAAAAGTGTCTGCACCAGTTGACATGCTTGTCAGAGCGCATCCACATGGAATAATGATAAGTGTGGCTCAGTATGGTACGACCAGGCATGAGCTTTCTGTTCAACTAGGGTGGCGATACGGGCTTGTCGGTTCATCATACTTGAGAAAGAGGTAGCGCCCTTAATTCTTAATAGTTTACACATAAAAAAAGTATTCCTACCCCTGTGAAGCTTATGTTTCCTAGTATCTGGCTATGTGCCTAAAGCAAGATTTCGATGAGTAGTTCTTGCTCCATTGTTCCCGGAAACAATGGTAATTAATATGAATTAACTTTGGAACAAATTGACATATTTGAAGACTAATTGCATATTTGGAATCAGCAAAGAAAACTAAACAAGACTGTGCAGTTTCATTAAATTTGGTAAAGGGAATCTTGATGATTTTTAAAAACCCTCTTCCCCCTTAAGATTGTATCAAAGAAACAAGCCCTCAAAATTCCCTTCTTTCATGAATCCACTTGGTTGTATCGTAGCACACACAGTGACCTTAGATGGCTGAAAGGGCTGCCAGGAGCTGCACTGCAGCATCTCAATAATGCCGTATATTACTGATTATAAGTCGACGTTTTTTTGTTTTTTTTCATAAAATGACCTTCCAAAGTTTGGGAGTCGACCTATACGCAGAATCATAAAGTCAACTTATCTGTGGGGTCCGACGAAAGGTCGTCGTCCTTGGATTCACTGCTATTCAACGCATCTATAACATCAGTCACAGAGGCAGTAGAGTCGCGGGAACTGCTATCTCCCAACGCAGAAGCCACGCTTCCAGAGCTGGATATTTTTGCGATCTGCCGCGATGATTACGAAAACATGCGAAACATGGAGCGTGTTTAAAAATCATCGCCGCGCGGCATCAGTGCGAACTGCTTGGGAAACAAGGTCTCGAAAGCAGCATTTCAAACCTTTGATAGAGGGCGAATGATGCGCTATGGAAAAATGAGGAATTTATGTTGCGATACGCCCCGCAGTTTTGTTTTCGTACAATAGAAATGATTTGTTGACAAACCATGGGTGTTCGACAGCAAAGCTGGCAGCGCCGTGTGGGCTGGCGACACTTCATGGGGAACTAAACCACATCGCCAGTCACATGTGCCCACAAGCGTCTTCGCGTCTTTTTGCACTCACGCCTTTTCGCCATTTCTGCATTTCGCTTCGTTTGTGAACAGTGGTGTGTGCGATTTGCGACGCTGCCCAACGGACTCTAAGATGCCACCACTATGCCGGCAACAGTACAGTGCTGCTTTCAAGAGCCAAGCGATCCTCTACGCAGAGTCGGAAAGCAACGTTGCAGCAGTGCGCAAGCTCAATGTGTCGGAAAAGTGCGTGAGGAAATGGAGAAAACAAAGGATCAAGATCTTCGTGTGCACTGCTACACGCTGTTCCTTTCACGGACTGAAATGCCCCATGGCAGGCATGTCCTGCAATCATCAAAATGTGTGTTTGGCACCAAATTTTCACAAAGTAGGAATTTTCCCGACGTGTACAATCTCCCATGTCAGCTTTACATATTGCCCTAGAGAGGGCTTTTATTCCATTACCACTAAATTTTGCGAAGCCTTTAAAGAAAGTGTTATCATTTTACATTTGTCTTGTGTAACGCGTGCAATGCATTCATATGGTTTAGATAAGTTCACATCCTGCAAGTGTGGGCGTGTAGCCCAATGGCTAAGACACTTGTCTTTGGAGAATGGGGGGCTTGGGCTCAAACCTGGCCAGCCCTGCCAAGAAAACTTATTTTGTTTTATACTCTTATTTCTTTATGTCATTGATTGTCTTATGTTACAGATGGGTAAATTGATGGACAGATGGATAGATAGACGGACAGTATTGTCGCATAGCCTGCTTGAAAATGCTTAGGCATTTAAAAAACAAGTGCTTTGATTCAGCTTCCCATGTTCTTAAGTGAATTTCTACATAGACATGACACATATTGCTTCCACTTGTCTTAAAACCTATACATTTTCTGTTACTGTTAGTTGTAGTTCTTGCTCCAACTTTGTTTCTCCTTGCATTGCTTCATGATGTTGAAATGTTGCCCAGCTTGACATTTATTTCCATGCTTCATTGTGGTGCAAGTGTGCTCCAAACTTAGCAGATAGGTTTTGTTCAGACACACATTTGCAGTGTTGCACTCTTTAGAGCAAGCACTAGGGCTTCATTGCCTTGATGCATTTCTTATGTTCCTGTATGTTTGCATTGCTTGTGTTGAAATGGGACTTTTGTACGAAGGCTGTTTTCAAAGTTGCATGCTGGCTGACACTTCTTCCTTGCATCTTTTCAGGGAAGCTGTTCTTTTCGGAGATGGCCAGTTCTAGTCCACTGCACCAGCTGCTTGTGGTTCTCTTTGAGCAAGCCAGGTCCCCTCACAAGCAGGTGGGTGCGCACGAGGACACATATGCTGGAGCATGCCGGCTTGCAATGGACCATTTTCCAAAGTCACGGGACCCCCTAGTAACGGACAGCTGAAGTGCCCCGGATGAAAGCCCCACATTCCTATTGACATTTGCTGGCCAGCAGGCTCTCTCGCCAACCTCTGCCACCAAAGGAAAATGCGTTGCTGCATGTTTGGAAAATGGTCCATTGGCATCCCTCTCTAGAGCTGCCGTGCATAGTGGACTTTCCTCTGTCATTCAGGCACTGACTGTTGACTGTAAATGAAAGAACTCTGTCCTTTTGTTACACGGTACATTCTACGCAAAATACAGTAAAACCTCGTTAATACGTATTCGCTGGGAATGTGGCATAACTCCGCATTAAACAGAAGTATGCAGTAATTATAAGGTATAAGTAAGGCCCCTAGCTTTCCGCGATTCCGCGAAAAATCACGGAATTGACGTGTTTTCGCGGAAAAGTGAAAAAAATGTAGATTCCGCGAAAAATAACTGAATTTACGTTTTTTTTTTTTTTTCGTGGAAATGCAAAAACAACAAAAAAACGTTACAGGCCACGCTTCTGTGAACTACCGAGGAACACTGTTTCTCCAGCTTCTGAAAGGTGTCTCTACACGCCGTTAAAACGACAGATAAAGTAGAGGGTGACGGGAAAGTTCTGTATTTACTCGAATCTTAAGTGCACCTAGTTATCTGGAGTTTAATATGCACCGGAATTCAATGTTGCCTCATTTTTGAAAACATAAAACAGTCATGTCCCTATTTTGATGATTAGGAAAACGAAAGGGTCATGGCACCCTCATAGACAGTCACCCTGATTACCCTCCGTATTCTCAAACAAGCCTCGACTCGAATTTCGTCCCTCACTTGACCGAGTTGAGCATAGCGCCGCTGCTCGACTGAAAATGACGCCGCGCTTCTCAAGAATTACTGCAGATTATCGCTGATATGTGGTTACTTTTTCTGCCGAGAAACAGCGCTCCGATCGACTTTCTCCTAATAATTCAGTTTATCGGGCTGTGTGACGTACTCGCAACCACACTAACAACATGTTTTGTCGCGAAGGCAGTTCCGTTACGTACTCGATAGCAACGCGGAGTTAATATTTTTGTACTCTCTTTACGAAAAAGTAAAAAAGTTCGCGTTAGATGTGAGCAAATCAATGCGCTAGTGTATGTTATTAATTCATGGAAAAATGGTTCATTTGCTCTATCGTCTTTAACTAGCGAGAGAAATTGAAGCCGCCAGTGGCCGCCACCACTTAACGGTAGGCGTACGTAGCCGTAGGGCCGTAGCCACCTATCCATCCAACGCACTTGCTGTTTGCGTCTCCCTGTGCACGTGTTCCCGTTTGCTTTGGTTCGAGATCGATGCGCGAATCAAGATGGCACCTTCAGGATCTCATTTAAGCAAAACGACAGCCAAGGAACGCGCTCGAGAGTACAAGCACGCTGACTTTTACGAAGATGGAGGTGTGCTTTTTTGCCGGACTTGCGCGAGAGCAGTTGACCATCGCCGCAAGTCAACTATTGACGAGCACATCGGGAGCAACCGTCATCGTAAGAATGCCGGAACAAGGGACTCCTCTAAGCGAAAAAGTGGTGAAGAACAATCAGAAGACGGAGCTGGGGGTTCAGGAATGCCGAAAAAGCAAAGTCGACTGCAAACGCTGGAATCCGCAATCACGGCTGGTGAAGCGAGGAACGACGTTGTTCTCAAATTCTTGGATGCACTGATATCTGCAAATATTCCCCTTGAGAAGGTGGACAACCCGAAACTGAGAACGTTTCTACAGACACACGTTCGGAACGGCGAGTCGGTGCATGGATCTGATGCGCTCCGCCGACGACTTCCAGAATTGTTCAAGAAGCACGAGGCAAATTTGAAAGCTATGTTTCAAGGCACCACAGTTTCAGTGATTACAGATGAAACGACCGATGACCGATCAAAATCGGTTGTGAACGTGCTGTTCGTTCAGTCAGCCAGAAGTGCGAGTACTTCGCTGCAACCTGTACTCGTGGAAGTGAAATTCGTGGATGAAGTGAACTCGTCCGGGATAGGCCGCATTGTGACAAGAACACTGACGAGGTACGGAGTTGAATTTGAGGATGTGTCGGGCTTTGTTAGCAATAACGCTAGCTATATGGTGAAGTCCTTTAAGGAGTGCATAAAGCCACTTTGCAAGGGTGCTGTTCACATTACGTGTGTAGCCCATACAGTGAACATTGTTGGCAGTACACTGCAGGAATCTTTTCCCTTAGTGGACAAGTTTGTCGCCTGTATGAAGAAGGCCTTCCGTCTCTCGAGTAGAAAGAGAGCTTTCTACAAATCACATCTGGAAGAGTGTGGAGTTCAATGTGCCAAGGCACCCCCAGCACCTGTCCAAAGCAGGTGGAATTCATGGATTGAGGCTGTTGAACAACATTCTGCCTACTTTGAGCACTATCCTACCTTGCTTAAGCAAGTCCACCAGAAGTATGGAGAAGCAGCGTGCGTTGATTCCCTTCTGAAACTTCTTAGTGAACACTCAACTGAGCTTAAGTACAGCATGCGATGCATTGCAGTATTTGGAAAAAAAGTTTCAAGCTTGCTGAAAGCAGCAGAGGGTCAGCGCATAGCCTGCTACAAAGCGTACAATGCTTTATTTACACTTTGGGGTTACCTTGAAGCAGCTTCAAAGGAGGATTTTGCAGCAGAATTGAAGAGAGAAGATGTCGCACATGATGAGGCCCATCAGATTGGTAACAAGATGACGGCTGCAATGACCAAAGCGGTTAACAAAGCACTAGTATACTTGGAGAACTCCAACACCTGGAAGTTCTTCAAAGATGTTAGGTGCTTGGACCCTCTGCAATTTGGGTGCCTTTCCAAGAAAAGGTCCGAGTTGACAGGTGTGCCTCAGCTTGCAGGCGAATCGCTAGTTCTAGCTGCCGAATGGGAGGTGTACCTGAAGAGTGCCCATGAACTAAAGACCACTGACAGAGACTTGGCTCCATTTCTTTCCACACAAGAAAACCTAGGAGCTGACTTCGATGTCCTGGCTTTCTGGGCAGGGATGCAGCAACTCACTCCAAACCTTTCGTCAATTGCCCGGAAGTACCTGGCAATACCAATCAACTCTGTTGATGCAGAGAGATCGTTTAGCCGTTATGGTGACTCTCTCAGTGAAGAGAGCACCAAGTATCACCTGATGCTCTCCCACAACAGTTTCCTGCAATTTTAATTATTGCAGGCATGTTTTGAGCCTGAACGTGTGCAATAAATAAACTGTTACGTGTGCCTTGCGTCTGTTCAGTATTGCCGCAAAAATTTGCATGTTTAAGGTTGCCGCGGAATTTTGCAGATTTCACTATTTGGAATTGCAGAATTCCAAATTTTCCACCGCATAAAGTTAGGGGCCCTAGGTATAAGTTTGCATCTCCTGATGTGCGCTACAACTACAAGCAATGATGTAATTGTAATGCCACAGTAAATGTTGCCTAAATACCCACTACAAAGCATTAAAAAAAATTTTGCTTTCTTGCAAAATCTTCCAATAGCACATGATGGTAATGCCAAGGAGCATTTCAGAACAATTACAAGGTCCGGAATACACGACAACTACATCACAAGATTAGTTCCCGAAGAAGAGTGCATGCGCTGTATCGCGGACTGCATTGCTAGTTTCACAGCATCTGGTATGCAAATTGAGGCTTCTGGTCCTATCCGGCTTTTGGTAAACTATCCTCTGGAGAGGAAGCTTTGAGCCGTACTATCAGATAAAGCAGGTTATATTATAACTATGCCAGACAGCATGTTCTCAAAAAAAGCTTTAACAACCATCATAAAGAATTTTTGAACAGTAAAACTCAAGCCATTGGTAGTTTGGCATTGCGCTACCTCCTGTTAACACTTTCCTGTCCGCACCTGTACCCATCGATAGCTCGCTATCGATGGTTTTCAACTTAAAATGTTGCTGCGTTAGGAGAGCTTACGGACAGCTAACATTATCGATTGAATTGCCTTTTAAGTAGAGAGGGCCGAATGCTCGTAGCTTCAAGGGTGGCATCGCACGCACCTGCCTCTTGGAAACGGCAAATTTCAGCGGATTCTCATGAGTCTAATTCATAATTTTTTTATGGTGGCAGCAGCGAAGACTTGGAAGATGATTTTGACTCATTGGACAGCAGCACAGACAGCGAAAGTGTGTTGAGCAGCCACAGAACGTCAACAGGTATCCGCCGGTAACTGTCGTTTTGATCTCCTAACCTAATGGTCGCGGCCGCGCTCCGTTCTAAATATATCCGGTGTGTTCTAAAGGTCACAGCTGTCATCTGCAGGTTGTCAACACCATTTGGGCGGGACCGCTTTCAGGCAGCTGCTTAACGAGTGGAGCTTAGCGCGAAAAGGTGACCCGCAGTGGTCGTCGCCATTGCACTCCATAGTGCCGCGCGGCATTTCATCTGACCCGTCGATTTGTTCGTGCCGTTCTTTGCATAAGAAATAATTGCCGAGATGTGAGACAAAACTAATGAATATGCATGTGTGTATACTCTAGAGCCAAAAATAAAAGAGAAAATGAATGTTTCCTGCAGACATGCTGCACAAATTAGTGCTTCACCGCATCACGTATCTGGATTGCGCGCTGGCACTATAGCCACTTGGGCTAACGTTTTCTTTTGTATCTCAATAACGGCTGCAAATAGAATGCTTATATTTTCAGGGTTATTGGATATAACATTTTTGGTGAAAACTTGTATTCTGAAATTTTTTTATGTTCACTTAATGCAAAGTAGCACTGATTTATTTACAGCCTGTTCTCTTTTTTGTTAAAAAATTCCATACTAAAGTTTTTTTTCGCGAATTTTGTTGTAATGTTAACTTTCAATCTAATGCCGTTAGAAAGTGCATTACTTGTTTTACAGATTAGTACCATACATTGTAGTAACAATAATTTTGTGTGGCAGTAGAAAAATTGTTAACTAGAGTACCCAAAAATGGCCTACTTTCCCGCGGACAGGAAAGTGTTAAGATGTAATCTTGATAAATTAGTTTGCAGTGTCAAGGAGGTTAAGTTGCTCAATGTAGAATTAAGGAAAGAAGATTACTTTTAAGGGCTCGTTTTTCTTTGTTAGACACAATATTAATGAGAACTAACAGACAGTAATGCCAAGGAAAGTATAGGGGGTGTTATTTGTAGTACACTCAAACCTCATTATAACAAAGTCGCATCTGCCACGACAGTAACTTCGTTATATCCGAAAATTTGTTATAAACATTTATTTGTAACACTGTAGCTATGACAAGACTATTCTTCATTTATTTCGTTATAACCGATAATTCGTTATATCCGTATTCGTTATAACGAGGTTTGAGTGTAATCAGAATATAAATGTGAAGAAAGTAAAGTGGACGAAAAGGTAACTTGCCACCGGCAAGGACCGAACCTGCGACCTTCGAATAGCGCGTCCGATGCTCTACCACTGAGCTACGGCGGCGGTCATCTCCCTGTCCACTTTATAGGGTATATATGTGGATTGAAACTTAGGAGTGTCAGTCAGCGCCAGTCGCAGCCATGACAGGGAGTGTGGAACACTCTTTTTTTCTGCCTTTTTGGCATCACGTAGCACGTGATCTATATACGAGCAGGCAGCTGACCAATAATCCCTCGCATACTACCTGAAGGCATCATGTCTGCCAGAACGAGACCCTCGCTATGAATGAAGGAAAGATTACTTTTAAGGGCTCGTTTTTCTTCGTTAGACACAATATTAATGAGAACTAACAGACAGCAATGCCAAGGAAAGTATAGGGGGTGTTATTTGTAGTAATTAGGATATAAATGTGAAGAAAGTAAAGTGGACGAAAAGATAACCATGGCTGCGACTGGCGCTGACTGACACTCCTAAGTTTCAATCCACATATATATACCCTATAAAGTGGACGGGGAGATTACCGCCGCCGTAGCTCAGTGGTAGAGCATCGGACGCGTTATTCGAAGGTTGCAGGTTAGGTCCCTGCCAGTGGCAAGTTATCTTTTTGTCCACTTCACTTTCTTCACATTTATATTCTAATTACTACAAACAACACCCCCTATACTTTCCTTGGCATTGCTGTCTGTTAGCTCTCATTAATATCAATGTAGAATTGTTTTTTTCGGCCAAAACGCATAAGCACGAGATGCCTTTTTGATAAGGGTGTGCGAATATTCGAAATTTCGAATGTTTTTCGAATAGTGTTTGCTATTCGATTCGATTCGCACTGAAATTTTACTATTCGAACTATTCGAACTTCCCAAAGACAAATGCAGTCAACGTCCGGTTGAAAGTGACCCCTTCAGATTTTTAATATGTTTCACCTCATTACACTCTCGTATTGCGGCAAAGCTGCCTTTCAAGCTCCGTTACGGTCGAATTTAGCCAAGAGACAAAGTCCGGTTGGAAATGGTCCCTAGATTTTCAATATGCTTCGCCTCCTCACACCCTCGTATTGCGGCAAAGCTGCCTTTCAAGGTCCGTTACGGTCGAACAGCCAAGAGACAGTCAACGTCCGTTTGGAAGTGGTCGCTAGATTTTTCAATATGCTTCACCTCATCACACCCCCGTATTTCGGCAAAGCTGCCTTTCAAGCTCCGCTACGGTCGCAAATGTATTAACTCGAGAAAACACTGGTTCCAACATGGAGATGAAAGATGTGGCAGAGTTGGGGGCTCAATTAATGCTGTTTTGGACCTGAAATTTGGGCAGGAAGTCCGGACGCCGAAGCTTTTTAGCATCCAAAATTTCAGGTGTTCTTATATATCGACGTCTAGGAGGCAGATTTGGAACTCCGAACTTGAAGGGAGCACACCCTTGTCTGCCACATCAGTTGGCCTTCCACAGAAGTTGAAGAGAAGGAGAGGCTGAGGAAATGGCATCTCTGCCTATCACGTGTAAAGTGTTGTCGGCAACACTTTGGTTGCACCAAATCATGTACATAAATACAATTCGGCCTCTGCATTGCCTCATTCTTGATAAGAAAGACAACTATGAAATATGACCCCACCAGTGCTTCATCAACCTAGCAAAAAGAAACACTTTCATGTTGCGATCGCACAAGAACATATTTAGGGATTCTCTGCAGGTTTTCTGTAAGTTCACTTCGAATTATTCGAAAAATGTGTGAGAAATATTCGAAAATTATTCGAAATTATTCGATTCGATTCGCACTCAATCTTTATTATTCGAATTCGCTTCGCACCCAAAATTTTGCTATTCGCACAGCTCTACTTTTTGAGCAATTGTTTCAGAGAAAGTAGAGTGACCACCCATTCCACCACTTGTGGGACTGTCACGCATTGACGGCTGCTGTCCTTTATCCAGCAAGAGATACAAAATTCTTCAAAAATGCCCCGCTTTTCACACATTATTAATTTATTATCTTTGTTTTGCAGTGCTTTGAGTTCCGCTGCATTTGACCACCCTGTTAGATGACGTGTTAGCTGCAAGCACTCCAAGATACTCCAAGCTGCCAATAAAAGCAAAAACTGCATAGCCCCCTGTCTGCATTTAGCTGAAATGATGCATCTACTTCAAATAACAAGCACCAGGGCTGCATTCTAGAACATTAATTGATACAAGCTAATCTTCACTCTTAGCATTATAACAGGGCTTCTAGTTTACCTGTACTTGCAATGATGTATGCCATCGAAGGCTGTAGCATCAAAAAATGTGCTCATCCGGTAAATATGTAGTTAAGAATGGCAGAAGTGGTGTGAGAGGTCAGCTGCTGCACAAAAATTATTTTGATGCATAAACACCATGTGGTGTAATGGAATCTGCTAATACTAACAACACATGATGTTTTCTGCACTAAATCACTGTGGTCTAAATAAGGACAAAAATTACAATGGGACACCAACCCCTGTTTGTCAAGTCACCATGCCGGACACTCGACCTCTGGATGGTCACTTTAATGGTCTGTAAGGCATTATGTCTGTAAGCCATGGTCTGTAAGGCATTATGTGCAATTTGTTGATGTGACGCTTGATGACGAAGAATTATGGCTGAGCCCTTTGTAATGGGTTGGAAGCTTTAAGACCCACTAGTTACGTAACTCATATTGTGTGACGCCGGTCTTTTTAACTGTCCCACCACGCTTTATAACATACGTTAACCTGAGAGAGGTAGAGGGAATAAACTTTATTGAGACCCCGTGGAAATGGATCATGGGAGCCTTATGGGCTTCCTTGGCAACCAATAGAAGTGCACTTGCGGGGAACCCACTACGCTATAAATCATAATTTTTGTGAAGTAGGGAAGCAGCCACTATGCAATTTTTCGTCATTCTGCGGAGAACCGTGGTACTCGCTAAACACCTGTAAGACATGATGTGCACTTTGTTGATGCTGTGGCTGATGACGATGAAGAATTATCGCGAAGGCCTTTGTAATGGGTTGGAAGCATTCAACAACCCACTCATTGCGCAATTCGCATTGTGTGACGCCCGGTTACAGAATTCGCGTTTGTGTGACGCCTGGTTGTTATTTTACTTTTCAACCACACTACATTACATATGTTAATGCAGTTCCTTCCCGCCATGAAGCCTGTATAGGGTCTTTTTGCAACGCAGTTTCAAGCACCGGCATGGCTCCGAGGTAGAACACTGGGCTCCCATGCAGAGGGCCCAGGTTCAAACCACGTTCCATCCCGGATATTTTTTCTGATTTTAATTTTTGTCTTATTTCGCGCGATAGCGGTTACGGACACCGGCGGCGGTGGTGGCGGCAGACAACTACGGCACCAAAAACGGCCCTTTTGTGATCTCATAACAGCTTTCGCTGTAAAAACCGGCGTGGTGGCACCCGCGAGCGGCGGAATGAGGTTTGAAGGAAGGGGTGAAGGGCACGCCCACACATGCGCCTGTTGCAGCGAGAACGCCGGCTCGAGGGGTGCAGGCCCGCCTGCCCTCCTCGCTCACAGCTGCACACACAAACAAATGCTCACTCTCGCCTCGCAGTCACTGTGGCTTCAAGCGTGCCATGCGCGGTGCCGCCGCTTTGCGCTCCGTCGACGGCGGGGCAACTGCAGAAGATGCATGCGGCTCCTGCTCATGCCACAAAGACAAAATTCGGGGTAAGATCCCTAGGTTGTCGGTGGCGAAAATTCGTTACATCAAGGGTGCCTCCTGCTGCCACTTCGTTACATAGAGGTCCCAAATACATGTGCTTCTATTAGATGTAGCTAGTTACCTGTAGAACTTCTTTATATCACGGAGTTTCACAGACCATTTTTTCTCATGCATAATTCACAGGCACTGGTTCAGTGTTTGACAAAGGAAAATGCTGGCAGATGTAAAGGTTTTAGTATGGATACTGAAGACATTTATTACTTTCTTGTACAAAAGAAGGGGAATTGTTTGAGGGGCTCATTTCTCTGTTAGACAACACTATGCCAACAGACAATTAAAACCAAGGAAAGCATCGGAGACATTATTTGTTGTTTTTTTAACTGTAGTGTAATAATTTTGACCTAAATTGAAAGGAATTAAAGTCGAAAAAAAATCACCCTTTTCGTTGGTGGGGGAACCCACAACCTTCAATTTACGCGAATTACTCCCTGCCGATAATTCTTCCGCGAATTCTCTGTGCCTCATGAATTGTTGTTACAAAGCCTTTAAGGCTATTAATGAACAAGTGCGGGAATTACAGAGAAATGTGGCATTTCAACAGAAAGTCATTCCTGGATGCTATAAACGTCTTTGCGATTAAACATACATGATTTGCCGTGTGCAGGTGAGAGAGGCTTCCCTGCACTGCCTTGGCATCCTCGGCCCTGTGGAGTGGCACCTGCCGTGCCTATCGACAGCGCACTGGAACCCCATCTCGGGCATGGTGGACGAGGCAGACAAGGGCTGTCAGGACATCACCTATGCATTCATCTTCCGCAGAATGGAGCGTTACCTAAGCCATCCAGAGTAAGCATTGGCACTTCACCACAGTTCCCACTGTGTCATTCAAGGCAGCGCTGTTTAATATTAACCCCTTAACCGTTTTGGACGAGCACAGCTCGTCCTTGCCGAACTGTGCCCAAAACGTTTTGGACTAGTGTCGCTCGTCCGCTTGAGATAATATCTCCCCATGAACGTTTGAACGAGACTCGCTCGTTTCCAGGCTAGTTCATGCGTCACTTCACAGATGGCAGCCTTTGCTTGGCAATTTCTTTTATTTTAACCGCCATTTCACATTTTTTCGCGACTCGTGTTTAGAAAATGTTGTCCAGTGAAGGTGACGGGTACTTTGCTCGTCCGTTGTCGCGTAAAAGAAGCCTTTCGTCATCGTACAGCTCGTCAGGCGCTAATTATTCAGTGAATAACTTAAAGCCGCACAAAGAAACGAGGACAACGAAGGAACACTCACAACAGGACTAGCGCTGAACTGCCAACTGATGATGATGATGAAATAAACTTTTAATTTGCCAAAACAGTGTCCCCGAGCTCTTAAGCTTGGGGTCACTCTAGGTGGGAGGGTCCCTTAGTCCAGGAATCCTCTGGCCGCGATCGCCTCCCAGGCCCTGGCGACGAGTCCACGTTGGTCGTCTAGGTCCCGTGCGGAGATCTTGGCCTCCCACGTCTCGGCGAGGAGGTTGTTGCGGGCGGTCGTTGCGGGCTTGTTGTCGGCATCTTGGGGGCGCCACGGGCACTCGAGTATGAGGTGTGCCAGTGTGTCGGGAATGTCGCAGATCGGGTAGTGGTATGCATGAAGTGTCGGGTAGATGCGATTTAGCAAGATACCGTGCGTGTACGTGTTGCTTTGCAGTCTTCGGAATGCTGTTGTTTCTTCTTTAGTCAGCTTGGGGTGAGGTGGCGGGTACACCCTGCGAGCTAGGCGATGGTGTTGCAGCATGGCGTTATACGTCGGGGGTACGGTCTCCACTTCTGCTGCAGTGCTGGCTAACCGTGGTTCGAGTGAGGCGGTGAGGGGGGCCCGGTTGACGTGACCGCGGGCCGTGGTGTGAGCCGCTTCGTTTCCCTCGAGCCCCTCGTGCCCCGGCACCCACACTACGCAGGTGTAAGGAAGCGGAGTGCTGCTCTTACTCAGAATTTTGAGTGCCTCAATTGAGATTCGGCCTCGCGTGTAATTGCGGACAGCAGATTGGGAGTCTGTGAAGACTACGAGCGCGTCCGTGCTTGTCGTTGTGGCGAGGGCGATCGCCGCTTCTGCCGCCGCCTCGGAGCTCCTCATCCTGACGGTGGCAGATGCCAGCTTATTTCCTCCTGCTTTGACTACGCTTAAAGCGTAGGCGTTTTTGCCCGGGTATTTAGCCGCGTCGACGTAACGAGCGTCTGAATCGTGCTGGTGTCGTCTTTGGATCATGTCGACTCGAGCGATTCGTCGTTTCCGATGATACTCGGGATGCATATTACGCGGCACTTGGGCGATGCTCAGTGAGTCTCGGAGGTATGGCGGTACCTTCACTTTGCGGTCCGCCTCGCAGACGTAGCGCTCCCCATAGCCCAGGTGCGCAAGGACCGATCTGCCCGTCGACGTGAGCCTCAGTCTCTCGAGTTGACTGGTCCGTTGTGCTTCTACCAGCTCTTGCCAGGTGTTGTGTACCCCCATTCTGAGGAGTCTGGTGGTCGACACCATCGGAGGTAACTGAAAATTCACCATTTTTACCCATGTCACAAAAAAAATCTCTTGTCATAATTATTCAGATGCCGAAGTTTACTTCGATGACTTGACGTGTTATATCCACCAGTTTCTCGACGATGACATTATT
The DNA here is from genome assembly GCF_013339695.2 of Rhipicephalus sanguineus. Lineage (NCBI taxonomy): Eukaryota > Metazoa > Arthropoda > Arachnida > Ixodida > Ixodidae > Rhipicephalus > Rhipicephalus sanguineus. The sequence goes on along the minus strand of NC_051181.1, from coordinate 37,402,097 downwards.
TCGCGAATCCTGGAAGACACTAAACTGTTATGCTAATTTGAGTTAAAATATGTTTGCAGTGATGGAAGTGCTGCTCCAATTGCTCCAAACTGCTCAAAAAAAGAAATGCTGCTCCATGCTGCTCCAAACTGTATTTTTTGTTGGTAACTGCTCCAAACCTGCTCCGAAATGGCACTTGGGAGCTGAAAACAGTGCACTTTAACCGTGTGATCATCCAGCGAGCCTAAACAAAACCAAAAACAAGCTGTATACTATCATCCTAGTATGCCGCATGTATACTAGCTGCATACTAGCATTGTCAATATATATCTCATTTAGCAATATATTTGTACCTGACAAGCAGACTATTTTGGTGAAATGTGTGCGAGATTAGTTCAATATCATGCTGCCGCTGTAACAAATGTGATGTGTGGCTTACATTTATCGCTTCATAAGGTTTGACCTCATTTATGCTACAAGAACAGGCGTTACGCGCATAGCTAGCTCATTGAGGTGCTTTTTTTTTTTTAATTTTCAGTGCAGGCTATTTTGGTGAAGTATGAAAATAACAGATTGCTTTGATCTCGTACCATTAATAAACTGCTTCTTTGGTGATGGTCATATGTGATTGTAGTTACTTTTATCATTGGGTGTTCAGCTTTATCGCTTTTATATAATTTCTGCCACAAGTACTGGCATTTTAAATGTATAGCTCATCTTCTTTAGTGTTCAGTGACCATCCATCTGCTTAATTATGTTCCTTGCAATCAGCACTGACTTAGTATGTGCAGTATGTTTAATAATAAATATTATGTTTATGAAATGCTTCAGTGATGCTTTAAACTCCAGGAGTTGCACAGAATATTTTGCCATCAGCTCCAAAAACACCGATTGCTGCTTCAAAGCAGCATTTTTTCTGCTCCAGAATCTGCTCCAAAAAGCAAAATGTCGCTTCCATTACTGTGTGAATATTTTTTCTGCACTCAAAACATGCTTTTTAGAAGCAAAAGATTAGATATGAATATTAAAAGAAAGTTAACATTTTTTGGCAGAAAATCTCTCAAAATATAAAATGGGGAAGGGGTTAAAGGGCATGGATCAAATTTTAACAGTTGAGTAGTCTTGGGACGGTGCTTCGCAAGAGCTGAACAAGCATTACTTTTTCTGCAGCACCAAGCTGTCTCATGCGGCATGCCAGGCACTCAAATCTGCACTGGCTACACCGGCAGGATTTGCCTTTGAATCGAAGCACAGACTCGATGGCGACATGAAGGACATCTTTTCTTTGCTGCACCCTTTTGTGCCTTCACGTTATGACGTAAGTCTCACCTTACGCTTTGCAACACACACCCTGTGTCGGGGCTTTGCTTTCAGAGGGTAGAAGGTGAGGGGCATTCTCTTGAGTCATGAATGTCACAAGTGAGCAGTAGCTGAAAATTGTAATTTCACGGGGATCAGAGCGTTTAGAAATTCTTAGATAAAAGGCTTAAGTCTCATTGGTTTTCGTTGTGTGTCTGCCTGATCGGATTGATTCAAGAGCTCCCTTTGAAATGTTTATACTTATTTGCTGGAGTGTATTCAACCTGTGATAAGATACGACTCTCTATATCTTCTGCCTCTCTCAGGGATCGTAAGTTGGACCGAGGTACGTAAGGTTTGAGCTCATTGAAGCTGTGATCTGCCCCATTAAAGGGGCCATGACAGGGTCACACAACAGTTTGTGGTTTTCAGCGATAAATAGAACTAGAGGGTGTATTATGCCTCTACATATATGAAAAGTGGACTGTAAAAGAATATTTCAGTGCAAAACAAGCCCTCAAAGTCGCCGGCTCTAAACTCGCCCATCGCCGGCAACCGCCATTTTTCCATGGCATTCGTGGCGTTATGCACTGCATGGAGCGGAGCCGTAGTCTTCTACCAAACTTTCAGCCGCTGAAAATAGTTCAATTTCAGTGCCAAGCTGAAGAAAGCTACCGTATTTACTCGAATCTAGGCCGGCCCCGATTCTAAGCCGACCCCCGAAATTCGCAAAGCCAGGAAAGAAAAAAAACTTAATCATTGTACTCGAATCTAAGCCGACCCCCCCACTTTCGCACATCGTTTTCTCGAAAAAAACATCGGCTTAGATTCGAATAAATACGGTAAACTATGCCACTTTCATGCGCAGCTCACCATGGAACAATATCATTCACCAGCATGCTGACACTTGCACAGCAAGCTTCTTGTTATGTCACGGCTCACAAGTGCACCTGTGTTGCCCGACTCTCAGACCACCCGCGTGTTTATAAAAATATTCAATTATATAAATTAAGTGCTCATCCAAATGGCGGCTTTTTGCACTCTTGGCGGGTTTTTGTTGTCGCCATTGCCATTACGTTCTGTATAAAGTCCAAATTAATAACCTTGCCTCGCGCATCGTGCGTTCTACACGCGAGTAAAAACACGCAAGTGCTGGGGACGATCGCGGCTGAAGCAGAGATGAAACGAGCCAGCCATCTCTGTAGCACGAAGGATGCATGCAATATCATCGCCCCGTGTCCGAAGCCTGTCGTTGGTGGCTCCTCAAGCAGAGAGGAAATGCCCCATCCGTTTTTTGTCGGGTGAAGGAGCACGAAGGGGCACTGAGGTAGGGGTGGCAGCGTTGCTCAAGGAGCAACTGCGAACCTTGATCATAAGGGCGTGATCATGAGTATTGGCAAATGCGTCATCTTGACAGACATTAGTAGACGGTTCATATACCCTTGTATGTGCTGTGCTCTGATCGCTTACTTCTTGTTGAGATGACAGGCAGCACGACAGGCTTACATCTGGAACAAGAACAAGCAGTTGGATGGGCAGTAGAATGAGGATTTATTTTTGCTTGCACTGACATATATTTAAAGTTTCCATAGCGGCGTTAAACGAACCTTGGTGCTTCAGAAAACACTTTTCTAAGGCGCTCGAAGCTTGCTAATATTGGATCATATTTACAAAAGATATTATTTATGTTAGGGAGTGCATTTTAGTATTTTGTTATAAGTGCTAGTGGCTGGTTGGGTTGTGCCTTAGGCTGTCTTCTAGCTAGAGCAGATTTTCTAATTTACACTCGTAGTTGTAGGCTTTGTTTTGAGTGTAGTGCATGTACTTTCTTTCAACTAATGTTTGCTTTAGGTGGTTTAAGTGGTGAACGTAGTCAACGTCGTCGCTACAGATCCTTCTTATGCGCCTCACCTGTTTGGTAAATACAGTGAAACTTCGTTAATACGTACCTGACGGGAACGTGGCATAACTTCGTACTAAACGGTAGTACGCATTAACCAGCAAGTGCAAATTTGCGTCTCCTGACATGCGCCATCACCGCTAACATAGAAATAAACACAGTACCACAGCAGAAGTACCCACCACCACGCCTTTTCTTTCTCTCTGTGCAGAAAAGATTCTGGCTCTCTCGCACGACCGTCTGATAGCGCGCGGTGGAGACGCCAAGGCGCATTTTGAAATTATTGCAGGGTCCGCAATACGCAGCGGCTGACATAGCGACAGAGTGGTCAGCTCTCTGCAATACATGTGTTCGCGTCTGCATCGCGATCTGCCACAAAGCGCAAACTTCAAGTTTTATTTAAACACGGTACGGCCGCATAGAGCCGATCGTCCCTGGCTAGTTGCATGCAGCGCGTTGCCTACTCGGCTCATGCCGTCACTGCGGTGCGGGGCCGCTTGCTGTACCGTACGCGCTTGCTTGCCGTGTGAATGTTCACACCCACTCTGCTCCAGACCGCGCACAGATGCGGCGAATAGCTAGTTGGGTTGTCGCGGCGACGACGAGCTTTACGCAAGTGATGTGCACACCGCATCTCCCCGTGCCCTAACGTTCCTGGTAGCAGACGGAGGTGCGTTTAGGCAGCTGTCTAACAAAAGCGTGCAGTATGGTTACAACAGCGCTACGCTTGATGTACCGTACGTGCGCTTGGCGTGAAATTGTCAATGCAGCATGGTTTCTCGGTGAACACGACGCTCAACTCTGCAACAGTAAGCTGCTTTCGTTTCTACAAAGCGGCGCGCACTTCAACGCCGTCTCGCGCAATGAGGCGAGTGATCGGCGGCCCAGCGCGCGGTAGTCGCCTATCAAAATCGTGCAGCAGGCTTAAGGTAGCGCTACGCCACACGCGTGCCAGAGCAGATAGCTGAAGGTGGCAGGGTTGCCGGCGATAAGTCATACTGACGTGATCGGTGGCGGCCACCATCACATCTTGGTTCTTTCCCGATGCTTATCCGCAAAGGCGTTGCCGCAATCGCGCGAAAGTTGGAATCATTGATCGACCGATCTCTGCGATTCTAGAAAAGATAGAAGATCTCTTGCGGCACATTTTGGTGTCGGCAAGTTCAGCGGCACTGTAATCATTTATGGCAGAAAAAGTTATCGCGGTACACGCAGGTACACACTAACCGGTAAGTATAGGACGAGCCACTACGGCTTAAGCGGTCGGCAAATGCATTAATCTCTATGAGACTCGGTCGAGGATTCGTCGCAACTATGTTTTACCCAATAGTACGTTTAAAGCGGGTACGTATTAACGAGGTTTGACTGTATCCCTTGTTTGCAGCTTCGCGTGTGACGACTAGTGGGATCTAGGTATTGTTGGCTATCTGTTGCTTTTCTGTGGAACGTCATCTTTAATTTTCCTCTTTCAATAGATACTGTCTTGTCTAGGAAGTTAACTTCACTGGAAGAAGGGTGCATTGCATGGTAAATTTAATACTTGGATGAAACTTGTGACAAACACTTGTGACAGGCCATCTGAGGTTGAACTGTGGTTGCCAGAAAGCACGAAGCCATTTTAACGCGATAGCGTTAAAGAGCTCGTTTCGCAGAAATTTCGGTGTTGCCGTTGGCGTCAGCGTCGGCGACGTTGGTTGTGAACGAAAAATCATCATCTTGCCTGTGACGGAAAAATCGAGAAAGATGCAAATAAAATAAATAATAAAAATCTTAGGTTCGAGTGAGAATCGAAACCAGGCCTTCTGCATGGCAAGCAGGTGTTCTATCACAGAGCTATGCCATTGCTTGAAACTGCTTCAGAAAAAAACACTATATGAATGTCATATAGTGGGAGGAGTTTCCTTAACGCATGTAATATTGCGTAGCATAAGCGTAGAATCATGCCAGCCATCAAAACATGCGAGTTGTACATGAATGGATGTTTTAAAGGCCCACCCATTACAAAGCGCTCAAGCATAATTACAGTAAAACCTCATTAATTCAAAGTCACTGGGACTGTGAAAAACTTCCGAATTAAGCAGGTTTTCGAATTAACAAAACATACAAAAAGCGGGATGCAAGGAACTTTAAATTACTGAAAGTAATCAGAGGTGGTCGTTTGGCCTTCTAGTTTGCGGCTCCAAGGGTTGTTTCCCAGCAATACCCGGTCCCGTTTTTGCCGAAAACCCGAGAAAACGGCGGACCTCGCTGCTCTCAGCGCAAAAAAAAAAGAAAGAAAAGAAAAAAAAGTCTCGTGGTCAGCTGAAATGCGTGCCTGCAGAAAAAAACGGCGTGCTTCACTGCAGCACAGTTGTGACATGCGGACAGCATGTTACCTGCTCCTCGCAGCGTCAGCGCGTCATGATGCGACGATTCGCCCATTCTTTCTGGTAAAATAAAGAATATGATAATGGCCAGTGTGACGGAATCCGCGATCTGTTCTGGCTGGAAAACATGATCATTGAAGTTTTCGAACTGAGTTTTCGAAGTAGGGCATTACAGGCAAGTGCAAGGCAAGTGCGCAAATTGCTGGAGCAACCGCCAGTCGGAGGCTCGCATACATCATGAATTCCGTCAGGTCGTCCTTTATTATCTTTTCTTTTCCCAAAAAGGACAGTTAAATCATGATGCTCTGACGTTGTGAGAAGCATGCGACATGCTGCCCGCATGTCACCGCTGTGCTGCAGTGAAGCACGTCTTATTTTCCGCAGGTGCACATTGTAGCTGACCATGAGACCGTGTTTTCTGTTTTTCTTTATTACTTTTTTTGCGCTAGCACCAGCGAGGCTGGGTTGCTTCAACTGTCACACATTAATATCGCTACACTGCACTGCCCTGTGGCCTCTAATGGCCATCGCTTCCGCGGAGTTGCGGCGAAATTGGGATCGGGAATTGGCACATGGCACCCAAAGTTTTCTAATTAACCGGGCTGGCGCTGACCGCCGCTTCAAAATATCCACTCAGATTTACATTGCAAAATACGGGACCGCAGAAACCCTTCAAATTAAGCGGGATTTCGACGAATTAATGAGGTTTTACTGTACTCATCTTCAGCTGCAAAAGCATCAACAAAGTGAGCAGCTGTGTAGGTTCGCGTGTTGCCTTATGGATAGGGGTGTGCGAATATTCGAAATTTCGAATATTTTTCGAATGGTGTTTGCTATTCGATTCGATTCGCACTGAAATTTTACTATTCGAACTATTCGAACTTCCCAAAGACAAATGCAGTCAACATCCGATTGAAAGTGACCCCTTCAGATTTTCAATATGCTTGACCTCATTACACCCTCGTATTGCGGCAAAGCTGCCTTTCAAGCTCCGTTACGGTCGAATTTAACCAGGAGACAAAATCCGGTTGGAAGTGGTCCCTAGATTTTTAATATGCTTCACCTCATCACACCCCTGTATTGCGGCAAAGCTGCCTTTCAAGCTCCGTTACGGTCGAACTTAGGCAAGAGAGAACGTCTGATTGAAAGTGGTCCCTAGATTTTCAATATGCTTCACCTCCTCACACCCCCGTATTGCGGCAAAGCTGCCTTTCAAGCTCCGTTACGGTCGAACTTAGGCAAGAGACAGTCAACGTCTGATTGAAAGTGGTCCCTAGATTTTCAATATGCTTCACCTCATCACACCCCCGTATTGCGGCAAGCTGCCTTTCAAGCTCTGCTACGGTCGCAAATGTATTAACTCAAGAAAACGCTGGTTCCAATATGGAGATGAAAGATGCGGCAGAGTTGGGGGCTCAATTAATGCTGTTTTGGACCTGAAATTTGGGCAGGAAGTCCGGACGCCGAAGCTTTTTAGCATCCAAAATTTCAGGTGTTCTTATATATCGACGTCTAGGAGGCAGATTTGGAACTCCGAACTTGAAGGGAGCACACCCTTGTCTGCCACATCAGTTGGCCTTCCACAGAAGTTGAAGAGAAGGAGAGGCTGAGGAAATGGCATCTCTGCCTATCACGTGTAAAGTGTTGTCGGCAACACTTTGGTTGCACCAAATCATGTACATAAATACAATTCGGCCTCTACATTGCCTCATTCTTGATAAGAAAGACAACTATGAAATATGACCCCACCAGCGCTTCATCAACCTCGCGAAGAGAAACACTTTCATGTTGCTATCTCACAAGAACATACTTAGGGATTCTCTGCAACTTTTTCTGTAATTTCACTTCGAATTATTCGAAAAATGTTTGAGAAATATTCGAAAATTATTTGAAATTATTCGATTCGATTCGCACTCAATCTTTATTATTCGAATTCGCTTCGCACCCAAAATTTTGCTATTCGCACAGCTCTACTTATGGATGCACAGTGGGCCCTTTGCTGATTTGCAGAAGGAAGAATTATGGCGTAGTGGGCACTTAACAACTGTACTTGCAGTAGGCAATGTAGGATAGTTTGAGACGGCCAGTGTGCAGTCGTTCGTTTCCTTACGGCACAGTTGAGGCACGTGCCGAGAACCAAAGCCACGCTAGCAATTAAGAAGGCGATGCCCATGGGGCCTGATTATGCTATCGCATTCTACTCTTAAAGGCAAAGCTCAAGCGTCCTCCAACTTTTTTTATGATGCAAGCAGTGGAAAATTGCCATTGCATTCGTGTCTCTCTCACGTGATCGAACCTCTGTGCCAGGTGTGCCCCAGAGAGCGCCCTGTCGGTGCCACCGACCATTCGCAGCTGTGGGCACCCGACGATGCCTGTGACCACGCTGCCTGGATCACCAATCTGGTCTGCACGCTGATTCGGTGCTGCAATGACCACGTCTTATGGGCTCTGCTGCCTCTCTGCACAATGGCGGTCAGTGGATTTCGTTCGTATTCACAGCTGGGGCAGCATCAACTTATGGTTATGTTTACATATGAAAGTTTATTCTATGTAATGGTGAAAAAAGAACAGTTCCAGCAGTCAGTGATAACTGACAGAATTGTGCCTACCAGACAAACCTTCATGGTGTCTTGGTTCTCTGATAATGATGCCATTCTGTAGCCACCACATTCCTGTATTTTGAGGCATACAACAGCAGTAGCGGGCTGGTTTTGTTTTTTCTGGGTAATATTCTAAGAAAACTTTATTTAATTGAGCAAGGACAAAGCCACGAGGCAGTTTTTGGCAGCAAAACTGAAGTGATGTAATTCATTTTGTGTGATTTTATGCCAAAGCTTGTGACATGTGGCATGCAACAATTTTTTATGTTTCATTATCATCGCCATGAGCAAGCAGTTTGGTTTGGTGAGCCTGATAACATCGATGCTGCGCCACTCTGCGCAACACCCGTGGCACAAGCCGTAGGTGCACAATGTGTGTGATAGCTTCGCTTAATGCCTGCTTCCACAGCGCATTGGACCTGTGTTTCTTTTGGCTTTACAAGTGAGGAGAACTTTACCAAGAGGACTTTGCCATCACAATATCAAGTCGTGGTTGCCAAAGCCCTGGTTCAACAAAATTGATTAGTGCTAACATTATTGAAATTAGCTTTTTTTTTCCATAATGCCCTAATATTCTAATGTTCTCAAAGCAGTCTCCATGTAAAAAGGAATTTTTCAGTGAGTGTAGTTAGCCTGAAAGGTCAAATATCAATTTAATCAAGTTCACTATAAAGAAGTAGATTTCCAGTTTTACTGTATAAGGTTTAGCTGTATAAGGAAGCTTTCTGCTGCCAGTTTGACTTTGTTCTATGAAGGGTGGACTGTACCTCTTACTTGTTAACAATAGGGTTTGAACAGTTCCGAAGAAGGCTGTTTGCATCACGTGGATGTTTCTGTGCCAGGTGGACCTGTGCGAGCTGCTGTTGCCGCTGGTGGTGGAGACACTAGCAGATGAGGGCACCCACTGGAATGCGGTCGTGTCGGGCATGGCCACCTTTCTTCAGTGCCATGCACAGCTCAAGGACGACGCCCAGAAGAGCCAGTCAACTGTCGTTTCCGAGCCAAGTATGTTTATGCCATAGATCACTGTAGTTCTCTCAGGACAAGCCAGTGGAACTTGCAGCCTGTTGAAGTAAAAGATATATTTAACCAGCGGCTTTCTTCTGGCTGACATTATGCATTGCAGTAAAACATCGATAATGCAAATATATGATGTTAAACAATGTAGGCATTTGAAAGAAATGGAATTTACTTACTTGCAGAGAGAGAGAAATAAACGTTTATTTTTGAAACAGTGTTCCGAGCGATGCTCGGTATCACCCCAAGGTGGGAGGGCTCCCTAGTCCAGGAACCCTCTGGCTTCGACTGCCCTCTTGGCCCTGATGACAAGTTGTCGCTGGTCTTCCAGGTCCTCGAGGGTGAGCTTGGCCTCCCACGTTTCGGTTAGGTGGTCGTCGTTCATGTTTGATGCTTGATTGACTTCCGTCTCCGGTTGCATATTGAGGTCTACATGACACGGGCCTACCAGGAGCAAATGTGCCAGGGTGTCCGGTACGCTGCAGAGCGGGCACATGAAGCTATGTTTCGTTGGGTAGAGGCGGTGCATTAATATTCCATGTATGTGTGTGTGTTGCTTTGCAGCCGTCTGATGATCACGCTTTCTTCTTTAGTCAGTTTTGGATGTGGTGGAGGGTACACCCGTCACTCCAGTCTGTAGTGTTGAATTAGCGACGAATAGGTGTTCTGTACAGCCTCCATGCAGCATTTAGGTAAAAATAATATCTTCTGCAAGTAAGTATACTGTCCTGGACCCACAGTATACTTACTTGCAGAAGATATTATTTTTACCTAAATGCTGCAAATGGTGAAAGTCTACATGAAGCAGCTTGACTGCCCAAGTCTTACTGGGATGGAGATTCACGCTCTAACCTTGTTTCAGCATGTGCAGAATTTCTCTCTCTACCTGCACATTGGCAATAGTAGTATGTATTCTCCTACCAGTGCAAGCTGGTCATGCTTGGTCATGGTTTTTTGCTCAGTCATGCTGTTACTGTGTTATCTCCAACCTTAGATGTGAGACAAGGGTGTGCATAAGGCCACTACTTTTCTCCGATCACCCTTGTGTGGTTACACTAGTATCCTCAGCATACAGCATGCGAAGTACTGTCTTACAGTGACGGCTATTCTGGCTATCGAGAAAAAAAATTCATTAAGGGAAGCTTAACATGTTGTGCAAAGTGCAAGTGCTCTCACCCAGATTCGAGGTGCAGATGCGCCCCCCAATTTGAAAACACCGATGTCACGTCCAAGCCAAATTACAGATTAACAAAGGAGATAAAGCTGGGTGAATCCTGTATTGGCATGCTATCTGTTGGGCTCTCAGAAAAAACGGGACCCATTTTGTACACACAGTAGGAGGGACCATGTCAGACTCCACCATATTTCTTCTATTTTCCTATCTTTTGTTTATTCATGTATGGCCAGTACCTATTCTGTGCAACCTCTGAATAACCTTTCAGTTGTCAGTGCACCTTGCGTACGTGTCATTCCTCTTTGTCTGGTTCCTTGCATGCTTTGTTTGCGTCCTCCTTGTTTACGCATGCCTTACGTGTTTCACCGCAGAATAAATTGTGATCTGGCTTCTCCTGAAAGGCTGCTGAAATAGTAAAAACAACGTACATATAGTGAGGTGGTGGTCCATGATGACTGGTGTGAAACAGCTCAGAAAAAAAAGTGTTATTGACATACGTGTTGTCTGCCGTGTTGGATCATTTGTTATTGCTACCATGTCTTCCTTTTCTGTGGCTGTTAGCAGTTTGGATTACTTATTATTCATGCAGTGAGCACCGAGGTGACCAGTGGCCAGGTTTACTGCTCTCAGGCATCCGTGGCTGTTCTGATGTCAGCCGTGGAACGCATGCTGGTCCGCCGGGATGCCAAGTGAGTTGCATCTCTTCACAGGCCGCAAAAGCCTGCTTGTACCCACTTTGGTGCGTATAGGGTGTGATTGTCTGCGTGCCTTGGAATTTCTTGCTGCCATTTGTGCCATGTGACATCAGTAGAGTAGTTGATTAATTAACTTTGTTTGCATTCTATTAGAAAAGCAATTTGAAGGGGAAAAATTTTGCCTAGAAATTTGCTCATGCTACATTTGCTTCTGTAAACACAGACAGCCAAGGAGGCTGTGTATCGTAAGCACCTCTACTTGGCTGTACCTATGCATGCAGCGCACATTTCCTGACCGATGGTTTCGCAGCTGCATGAAATAGTCAAACCAGGCCTTCTTATTGTCTCTTCCTAATTGCAGCCGCTGTGTGGCACCAGTAGGTGCCATAACTTGTCTTTTAGTAGGTGACGCTTGCTCGCTTGATGCCACGGCTGAAAGACCGTGGCAGCATGTGAGCGAGTGTTGACGTTGGTTTGTGAGTCATTTGATGGCTTTTTTTTTTTTTTTTTAGAGAACTCTGGAAAGATGTTTGCTAAATTCTGGGGACACACGGGATAGCCACACATCAGACTGACTTGCTCTTCTCTATTGTTGTTGGTGGGAGGGTGCTCTCGGAGAGAAGGGTGTTGGATGAAGCGGTGCTTTCGGAAATGTCTCTGTGATGGAGTGGTTGCTTTCTCAGTGCAACACATGGTGGATGAAGGCTTTCTCACCTTGCCAGACAGATCTGGTCAAAGATATTTACATCTCTGTAAATGAGTTTGGCTATGTGAATTTTTTAAGTTATTGGTTATGTTTTGTCCTTACCTATGAGATGTCCCTATTACAATGTAGGTATGTAGAAATCTAGAAGTGGGCATAGGCAAGGCATGTAATGAGAAGGTAACTGCTGGTCATTAAGTGTCATTAGTCGGGAAGGGCAAGCAGTCAGTTTGAGGTTTGAAGTGAATTCGAAGCAAATGGTGATTTGTTCGAATAATTTCGAATATAATATTTCGTATATCACGTATTATTAAGAAAAAGCATTTTTGTCGTGACCCAACTCACACAATATTTTTAAGAATTGGAACTCGGAATGTGTGAATGCCACTTTTTTGTTTCGAAATGAACAGGAAGCAACTTTGAATAGTTGCAAGATCTTTAGAGCAGTAGGGTGCAAGTTATAACTGGCACAATACGTTACATTTCAAAAATTACTATACTTAGAGCATGTAAGCCCTTGTAACTCGCTTTTAAAGTTAAAAAATAATTAATTGAGCTGAAGGTAATACTATGTACATTTAACCTTGAAGTGTGGCTTTGCGGCAGTGCAGATTTATCCTGGATGAGTGGTTTCGCAGAATAGCTCCCCCACATTGCTGTGAAACGACCTTTACAGGAGGTTTTATGCTCTCAAATATACATGGGTCATTTCATGCCAAGTGTCCCAGCCGTGGTGCTCGGACATCACATATTTTACTGATAAAATATGTCCTTTTTTCCACATGGAGTGTTGTGGCAAAATATTTTTGTGCAAAAAAATTTCTCACTACCATGGTGCCCCCTCAAAGTGCCCTTGCTTTTGTTAAGCTGTTCCTAAGAGAAAAATGTATATAAAATCTGTTTTTGCATGCTGGGCTTCGAAACTGCCTTTGCACTAATACAAAGGTTCTGTTTAGCTGTTCTATTTAAGAATTCCGAAATTTTTGTGTTTCACTGCCAGCTACGTATTTTCAGAAACAACGATAATTTTCAAAGTTCGCGATTTTTTCTTAAAGTAACTCGCCTTCTCCCTAACCAATCTTAATATTAGCATAGTTTTCAGAAAAGTGTATTTTTGTACAAAAGTGTTTAGGGGTGAAATACACTTGAATCCTCCTGAAAAAGAAAGTGATATCGCAGAAAATCTGTGTTTTGTTGTATATTTGACCGCATTTTTTGTACTGATGCAGTCCTAGTAAAAATCCTCTTGTCACGGTGTTTGATAGAGAACTTCATTGCTAAGAAATGAAGAAAGTCTAATCAAGTCATTTTTTGTATTAAGGAAGAAAATAATTTTTGAAGTTGGCCCTCAGAACGCACCCTGCATTTCGTTTTGTTGCACTTCGCCACAAAGCACGTAGTCGCCCACGCAGCTGACACTCGGCACAAGCGGCAACAAGACGCAAGATGTATGTTGGCAGCTGGTGAGGACTCGAAATTCTTGTCGCCTTGATCTCTGGGTCACAAGTAGTGAATTCCCATTACAATGTGAGCCTGATTTACGGGCCCAAGGAGGAGTACGGACGCCAGAGAGCAGCTTCTTGGCACGTTGTGACACATACCGAAAAAAATAATGCATATTGTATACACTTTTTTCCTGTGTATACTAGTTGCGCAGACTATGGCACAAATCACCAAGGACTCCGTATGACTGTACTTTGTGCATCTACTACTGTTTGTCATACCTACAATTGTAGATCACTAATGAGCCCAACTGTTCACACTACTGCCATAGATGAGGTGTTGTTTTGACAAAGTGCTGTGCTTGAGTAAAGACAGTTGAAACAGTGTGTATTGTTAAAGCGCACACCTTGCGGTCTTGGCTGGAAGTTCTCATCAAAATGGTTGGAGGCAAGGGAAACGAAGTTCGGCATTTTGCAGGGCCACGACGCTGTGGGAGGGCCTGCGGCTTGGCCGTTTCAACTTCCTGCAGGCAGCTCAGGCAGCTGAGTTCTGTGGTCACCATGTGGTTGCTGTACAGTGTGTAGAGCTGTGGTGCGACTCGCAGGCCCGGTGAGTGCATTTCATGCCAGGCTTTCTTGAAAAGATTCTTGCTTCCATCAGAAGTCTGCTGTAAGAAATGTATGTTTGCTGATTGCATGGTACCTTATGCGTAGAAAGCATACACTTTTACGCAACATTCGCTTTTACGAGTTGTTGTTTGCAGCCCTTCTGACTTTTTACCTTGCCTGATAATGTTCACTCTCATGCGCACAGCATATTGAAAAAAATAATTTTAGTGTGACTATTTGTTTGCTTGTTTTTTCCTGCCATGAATCACATCTGGATGTCTTGCAAAATGGCTATACATCATTTCAGTTTAAGTCCTTGCAGCACTGTAGGAGCTATAGGCTTCTCTGAGAAATCGGGAGAGTTAGCGCATTCTGGAATGTGTCCCTCTGCAGCTTTTCAACTGCTTCTGGTTGTCTTGGACACAAAGCCGGGGACCCATAATGACCAGATTGTCGAGGACCCAATATAAAGAATGTGAAAGAACGTGCACATGTCTACCTGCAGTAACCAAAATGGCGTCATTCTTCCTTTATTCTGGCATTTGCCCCGTCTGCAAACATCGGGCAAACACACTGCGAGATTGGGTACAGGGCTTGTGTAAGGTTCACTTTCTGGATCGGTGAAACTGCTCCCTGTGACAATGTGTCTGGTGTAAGTCTGCTTCACGGTGTTTGATTGTCCGATTGTCACGGATTCGGGTTGTTACGGGCAATGGACTCGGACGAAACTTGGGGTAAAGCACAACAAATTCATAAATGAAACAAATACATGGCACTCTAAAAATATGCAACTATAGAAAAAATATACAACAAATTCCAATCACAACAAAGAAACTCAGACAAGCCACAAGCTGTATTGGTGCTAACTAAACTGTCCTACCCATGGTCTGGATACTCTAGGGGCATTGATGTGTTGGGCCGCTCTTACTTGACTCGGAAAGACGCCCGAGTCCAGTCTGATGCCCATGTCATCCGGTCATCCCTTTGGCCCACGATGACCTCACCAATCTTGGGGTCCACTCTGTAGCCCGATGTGCCAGCCATCGCCTGTACAAGCAGTCTGTCACGCCGCTGTCCCGACTGCTAGGCCCATTAGGCCTAACATCGTTGTCGGGTCGTTCACGCGGCATGGCGTTCCACCGCTGACGTGGCACTCCGGGGATTGCCTTGGGCGGCTTGCTTCAGAAGGGGGCTTGCGTCAGGAACATCTGTACTTGCAGTGCGCAGCAGCTGCTTCGCCGAGGAGCCTTGCTTGAACGCCGTCGAGTTCGCCGGCCGCACCTCGGGACGCCCGTGTCACCAGCTGCAGACCTGGATGCCTGTCACTCCCGTCGCCAGTGCGTCTGCTGGCGAGACGACCTTCTCGTGCCAAACCCACGTAGACAATGCCCAGTTCATTTGTTCTCCTTCTTGACGGCTCAGTTCACGTGCCTCGAGCGCCTAGCAGTTTTCAAGCATGCGCTCATGCTACTTCGAATGCTCGTCGTCTTCATCGTTTTCCTGCTCATGGCTGTCGCTCATGACACCAATGTTCCTACTTGTGCAATGCTGGCAATGATTGGCTAATCAAGGTGATGACTGATGGCCTTTGCTCCCACTTGTGAATGGGCACAGCAGTGCACGTGCAACCAACGTTACTAGATACATTCAGTTGTCAAACTCTCCGCTGCCGCCATACTCCGCAGGTGGCACCATTTCTGTGCTTGTCGCCAGATGGCGGGACCGTCGCATCGGGCTCCAGCCGGCGCGGTGTCGTCTGCTCAGCGCAGGCGCGTTTTTTCACTTGATAGCGCTAAGTGTTTTTAAAAGTTTTTTTAGACACTTATCCCCGTATTCAGAAACGCTCCTTCACTTGAACTTGACTTGCCACCGCCTTCAACGCGTTTCGAACGCGCTGCCTTTAGGCTGTGCCAAGGCAGCACAAACGCGTTTCGAACGTGCTGCCCAAGGCGGTTGCAAGTCAAGTTCAAGTCGAGGAGCGTTTCTGAATACGGGGGTTATGCGTTCATGGCTAGCAAACATGGTACGCTCTATTGCATTAAGCACGGGTGGCATGCAACATTTTTTTTCAAGTACTCATTCACTTCATTTCAAAGCAGATCGGACGGTATTACCTCACTTGTTTATTTATTTTGAATACCTGCAGTTATACATCCTGCAGGTATTTATACATACATGCACTTATGCTTTTAACAGCTATACATCCACAAAAAATTATGCACATGTGCATCCCAGTTGCTGACAGTCTCCTTTTCACAGCAATTTAGCACGCTTTCTTGCTTTCTTGCTGGCGAAGAAACTTCGAATAGAAATGCATCCGTGTGGTCAAATAAAACTTGATGATTCGCGCAATTAGCTCCTCAAAATGCTCTGTGTAGTCTACCCGAGTCAGAGAACATCCAGACAGCTCTCCAATTATAGTCCAGAACAAATCTCCGAACACTTTGTTACCATTGGTCCTTTTTTCAATTACACGTTCAATGCCGCTAAGCATAGATGTCAAAGCACCTGATGGATGCTGCAGTGCACCAGACACAAAGGATCGCATCTCTGTTAAGGCTGCTGCTGCTGGTACGTGGTTATCAGATATACAATTGCAAGGCAATCTTCACAACTGGTGAACTTTCGCGCCTTCTTCACGACATAACCGCCAAGGTAGTACAGCACGCTTGCTTTCACAGTCGTGCGGCAGTAACTGTGCTGAAGTGTATCAGCTGTCATTGGCTCCTGCAATTCTATCTGTGAAATGACCTTGCTCAGCTCTTCCTCCCGGGCTGTCAATTCCTTGTCCGCACGTGGAACTGCTTTGTTCCAAGCTGCGCGAAGACTCACGTCGGTTGGAGCGTAGAAAAAATGTCTGTCCGAGCTGCTTGCGTCCTTGCGGTATCCGCTCGCGCACCCCGGCACGCAACAAGTTGGCATGGTTCACCCGAACAGACGACACATGATGCGAACGCAGTATGAAACGCCACCACAAAAGCTGCAGAAGGCAGATAGAGAACGCGAACACGCGAACAGACGACACATGATGCGAACGCAGTACGAAACGCCACCACAAAAGCGGCAGAAGGCAGATAGAGAACGCGAACGCTTGTGCAGCGTTGGCCGGCGCGCGCGGTATTTTGAAGCCCGATGCGACTGCAGCGCCAACACCTAGCAAGTGTGGTGGCGGTTCCGCGCAGTACAAACAAGTTTGAAAACTGAATGTATTCTATTAACGTTGCGTGCAACAGAGAAAGGCCATGTTTCACTTGACTATGCTACAGGCCATGTCAGCCCACCCTTTGCATCTGAACATACGAAATAAAGCTCATCTTTCTGTAACCTTAATATGCTAAAAGTGTAGTATCTGCCAAGGATGTTTACAGACAAGGAATAATCAGAATCAGGTACCAGGAAATGTGATGGTATTGTCCAGGAACTCTCTAAACAATCAAAACAAGCAAGGAACTCCTTCACACTGGCAGAATCCAGGTTTGAGCTAGTTGGTACTAAGCTAGTTGGTTCATAACTGAGGAAACATTTCGGCGCAAATTGAACGAGCACTAGGAACACAAAAGAACAAGATGGTTGCCAACTTCCAACTAATTTTATTCTACAGTGGAAAGAAGGTTTTTAGGGGCGAAGCTCCTTTGGGTGTGGGTCTGTCCCTCCTCTGTAGTATGTAGTAGTAGTAGTAGTAGGTAGCCACCTCTAGTTCTTGGATTGTTCACTAGATGGCGCTGTCGTAGCCACCTCTAGTTCTTAGAAAGATCTCTAGATGGCGCGGAGGCACTCGCTGCGTTGCAGATGCGTGCTCTAGTCCTCCCCCTCTCTCGCCTCGCGACGCCGATGCAGCGTGCGTTGCAGATGCATGCTCTAGTCCCCCACCCCCTCTCTTGCCTCGTGACGCCGACGCTCTGCGCTCGCTGCGTTGCAGATGCGTGCTCTAGTCCCCCCCCCCCCCTCTCTTGGCTCGTGACGCCGACGCTCCGCGCTCGCTGCATTGCAGATGCGTGCTCTAGTCCCCCCCCCCCCTCCTCTCTTGGCTCGTGACGCCGACGCTCCGCGCTCGCTGCGTTGCATATGCGTGCTCTAGTCCCCCCCCCCCCTCTCTTGCCTCGTGACGCCGACGCTCCGCGCTCGCTGCGTTGCAGATGCGTGCTCTAGTCCCCCCCCCCCCCTCTCTTGGCTCGTGACGCCGACGCTCCGCGCTCGCTGCGTTGCAGGTGCGTGCTCTAGTCCCCCCCCCCCCCTCTCTTGCCTCGTGACGCCGACGCTCCGCGCTCGCTGCGTTGCAGATGCGTGCTCTAGTCCCCCCACCCCCTCTCTTGCCTCGTGACGCCGACGCTGCGCGCTCGCTGCGTTGCAGATGCGTGCTCTAGTCCCCCCCCCCCCCTCTCTTGCCTCGTGACGCCGACGCTCCGCGCTCGCTGCGTTGCAGATACGTGCTCTAGTCCCCCCCCCCCCTCTCTCTCGCCTCGCGAGGCCGACGCTGGCAGCGTCTGCTAGCGAGTTTCTTGATTTGAAAAACCTACTGCTCGCGCTGCACAACCGTTCACTGACCACCCCATATATATAGGCACTGAATTTTGACCTCCAAGGTAGTGCCTGTGTGAGATTTCTCCTGTGCGTGATTAAACAATAAAAATTCACAGCGTACGTGTAAAATAAAGTGAGCTGCAAGTCGCCTTGACTCTCACCGGCCCTTTAGTATAAATGCGCCCGATCTCACGTCGTTGATGATGTACTGGGCAGAATTCACGGAAGATTCACATATGGCGCGTGTCGGCGGAAGGCAATCGTTCAATTTAGTGCGGCGACGTACGCTATGGGGACCGTTGTAATGAAGGGACCACGTAAACCAACAGTACAATAAAAGTTTGATGTTTAATATATACACAATGTTTCTCACATGTTTACTTGATCATATACTGGGTGAATTACTTGGAGTATTCACGGTTTACCGATGATTCCTTCCGGAGCTTTGCCCCACTCATCATCATTCACCCCGTGGATATGCTGTGGATTTTTTCTGCTCTCGTGCGACTGAATGTGTCCGCATGGGTGACAGTGAGCGACATTGTGGAGATGGAGAGCGGCGAGTAGCTGGAGGTGGGCATGACGTCGGTGACATAGGCGGAGGTGTGTCGTAGAATGCACGACTGGAATGGCTGGTGACAGGTGAAGCGACTCGAGGCGGCTGCACGCGGTGGAAATAACGTGCCACGTGACCGGCGTAACTGCATGCAAAGCAGACGGACCGGTTGTCGGGTGTGCGCCATCGGTTTGCCGGGGCAGGTGCCACACATGCCACAGGACGCGATTGATGGGGCGGCTGCTGAAATGACTGCATGGTGGGCTGCAGTCGGGGCCTAGGAATGATGTAAAATCTGTGCTGTAAAATCTTCTTTCCCTGTGGAACAAAATTAGTTGGAAGTTGGCGCCTGCCCTGTTGTTTTGTGTTCTTGGTCCTGGTTCAATTTGTGACGAAAAGTTTCCTCAGTTATTCACACTGACACTTGTGGGGGTCTTCGAACAGCTTTGGCTGTGAGAACTCAGTGGCAGCAACACGAATAAAAGCATCTATTCTGTACCAGTAAACAACTTATGAGTTAAAAATGTTTGACAAATGCAGTGTAGTCAAGTCATTCAATGCTGGAAGGGAAGCTGTGATATTTCCAATTTCGCGTGCCTCATGGGTGCTGACTGTAGGGTCTGTGACATCACCTACTTCGTTGTGATGCTGCTGAAGCCAGAGTGGTTTGTTTATGCAGGAGCCCATTCCATGTGTTCTGAGGCAAAAGAGGCAAAGACGACAGAAAAAGCCCGTGTGTGTACGTCTCGTTGTGTGTCATCATCTCCATGCCATTTGCCTCGGAACTTTTCAACAGTGCACGTGACTGTGGCACAAAACAGTTGAGCAAGATGGCATGCCATGCTTGTTGGCGCAGGACGTCTGAGGATGGCGGATTGCTGCACTGGAGTGCTGTGGAGGCTGCGCCCGTGCAGTCGGTGCTGGTGGCCTCCTTGTCGGGCCTTGGGGACTTGGACGCCCTGACTGGATGCAGATGCCTTGCACTGGGGGCACACTTCCCTCTGTGGCGCCACTGGGCAGAGCAACAGGGCGCGCAGTGGCCGACACTGTTGGCACAGGCTGATCTCGAGGCCACAGGACGTAACGCCCGCCTCGGCCATGTGGGTCTTGCACGATCTTTCATAAAATGTTTGTTCGGGGTTGATGGTTGTTGATTTCATTCCGGTTCAGCTCTGGTACAGAAAAACAAAAAATAATAGTTTGCAAAACATTTCAGTAAAGTCAACTTTGACACATTGCACAGTGCTGCTGACAGGCACACATGTGAAAGTACGTTTTTACATTAAAAAAAAAAGATGAGGAGGACCTTATTTTTACGTCTGGCAGTCCCATGCCGCCAATTTCCCATAGGGTGGGTGCCCTCCCAAGTGCATTGATGTAATAGACATTTGTTTATTGTTTTCGTGATACTTTTCATAATTTGGCATTTTTTCCGGTCCCGTGAAATCCGAATTAATCAGCTCTTACTGTACTTCACTGTATTTTCACTTTTGAGGATAAAATAAATTATAAGTAGGTAAGTTTTTCTACTCAGGTGTAGTTTTTTTGTAGATGAAAATTAATCCTGTCATGTAGGTAGTTGTGAGATGACCACAATGCTATGCCATACCAATACTCTACCGTGTGGACCACCAGGCGACATGTTTTTCATGGTCACAAAAGTTTTGGAACTGTTTAGCATGTTGTGTGTTGACATATGGCCTGATGGTCTCGCACTCCATTTGTGTTGCCAGTAGCTGTGATACGCTAGTTGAGCAGTCTGCAGTAAGCAACTTTAGAATGGGTGATCCATCTGCAGGTGAGCATGGCCTACCGATCATAATCATGTGACTCCGTGTGGGCAAAAAGCAAACTGAATGTGTGATGAGAAGCCCTCAACAGCACCCACACGGAGAAATGAAGAAATGGGTGCTCTGTTCATTTTCCCCTCACCTTACCTGTTGTTACCGCTGGGTGAGCAGAGGCTAAAGTTAGAAAGGAGGCAAGGGTGGAGAGGAGGGCCAGCGGTTGCAGAGGGTACACTGCCTGACCAAGATCAGTCACATTGGCTCAGTCTCTTGTGCGAGCTGTTTGCACATTTGTGTCATCCCTGACAAATTCAGAAATTTCACATGGTGAACCCTTAATCATAACATATATAAAATGTATCTAAAATTCGTGTCATCACAAAGTTTGGCTCTGCTGTAATCGTGTCATTGAGATTCTGTTGTATTCCACATTCTATAAAAGTCTAGAAAGGACTCACAATATGAACAAACAAATAAATTAATAAGCATTATCCCAAGCAAAGCCATTCACCTTGATTTTGTTGTGCATCGGCGTAACTTTTGCCCAATATTTTTTTTCCTTCACCTCTGAATTCGGCAGATCGTTGCGAGCATAAATGACTTGAGAAAAATCCTCTTGAATGCTAAGTGAGTACCTTTAAGTATTGAGCAGTTGTTAAGGACTTTTTTTTTCCCTGAAATTCAGAATGCAGAAGACTCTTTCCTTGTAATTTCTTTCCTAGAGTTGCGATTGTAATTAGAGTTGCGATTGTAATAAGTAGAAGTTAATATTGCTATTATTATTCTGTTGAATATTTTCTAATTTGCATTGTGCATAAGAATTTCATCAGTCTTATGCACAATGTAACTGTCACTGCACTGTCCCTGATCAACTACTCTGTTAGCAGTTTTCTAAACCATTTACCTGTTAAGACAGATGAATCCGATCCCAACCTAGTTTGCTCAGTGTGGCCAACAGTGTGACTAATGCAGACGAAGAAAAGATGGCTTTTCTTTGTCCGCGTTAGTTGCACTGTTTACCACAATGAATCTACAGTAGACTCTCGTTAAATGGAACCTGAAGGGAACAGGAAAAACGTGTTCCATTTAACAGGACTTCTGTTTACCGAGAGATGAGCAGGGGTGCTGAAATCAAGTGTGGAACCAATCGTGTTAGAGGCATTTGTTCCATTTAAGCAGCAATTATGTTTACACTCAAACCTCGATATAGCGAACATGGATATAACGAATTATCGGCTATAACGAAGTAAATGAAGAATAGTGTTGTCATATATACAGTGTTACAAATAAAAGCTTATAACGAATTTTCGGATATAACGAAGTTATTTTCGTGGCAGGTGTGACTTTGTTATAATGAGGTTTGAGTTAACAGATTTTCATTTACAGAGAGCCTACTGTATACCTGCTCGCCCAGTATTTCATCCTACTAATTTGCTCACAGAGGTGTCCGTTTCTTAATGTCTGTTATAAGCTCTCCAATTTGTTTGCTCTAGCTGAAAACTTAGTTTAAACTGCTTCGTCCTGAAAATGTAGGAGCTCTGTTCTCCACTTCCTTGTCTAGATGGTTTTACAAGAAGGCCCATCATTGTGAAGCATTTAGTAGCACAATCTGCGAGAGTGTATGAATTAGGTAGAGAGAGAATTTACCAACCTGTACTAGAAGAGCGTCCAGTTTAGGATGCTCTTCTTGTACAGTTTTCTAGGTGGCAGGTTTCTAGTACAGCATCCAGTTTAGGATGTGTCTCAAATTATTCTTCCGAATGCCAGGCCTTGAAGCAGTGCGGACTGTACAACACGCTGACTGCCTACCTGGAACCTGGCACTCCAGACTTGGCCGAACTGCAAGCTGAGTGCGCCTGGCGATTGGCTAACTGGGACTGCCGCCTGCCCCAAAACGACCAAGGGTAAACACGAATGGTTATTCTTCAACTGCCTCAATTTACATCGCATTCGTGCTCCTTGCTGACAAATTAAAACTTATGCACTTTGCGACTGCAATATGACGACAGACACAGCGACATTCTTATTCATTGAAACATGGCATACTGGTGCCGCATATTTTGCAGTCCAATAAAAACAATAATAGAGCTGTTCCACTGTATGTTCCACCATGTTCATTGGCAAAAAAATAAGTAGTGCCAATGTTAACATGGGCTATTTAGTAGAACTGTGCAAATAGCAAAATTTTGAGTGCGAAGCGAATTTGAATATTAAAGTTTGAGTGCGAAACGAATAGAATACAGTATAGACCGCTTATAACGTAAGTCGCCGGAGTCGCGAATATCCGCACTATAAGCGGTACCGCACTATAACCAAAACAACCTTCTTCAAAGGCTGCACTTGCGCAAAACGTGTTGAGCATGTAGCCTCGCGTATCCGACAATCGACATATGCGATTTGGGGCGCTTACAACCGCTTAAATGTCCGAATGTTCAAAAATTAACCGCCAAAGACCTGCATTGCCAACGAAATGAACACGGGGGAAAAAAGCAAACAAAACAAAGTGCCATCGCGGAAATTCGCCGACTACGTTTCAGGCCACCTCGAGGTATGCGCATTACACAGAAACCATGTCGAATCGCGACCGAAATTTCACGTGCTGAGCGGTACCGATCGTTCGATTTCACGGGCGCGCACGCGATGTCCAAGACATTGCAATCGAATCCGGAACCACAATTCGAGAGTTGCATGTGGCAACCATGCCCTCGTTTTCATTAACTATATGATTCTCTTCCCTTCAAGTGCAGCCATCGCAAAAAGTTTCGTGGATTCCGCACCAAACCGCAACTTTTATCGCCCGCGACCGCTACCGAAAAGCAACCAACGCTGATTAGGCCTAGCGTGCCGTTCAGCATGTTGTGGGAAGTTTGTCCAAGACAACATGAAGATCGGACGTCGAAAAGATCGCACTCAAGCACTAACTTAAGAACAGCGCGCGTGATACGAAGTTTGTGTTCGCGGCCCGGAGATCAACGGCGACAAAAGCCCGCCAAGCTCGTTTAAGTCCGCGCACTGGCAGAAAAAGCGAAAGCTCGCGTCATGAAGCCGCAAAACTTTTCAATTTGCGGACGAGGTCGCAAACGCGATATCTGTAGCAAGTGTGATAACGACGACGCTTTTCCCGACAGGAAACTTACTTTAAAGCGCACTTGATGAGGACGCGATCGTACGTTCCACGCGTAACGCGCTGCCGGCAAGCGGCCGCGAGCCTTGCCGCCTTGCCGGCGCCGGTGCAAAGGCTACTCCGTCGCCTAGGCAACCACCATCCTTCCCTACTCGGCGAGCCCGCACAGCGCTGCCGCGGTCTTTTTCCTCCCTCCGCCCCTCGTTCGTTCACTGTGCGTGCCCTCGCCCTTCGTAACGACCTCGTCGCTCCCTCCCCAGCGGCGTACTTCCTTTGAGAACCGCACTCGCTACCGCGTTTGTCAGAAATATTTTCCCGCAACCGCATTATAAACGGTATTTCATCTTGGGGGACTGCACAATAAGCGGTATGCGTATACATGCGGTTCTATGGGAGGGTGAACGGGAGTCGAAAAAGACCGCATTATAACCGGTCCTGCACTATATGCGGTTACGTTATAAGTGGTCTGCACTGTATTTCTCTAATATTTTTCTAATACTTTGAAGTGAAATTACAGAATAAAAGCTGCAGAATATTCCTAAGCATATTATGTTTCCTTGAACCCTGGATTGCGTTATCTTACCTTGTTTGCGGGGCCACTATTGCATACTTGCAGTGGACGCCAGGGACTGCACTGTGGTATTTTCATGGCACTATCGTCCATGACCAGCCAGGACGCTGATGAACTCTGCTCTGGACTGAAAGCCTGCAGGTGAGACTCTCTGCTAACATGTATGTAGTGAAGTGTATCACCTGGTAATTTTCCTTGGTTCCATTGGCACTGGATTGGCCTTTAATTTATCCATATCAATCTCGGCCTTCTTTGTACATTGGACACGATAGTGTAATTTCAATGCACAGGAAAAGCTTTTATTGCACAACAGCAGTTCACTGAAAACATCTTAAACAGAGGGTGCTTCGTAGTGCAGTTCTATAATTTCTGTTACCAAAGGTCTTCATTATCATATATATTATTCTGCTGCACAGGTTGTGGAAATGAGGTCGTGGATATATCTTCATTGTTTAGGGTTCTTTCTTCATTGTTTCACATTGCATTAAGAATCGGGCAGGCTGTTTACGAGAAAAATATGACAAGACATTGAGGACAATCAGCTACATGACTTTAACACAAATGATGAACATATTAATGATGTAACTAGGCTTACCGAACAGTAGCTCCCACAGGCCATGCTTGCTTGAACTTTAGGGTGGGCATTCCTTTCTTGTATTTTGAACGACTTTGGTTTATGGGCCCCCATCACTATTGTTCTTGCTGTATTTATCTGTCCATCATTTAGTCTACACAAACTGGAAATAGAAAATGGGGTCTTGAGAGGTGTTAAAGGTCCACTCTTAGGAACGCGCCATCTCAGAGGCCCTAGTGCCACTCAACATGTTTCGTTGCAGCACTGGTGTCAGCAGCCACTGCAGGCACCAACTATAAATTATGGGCATGAACAGAAACCGTAGTATCGCATGGCTAGCACCAGTTGTGTCTGCAATGTCTGTCATTGTTACGCATTGCATCTATGAAGAGAGCAGAGGTACTGCAAAAACGTCCAGAGCAGGCCCATAGCCAGGAAGGGTGGCTCTAAGGGCCTGCCTCCCCACCCCCTTACGAAATTTTTATGAAGGGGAGGGGGGTGTTCTACTGAAAATAAATAATAAAAATCGGTGTTTTTCTGAAATAATCAAGGTTTTCAGTAAGTGTCCCCCCCCCCCTTCCGAAAAAAATTCCTGGCTACGGGCCTGGTCCAGAGTCAATGAACATGTCTAAATCTTCGGTGTCTGAATTGTAGGTCATTGACTGTACTTGCATATTGCCAAAGATCACATATGTCAAACTGTACTGGTTATATTGCAGATATTCCCGACACTGGCAACTTGAGTTTTAAGCAGTCTGTGCTGTAGGGAAAACGAAATATTTAAATCGGGTGACAGTACTCGGCATAAAAGCAGGGGATGTCTTGATTACCTGCAGGGAGCTACTGAGCAGTCGGTTCTCTTCAATGGCCCAGCTTGGTTCAACGCAGCAGCTCAACCAACTTCTGGCCAAATTGCAAATGTGCACAGTCCTCGAGGAAGGCGCTGCTCTTCTCCACAGGTAAGTGTTTTCTCTATGCCATACATTTCAAGATTTTTTTTATATTTCAGCAAACCTTATTTCAGAAGAATCAGTTTCCCAGCAACTTCACTGATTGCTAGCACACGTTGATGTAGCATGATGTCGCAGCTTTAAAAATAACCATCAAGTTGAAGCTTAAGTGGACAATCAAACGTCAGTGTAATGAACAAGGATATAACAAATTATTGGTTATAACGAAGTAAATGAAAAATAGTCTTGTCATAGATACAGTGTTATGAATATACATTTATAATAAATTTTTGGATAAAACAATTTGAATTCGTGTCATTCTGCAACTTCGTTATAATGAGTTTTGAGTAGGGGTTTGCGAATATTCGAAATTTCGAATATTTTTCTAATAGTGTTTGCTATTCGATTCGATACGCACTGGAATTTTACTATTCGAACTATTCGAACTTCCCAAAAACAAATACAGTCAACGTCCAATCAAAAGTGACCACTTCAGATTTTTCAATATGCTTCACCTCATTATGCTCTCGTATTGCGGCAAAGCTGCCTTTCAAGCTTCGTTACGGTCGAACTTTGCCAAGACACAGTCAACATGCGATTGGAAGTGGTCGTTAGATTCTCAATATGCTTCACCTCATCACACCCCGGTATTGCGGCTATCACACCGCGGTATTGCCTATCACACCGCGGTATTGCGGCAAAGCTGCCTTTGAAGCTCCGTTATGGTCGCAAATGTATTAACTCAAGGAAACGCTGGTTCCAACTTGGAGATGAAAGATGTGGCAGAGTTGGGGGCTCAGTTAATGCTGTTTTGGGCCTGAAATTTGGGCAGGAAGTCCAAAAAATCACACGCCGAAGCTTTTTAACATCCAAAATTTCAGATGTTCTTATATATCGGCGTCTACGAGGCAGATTTGGAACACCGGGCTTGAAGGGAGCACACCCTTGTCCGCCATATCAGTTGCTTCCCAACGACTAGGTTGGGCTTCCACAGAAGTTGAAAGAGGAGGAGAGGCTGAGGAAATGGCATCATTGCCTATCACGTGTAAAGGGTTGTCGGCAACACTTTGGTTGCACCAAATCATGTCCATAAATAGAATTTGGCCTCTACATTGCCTCATTCTTGATAAGAAAACTATGAAACACCACCCCGCCAGTGCTTCATCAACTGAGCGAAAAGAAACACTTTCATCTTGCTATCTCATAAGAATATGCTTAGGAATCCTCTCAAACTTTTTTTTTTCTGCAATTTCGCTTCGAAGTATTCGAAAAATAGTCTAGAAATATTCGAGAAATGTTCGAAAAATATTCGATTTGATTCGCACTCAGACTTCAATATTCGAATTCGCTTCACACCCAAAATTTTGCTATTCGCACAGCTCTAGTTTTGAGTGTATTATGAGCATTTCCCATGGAAGCAATTGGACTAAAGAAAGTAGACTGTCCAGCATCATTGTGTACACTTGCTTCTTTCCTTATTGTCTTTTACAGAAAGTTCTTGTAATGCACACAAAACCAACGAGCCCAACTTTCAGTTCTCAATGTTAGAGCTCATTCTTTACTAAGTCAAAGAATATCCTGATTTTATTACCCTTTTTAAATCCATGTAGAGAGATCGAATTTGCATTTGAGACTTTAACTGAAAGAAATTACCGTCACAGTCCTCTAAACAAAGCCTACAATGAAGTGTTGCAAATTAGAAAGGAAATCACTAGGCATGTGCGAATATTCGAACTTTCGAATATTTTTTTAATAGTGTTTGCTATTCGATTCAGTTCGCACTGAAATTTTACTATTTGAAGTATTCAAACTTTCGGAAAATAAATATAACGGTTTATAATAACGTAAAATAAATACACGGTTTTATTTTCGATTCATGGCCGCCGCCATCTTGGACTGATAAGCGATTGTTCCACCTGTTTTCTATGTCATAATATCAAATGATCATGGTCATGAATTGTTGAATGTACCGGCCGAAGCGTTTTCGTGCATGCGAGTTCACCGTAGCACTGTTTGCTTATTTGATACGGACACAAAACTGCAACATTATCAGTCCAAGATGGTGGCGCTTGAGCATGTCCGGAAAATGGTGTATATAAATACGATAAATCGGCGTGCAGCATGCTTGGTATTGAGTAGAGCTGTGCGAATAGCAAAATTTTGGGTGCGAAGCGAATTCGAATAATAAAGATTGAGTGCGAATCGAATCGAATAATTTCGAATAATTTTCGAATATTTCTCAAATATTTTTCGAATAATTCGAAGTGAAATTACAGAAAAAGTTGCAGAGAATCCCTAAGTATGTTCTTGTGAGATAGCAACGTGAAAGTGTTTCTTTTCACTAGGTTGATGAAGCACTGGTGGGGTCATATTTCATAGTTGTCTTTCTTATCAAGAGTGAGGCAATGTAGAGGCCGAATTGTATTTATGTACATGATTTGGTGCAACCAAAGTGTTGCCGACAACACTTTACACATGATAGGCAAAGTTGCCATTTCCTCAGCCTCTCCTCCTCTTTCAACTTCTGTGGAAGGCCAACTGATGTGGCAGACAAGGGTGTGCTCCCTTCAAGTCCGGAGTTCCAAATATGTCTCGTAGACGTCGATATATATGAACATCTGAAATTTTGGGTGCTAAAAAGCTTCGGCTTCCGATTTTTCGGACTTCCTGCCCAAGTTTCAGGTTCAAAACAGCATTAATTGAGCCCCCACCTCTGCCACATCTTTCATCTCCATATTGGAACCAGCGTTTTCTTGAGTTGATACATTTGCGACCGTAGCAGAGCTTGAAAGGCAGCTTTGCCGCAATACCGGGGTGTGATGAGGTGAAGCAAATTGAAAAGCTAGGGACAATTCAATCGGACGTTGACTGTGTCTTGGCAAAGTTCGACTGTAACGGAGCTTGAAAGGCAGCTTTGCCGCTACACCGAGGTGTGGTGAGGTGAAGCATATTGAAAATCTAGGGACCACTTTCAAGTGGACTTTGACTGTGTCTTGGCAAAGTTCGACCGTAACGGAGCTTGAAAGGCAGCTTTGCCGCAATACGAGAGTGTAATGAGGTGAAGCATATTAAAAATCTGAAGGGGTCACTTTCAATCGGACGTTCACTCTATTTGTTTTTGGGAAGTTCGAATAGTTCGAATAGTAAAATTCCAGTGCGAATCGAATCGAATAGCAAACAACTATTCGAAAAATATTCGAAATTTCGAATATTCGCACACCCCTAGTATTGAGTTTTGGGGCGCCGACGTGCGAAACTGCTAGCCGCTTCCGCTGGTGCTCCGAGTGGTTGCTGCGCGACGAGCTTGGCCGGGGGGTCCGCTGCCAATGCGTAAAGTGCCCATCCACGGTTTCGAGGAGCCAGCGGGCGATGCGATTCGTTGCTTGCGACAAAACACATTGCGGCTTCTTCACTTTCGCTTGTCCGCTCGCGCGATGTTCTTGCCCGTAAAGTTTGGATTCGTCTCGTACATCGGCGCAATGAGCAGAGTTAGGCCTAGCCACGACTCCGAGCAGTAAGCTCGGTCGCGATGTACGTGGCCGCGGTGCCCGATGTTTCAAAGTACGCCATGCTTGATCTCGAGTATGAAGAGTCCTCCCGCGATGGTCTTGGTCACGAGGTGCGAAATGCTGATAAGCAGAACAGTCTGTCCGAGACGCACGTCTTCGATGTTTGCGACGAGCACGGTGCACTAATGTAATCTGATGCTTGAGCTTCGACTTGCAGCTGCCAAACTAAAGCATAATTATATTCTAAATGATCGTCGACCTGTGAACACAGAACGAGTGCGAACACGTCACTAAGTAGTGCAATTTTAGACAGCCATGACCTTGCGACGTGCAAGCACCAGACAACGCTCTCCCGGAGTGAGGAACGGACCAATGGCGAGGCGTGCTTGAGCAACATGGCGGACGCAGCCAATCGAAGACCTCGAAACGAACTTCAAACATCTTTTTGTACTTTGAGCTTTTTGTACGCTTTTTTCTGAATGGAGAACCTAGCTGAAGTGGGAAATTTGAAGACTGAGAAATGCTCCTTCCAATGAGCCCAAGATGGTGGCACCCGGTTGTGCCATTGCAGAGCTATAACTTTTTTTTTAACGCAGTTTTTTTTTGCAATTTCCGCAATAATTCTCGCCAACTCAACAAGCACAACAAATTTTTTACAGCACTTGTATGGAGTTTTCAGTGACAATATTCTGGAATCAGAAAAAGGGCTACAGAAACTGAAAATGCGATTTTCGAAAATCGTTTTTTTTTTTTTTTTCGCGATACGAAAGCCGTATCCCCCCTTAGGAATAATTCTGTTCTTTGACCATGTTTGTGACTTGTAATTGCTCCTGTCTCTTAAGAACATACTTAGGGATTCTCTGCAACTTTTTTCTGTAATTTCACTTCGAAGTATTCGAAAAATATTTGAGAAATATTTGAAAATTATTCGAAAATTATTCGATTCGATTCGCACTCAATCTTTATTATTCGAATTCGCTTCGCACCCAGAATTTTGCTATTCACACAGCTCTAGAAATCACTGCTACTTAGGAAAGAGCTTAAAGCACTGTCCAACCATCCGCTAATAAATTATATCCTATGTAAATATTATCCAGTATTATCAAGCATTGGCTGATTTAAAAAAGAATTGGTGGAAGTACAAAGGATGCTATAGAGGTCGTATGAACAGGAATAAGGGCGTCAGAGAGGGTGGCCAATGTTTCAGTAGCCTATCTTTGTCAAAGGTGTCTTGTCATCCTTGATGGGTTAGTTTTAGAAGTGGTTAGTCTGATGTATTGTCACATGGTGTCACTGTCCGTACCTGCCATATGGAAAAGAAGAACTTCGAGAGGAGATGAGCATGGCCATTTCGTGCCTGTAAGGATCAAAGTAGGGCAACAAGGGTTTTCATTTTAAGAAACAAGAAAAGGACCGAAATCAGTTTATAGAGGAGCGTCACTGTACACTCCTCTTGTCTGCTTCTGGGTGGACCAAGGGGCAAACACCCCACAGTTCAGAGCAAACACAGATTTCCTGAACCCAAAGCCACCTGTCATGGATAGCTTCGAGTAGCGGAGTGGAGGTAAACACACCTCCTGGTTTGTCTACCGCCACTCCGCTACTCCACGACCGTTAAACGACTAAGTGTAACTTATTGCATCTTTGATGAATGGAAAGCATATTATCATCAAGAATGGCTTTCTTAAGTAACTTGTTGTCACGGTAGGCACACGCACAGCACACACTACTGTAGGATTGAATAGCTATTATGCAACACACCAAGAATTGTAAACAGTAATGTGCATTTGAATCACATGTCCAATATCAGAACAAAGAGGCATTCTTTACAGCCTTCCTTGATTTTATGAGATGGTACACTTGTGCCTCTGATAAGTCTTTTCAGAGTTTTTTTTTAACAGGCTTTGCAGCCACACAGCTTTTGGTACTTCAACTCTTCAACACCTTGTAGTTGACTTAACATAGTCGAAGTGACATCAAGAGTGACTAAAAGTTGCCTATTGTTCGTCGTCTTGTCCTCGAAACCAAGTTAAAACTGCACAGAGGACGAAATACAAGTAGAAGAAGCAGACAAGATGAAAGCAATTTTTAACTCAGTTTCAGTGCCGCACCAACTAGCCCCCCAACACACTTTACTTGAGTTGTTGTCCTTGGTTCTACTATGGTCCGCTCAGTGCATGGAAAATGGTGCAGGATCGAGGATGGCCTGCTGGCCAGGTGGGAGCAGAGAGCAGTGCAGCCGGCGGTGCGGTTCGACATAGCCGAGCCAGTGCTGTGGCTGCAGAGTGTGGTGCTTGGACAGCTGAAGAGCCCCCAGGCAGAGGCTGCCCGCACCACTATACTGGCACACTATGCAGGGCAGGCACGAATCAGTCAGCGTTCAGCGGTGAGCGAGTCTTAGTCTCAAAATACTTACTGCAGGCATTTCTTTTTGGCCACTCTTCCACTCCAGAAAAGAAAATTTCAGCTCGCCAGCAAAAGAGGGACGTTGATGTTTAGATAAAAGCCCCTGTTTAATGTTGCTAAACCGAATGTGTACATTTGATGGGTGCCACTCTAGTGTTACGGAAGCAAGTGTATACTTAGTGTGCTTCCACCTTTTGAGCTGATGAACACACACTTGGCAGCCTGGTCAGGAAAGCAAAGGGTGTACACGAAACAGCCTCTCGTAATGTGTGAAGTGCATAATGTGTATGTGGTGAGTGGATTTGAAGAGCGGCAACGAGGGACAAAAGTCATCCTCCCGTGTGCCCTGCACTTTGCGCATGCTGAAAATGTACCAACTCACTCAAGTTGCTCCTCTCATATGACTGAACAGCAAGGTCTATGTGAAGGGCACTGCTCGTCTTCCACCAGTTGTTGGATCCCGCCTTGCCAGTATGTTAGCTGAGGAGCAGTGCTGATACATTTGCATGTGGTGTTCCTATGAATACCACCTCTAATGCCGCATGTGCATTTGTGGTGGTTTACATTCTTGTATACTACCGCAAATTCTTGTAACTGTTTCACATCAGCTTTTATTCACTTCTCTAACATATTTAAGTTCTTTTTTTTTATGACATCTTACCAACTTGCACAGTTCATCATAGTTCTGAAATTTACTTCAACAACCATGCACAGTACTGTTAGGCAGGGTGTAAGGCAGGGGTATACAATCTCTCCTATGCTCTTCACCATGTATTTTACAGGAGGTTTTCAGAGCCCTGGATAGGGAACAGTTGGGGATAAGGTTTAATGGAGAATACCTTAGTAAACTGCGATTCACTTGTAACATTGCCTTTGCTGAGTGACTCAGGGGACGAACTGAATTTGACTGGCAGAGCAGGACAGGTGGGTCTAAAAATTAATATGTAGAAAACTAAAGTAATGTTCAGCAGTTTTGGAAGAGAACAATAGTTTGCTATAGGTAGCGAGACACTGGAAGTGGTAAAGGAATAGATCTCCTTAGGGCAGGTAGTGACCGAATATCCAAACCATGACATTGAAGTAATTAGAATAAGAATGGTATGGAGTACATTTGGGTGGCATTCTCATAGCATGAATGACAGTTAACTAGAGGTGTGCGAATATTCGAAATTTCGAATATTTTTCAAATAGTGTTTGCTATTCGATTCGATTCGCACTGGAATTTTACTATTCGAACTATTCGAACTTCCCAAAGTCAAATACAGTCAATGTCAGATTGAAAGTGACCCCTTCAGATTTTCAATATGCTTCACCTCATTACACTG
Organism: Rhipicephalus sanguineus; assembly: GCF_013339695.2. Classification (NCBI taxonomy): domain Eukaryota; kingdom Metazoa; phylum Arthropoda; class Arachnida; order Ixodida; family Ixodidae; genus Rhipicephalus; species Rhipicephalus sanguineus. Next base: position 37,368,990 of record NC_051181.1, on the reverse strand, counting down.
TCATATTGCGGCAAAGCTGCCTTTCAAGCTCCTTTACGGTCGAACTTTGCCAAGACCCAGTCAACGTCCGATCGAAAGTGGTCCCTAGATTTTCAGTATGCTTCACCTCATCACACCCCCGTATTGCAGCAAAGCTGCCTTTCAAGCTCTGCTACGGTCGCAAATGTATTAACTCAAGAAAACGCTGCTTCCAACATGGAGATGAAACATGTGGCAGAGGTGGGGGCTCAATTAATGCTGTTTTGGACCTGAAATTTGGGCAGGAAGTCCTAAAAATCGGAACCTGAAGCTTTTTAGCATCCAAAATTTCAGATGTTCTTATATATTGACGTCTACGAGACAGATTTGGAACTCTGGACTTGAAGGGAGCACACCCTTGTCCGCCACATCAGTTGGGCTTCCACAGAAGTTGAAAGAGGAGGAGAGGCTGAGGAAATGGCATCTTTGCCTATCACGTGTAAAGTGTTGTCAGCAACACTTTGGTTGCACCAAATCATGTACATAAATAGAATTTGGCCTCTACATTGCCTCATTCTTGATAAGACAACTATGTAACACCACCCTGCCAGCGCTTCATCAACCTAGCGAAAAGAAACACTTTCATGTTGCTATCTCATAAGAATATGCTTAAGAATCCTCTCACTTTTTTTCTGCAACTTCACTTTGAAGTATTCGAACAATATTCTAGAAATATTCAAGAGATATTCGAAAAATATTCGATTCGATTCGTACTCACACTTGAATATTCGAATTCGCTTCGCACCCAAAATTTTACTATTCGCACAGCTCTACAGTTAACTACTATCCATCCAGAGAAAGGTATATAACAGCTTCATCTCGCTGGTACTTACCTATCGAGCAGAAACCTGGAGGCCTACAAAGAGGGTTCAACTTAGATTCAGGAGATGCAGCAAGCCATGGAAAGGAAAATAGTAGGTGTAACGTTAAGGGACAAGAAGAGAGTGAGTGGGTCAGGGAACAAACACACGTTAAGGACATCTTGGTTGAAATCACAGAAGAAATCTGCATCTGTCGAGCATGTAGTGTGAAGGGAAGATAACCACTGGCCATTAAGAGTAACAGACTGGATTTTAAGAGAAGGCAAGTGTGCCAGGGGTAGGCAGAAAGTTATGTGGGCAGATGAGATTATGCGGTATGAAACCCTTCCCCATCTTCCGTCCGTTCTGGTCCAAAAGTAAATGACTCTAAGCTCAAGTAAAAGAAATTTACTTACTCTTTACAGATGGCGCATAATGTAGTGAGAAAACATGCATGCGAATCGACCACGAAAGAACTTGTCCAGCAGTTCCCCCTAGAGGTGCGCACGGGCTCCGGGTAGCCCGAAGGCCCGAGCCCGACCCCGGCCCACGGGCCGGGCTCGGGCGGGCCGACGTATTTTCACCACGGGCCTGTGCTGGGCTCGGGCTACTTGGAGATTTATCGGGCCGGGCTCGGGCCCGGCTCGGGCCCGGCGCAAAGCCCGACTCAAGCCCGAAATATAGAGAATGAGCGGGAATTGTTTTCCAGCACGCATACAGCGCCTTTTCCGCGACCGCCCTTTACCGCTTTTCCTTTCCATTCGCTACTTTAAACAAAAGGGGAGCAGGTAAGGCACTGCCTCTGTTGCACTCCGACAAACAGAGAAGTAACACCACCTGAGCTAGTGACGGCGCCACGCGACTGTTCGCGTTAGATTTGAGGCCAAATCCCATATGAGTGAACATGCACGCGACAGCGACGAGCGACCCGACCTAGATTGCCTTCGTGCAAGCTGACGCTTACATGGGCATACCCCATACACGTGACGGCTTTGGCGTGACTCCATTGTTGCTGGCATGAGGCCGTCTACTTGTAAATTGTAATCTGTGTAATAGACTGTTCGTCGTATGTCGTTTGATCATATTTGATATGCTCAATAGAATGCCAAATTACCGCAAAACGATGTTTTTGTTTTTGCAGCGAACCTTCAAAAACCCGGGCCAGGCCGGGCCGGGCCCGGGATTGTGTTTTCGTACGTCGGGCCGGGCCGGGCGGGCTCGCAGCCCTTTCCCGTCGGGCTCGGGCGGGCCTTCGACAAAGTCAGTGGGCCCGGGCCGGGCTCGGGCTCGGAAATACGGCCCGTGCACAGCTATAGTTCCCCCCATGGACAGCTGCGGCTGTGTTGCATTGTCGAGCAGGGGCCGACAATGGACCGCAAAGGGTTAAAAAGTTTGTGGTGATACATGGCTGCAGAGTGCACTGGGTTAATTGGCAAAACATGGGAGGGGGCCTTTGCCCTGCAGTGGACGTAGTCAGACAGATGGTGATGTTCAGGTACAAGCCAGTCGGTTCAATTTGCGGAGTAAAGTGCGGTGAGTGAAAGCTGTGACCTTGCAGCTTGCACGTGTAGCCCTCCGGCAGCTGGAGTGTTGTGCCCCTGGTGAGGCAAGCCGGTGGCTGTTGGAGGAGGCACGGATCCAGCTGGCACAGGGCGACTCCACCCAAGCCCAGCACACCCTGTGGACCCTGCTGAGGCAACTGAGCCAGCAGCATGAGGTATTTTCTATCCTCAGGCTGTGAAGGAGGAGTCTGCTAATGTGATGTGCTTCTATAGTGCAGCTCTTGCAGTTTACAAGTAATTCCTTTGCAAGTGGTACAAGCTAGACCAGGGGTTCTCAAACTTTCTGGCCTTGGGGAACCCCAATGGCTTTTCCAGAGTGCTGCGGAACCCCTAACTTTTACTTGAGCATCAAGACAATCGGAAGCGGGAGTGGGGAGGGGCAGGTGATAACGCCTCTCGACGCACGCAACCACAGTATTAACACCGCCCGCGTTGGCCTGTTCTCTTTTCTTTAATATTGAAGGCCATTGCCATTGATGTAGAACTCCCAATAATATATAGACTTGCGATTCCCCTCAGCACTGCTCCGCGAGTTGCGTAAAGCGCCCACCGACCATACACTGCATGCTTCAGGCAATGCGCAGCGTAAGCACTGTGTCCACGCAAACGAAGCGCCGGACGTACAGAGGCCTGCTTTATTTCTTGCAAAACGAAAAGAAGGAGGCATGCCAATCGCACAGCGAAACGGCCGTCGACCGATACACTGGTTGTAAAGCTAAGCCTAAATGCTCGTGTCACCCACAGCTGGTATGAAGCGACGCCTCTTCCGCGTATCAAAGTGCTCGTTGCAATTACAAAACTGACATAGAGCCATGGCAAATCACTGTGTATGAAAACTGTGCCATGTGGTCGTCGAGGTGCCTGTTAATGTCGTTTGAACTGGTCTGAACGCTAATAATAATTGATGGAGTTTAACATCCCAAAACCACGATATGATTATGAGGGACGCCGTATAGTGGAGGGCTCTGGAAATTTCATCCACCTGGGGTTCTTCAACATGCACCTAAATCTAAGTACATGGGCCTCAAGCATTTTCGCCTCCATCGAAAATGCGGCCGCTGCAGCCAGGATTCAATCCCGCAACCTGGTTTGAACGTGCATGCGTGCATGAATTACCAATGCTCCACGTGTTCTGTCACTATCGGTCCGCAAATCATGCAAGTTTCATGGCGCGCATTAGATGACGTCTTTAGTGCTGCTACCACATGGGTCTCTCGCTACCCGCAGACACCCGATGTGTGGATGCGGCGTGCGATGGCTTCGTTAAATGCAAAATGCAAGACAAATTTGCTTGTCTGAATAAATAAATTAGTTGCTAACGGGGACAAAACGGGAGAAGGTTGCATTCGTTCTGGCCACTCACGGAACCCTGAGATGCCCCTCACGAAACCCTTGGGTTCCGTGCCAGTTTGAGAACCCATGAGCTAGACCATCACTGATCGTCAGCCAGTACACTCTCACAGCATTCACTGCGCGAGATGTATTTCATAAATTACTCCAGCAAGGCTGCACACGTGCTGTGCTTTGTAATGGCTTGAAACAGAACAAGTGCACTGACCGAGTAATGTCGTGCCTTACTTTGTCAAAACTGGACAACACAGAAACAAATCAGAAGTACTATAGAATTTATGTGGTATTCTCTGTGCCTTGAGAACCTGCACATGTGCACTTACGTGCTTCACACAACATTGAGCATGCTGGTTGGTGCTGTAAGAAATATGGAAAGCCAAATCTGTGTAGCTCCACAAGTCTATATATATGTCCAGATTTGGTGTAGCTTCCTAATACTAATTTTGAATACTGTATAGAAAAGTGATATAAACTGGATGTTACTTTTTATGTAAACTTGTGTTGACTTAAACTTGGAACCTGTTTTCTGGTCATTTCTCAGGTACTTGGACGTGGCTGTTACTACACACGTTTGCTGTTTACAACTAAACCACATAACAAATGTGGTAAAATTGGCAGTCACATAACATAAATTTACCTCTTGTTGTGTATCTTTCTGGCCATATGAGAGCACTAACAGTAAGCTTTGAATGACATGGGCTTAAGGCCTTCAGTAGAGGCACACAGTTCAAGCAGACACATTTTCTATAGAATGTTGCTAATTGTACATCCTGTTCATATTTGCACATCCTGTTCATATTTGCACGTTAAATGCAAAATGCAAGGCAAATTTGCTTGTCTGAATAAATAAATTAGTTGCTAATGGAAATAAAACGGAGTGTTTGAAACTGGAGATGTACATTTGAAAAGTTGTGCTTCTTTTGCAGTTTATTTGCACGACACAGCGTACATGTTCCTGAATATAGAAAACCCATCTGGAAATGAAACAAAGTAGGAAAGATGACCTGTGTATGCACCTATGTATTCCTTCATCTGGAATAACTATGACTGAGAGTGATTTGATGCAAAAGCACGCATTTCCAGCTTGTTTCTTTGTCATTCATGATACCAGAGTATGCAATGAACACTTTTTGGTAGGTGAACGGCACAGACAGCGTCAAAAGGGCGTATGCCGAAGTGCTGCAGCTATATGGAGAATGTTTGGCCGAGTCTCGCTTGGAGAGCTCCGACACCATCGCAAAGGAGTATTTTGACAAGGTGAGCTTGTTTCAAAGAACTTAGGTTTGGCACCGCACAAAAGAGAGTGCTTGCAGTAACGTTAAATGTGCATTGAAATGGCTATTGTGGAAGGCTAGAGAAAGAACTTGTGCAATAAGGATAGGTTTGAAGGCCTCATAGAGGGAAGAATCACTCGGGAGTACTCACCTTGAGCTGACAGTGAAGAGTCACGAGGCCATTAAAGTTTCTATGGGCAAACTTGTGCACACGAAAGCAAACAACACTCAAAGCACAACTAGCACCAAGCACAGTTGTTGGTCATCAAAATATGACCCACCAGTCGAACATGTCTGCTATTTTTACACTATCCATCACACGCTCCAGCATAATTGCTGGTGCTGACATATATTCTAGAATATATTTCGCATTGTGCATGAAATCTGATTGCAGACAGAATCCTGTTACTGTAAAATTGGTAAAATCTGGGGATCTGCAAAGAAACTTGTGGGCTTAATCATCGTGAACCGAGTTTGACGCAGGATATTGTTACGGAGCAAGTCATTAGAAACCAGTAAGACTGATTAGATATTGGAGCAGTTATAGGGGCAGGGTTACCCAATTACGAATATGGTCTGGATTCAGAGAAGGGTTACACAGGATGATTTAGTGGTCGGAGTTGTTTGTTTTAGTGTTAGTTTGTCAGAAGTTGCTTGCACTGTCTGCATATGTGTATTTTTGAGTGCAGTGGTTCTTGGTTTGAATAAATGGTTCATGTTCTGGCCCCAGACCTATTTCATTCCATCTTGTAAATACACTCCGAAAATTGTGACACTGAGTAGCTCCAAGTAAACTGCTGTTCAACTCGGCAGCAATTGAAAGTGTTCCGGTAAGGCATTTTCTAGCTTTAGCCGCAACTGCAGGTCTAGCTGAAAGCCCAGCTATCTCTACTCACAGAATGAAAGCAGAGATGGCACGACAAATGGATTTTGGTCCTTCTCATGCTGGAGGCAGCTGTGACCAATGCAGCATCACTTTTTTGCACTTTCCAACAAGTCTGTGAGCTCATAAAAATCAATGACATGCATTAAGCATCAGTGGTATCGGCACTTTTTAAAAATATATTCAGAGGAAGTTATGTGGTGCCAGAAAGGTTCTTTGGTGGCCTATCCGTTCAGACAGCCTTCTCTGACCCTGACAGGCTGTGCATCTGCTGTCGGGCCGTGCAGAGGAAGCCCTGTGGGCCGCCCATCTGAGGTTGGCCCAGTTTGCCGACTCACAGCTGCAGAGCATTGAGCAGTACTTGCGCTCGCCCGAGTTCATTGCCAAGCAGGAGCTGCTGCAGCAGTCATCGTACATCCTGGAGTCGTCTGGCAAGCGTACATCCATGTGAGTACTAGTGCCATTATTTGCTTACACATTGAGTCCATGTGCCGTGCAGCTTCACATCAAGGCCTTGCCTAGGAGTACTTTAAACTAGGCTTGTGCGAATATTTTACAGGTTACAGTAAATCTTAAAACGTAACATATTTTACAGGTTATCACTTGCATTCTACCGAAAGTGAAATCCTGCTACTATTCAAAGTTGCTTCCACTTCCTCTGAACGAAAAAGTATGACATTTGCACATGCCTTGTTTCAATTTTAAAAAAAAATATATTGCGCAGGTTAATTGGGTCATGACAAATATGCTAATTTTTCTTTATAATATGTCATATATGCGACTCAAATCCGATTAGAAATTATTTGACCAAATCGCTATTCGCTTTGAATTCGATTCGAACCTAAAATTTACTATTCACTTGGGGTGTGCGAATATTCGAACTTTCAAATATTTTTCGAATAGTGTTTGCTATTCGATTCGATTCGCACCGGAGTTTTACTATTCGAAGTATTCGAACTTCCGGAAAATAAATATAACGGTTTATAATAACGGAAAATAAATATAAAAACGCTAGATCGGCGTGCATTGTGCTTGGTCTTGCGTTTTGGGGCGATGACGTGCAAAACTGCGAGCCGCGTCCACCCATGATGATAAGCAGAACAGCTTGTCCCAGACGCACGTCTGCGGTGTTCGAGACAAGCGCAGCGCACTATCGTAATCTGATGCTTGAGCTTCCGCGTGCAGCTGCCAAACTAAAGCGTAATTATGTTCTAAATGATCGTAGACCTGTGAACACAAAACGAGTGTGAACGCTTCACTAAGTAGCGCGACTTTGACAGCCTTGACCTCGCGACGTGCAAGCAGCAGACGATGCTATCCTGGAGTGAGGATCGGACCAATGGCGAGGCGTGCTCGGGCAACATGGCGGACGCAGCCAATCGAAGGCCTCGAAACGAACTTCAAACATTTGCTTTTTGTACACTTTTTTCTGAATGGAGGACCTAGCTGGAGCGGGAAATTTGAAGACTGAGAAATGCTCTTTCCGACGAGCCCAAGATGGCGGTGCCCGGTTGTGCCATTGCGGAACTATAATTTTTTTAAGCACAGTTTTTTTTTTTGCGATTTCCGCAGTAATATTCACCACCTTGGCAAGCACATCAAATTTTTTACCGCACTTCTATGTAGTTTTCAATGACGATATTTTGGAATCAGAAAAAGGACTACAGGAACTGAAAATGTGATTATCGAAAATTGATTTTTTTTTTCCCTTATTTTTCGTGATACTAAAGCTGCGTCCGTCTTTAGGAATAAATCTGTTTTTTGACCATGTTTGTGACATGTAATTGTTCCTGTCTCGTAAGAACATACTTAGGGATTCTCTGCAGCTTTTTTTCTGTTATTTCGCTTCGAAGTATTCGAAGAATACTTGAGAAATATTCGAAAATTATTCGATTCGATTCGCACTCAATCTGTATTATTCAAATTCGCTTCGCACCAAAAATTTCGCTATTCGCACAAGCCTACTTTAAGGGGAGGACACTGGTCTTTCAAGAAGTAAAATCATGAAAAAATAGTTTTTTTAAAACAGAATTTTTGTAACATACAGGCATTGCCGCAAGTACTGACCAAGTTTCTTGCACCTTGGATTGATATTTCGGCCACAGCATTAATTTATACCACAAAAACAGGCCATATTCTAAATGAAAAAAAAGCACAAAAATGGAGCTGTTGATGCTATGAGGCTGTTGAATGATGTATGCTGCAGCAGCACTCATGCAGGTTATATCCCTTGTGGCTACTAATCATCTAACAAAAAAATTTTAACATTTTGTGTTGCATGAGGTTCAAAATCGGCATTATTTGCTTTTCTGCATTTTCTCAAAACCTGAGTTTTTCACTCTTTGCAATCTTTCGGGAGTGGTCTTTCAGTAATCAAAGCACCTAGAATTGTAATTCTTGTTGCACTACTGAGCTGCATCAGTATTGCCCACAGGGGTAGCAGCAGATTTTTGTATTTCAGTTTTTAATGTTTTTTTAATTGTCCATGCATTAAACTACCTAGCCACATCTTGAACGGAAAGCTTTGATATGCTGTATAATTCTTAATAGTTTGCACATCAAAAAAGTATTCCTACTCCTGTGAAGCTTATGTTTCCTAGTATCCGGCTATGTGCCTAAAGCAAGATTTCAATGAGTAGTTCTTGCTCCATTGTTCCCGGAAACAATGCTAATTAATTTTAATTAACTTCGGAACTAATGGATATATTTGAATACTAATTGCATATTTGGAATCAGCAAAGAAAACTAAATAAGATTGGGAAGTTTCATTACATTTGGTAAAGGGAATCTTGATGATTTTTAAAAACCCACTTCCCCCCCCTTAAACGTATGTGAATACGTGCGATAGTCAACATCCACAGAGCCACATCCACATCTAGTCTGCTCCTCCTCAGGAAAAGCAGGAAAATGCCGATTGAGAAAGGGGTCCAACGAGGAGGTACAATCCGTACAATGTTCTTCACTGCACGTGTGGAAAAAGTATTTAAGTGACTAGATTGGGAAGAAATAGGAATAAAGATTAACGTAGAATATCTCAGCAACTTGAGGTTTACCGACAACAGCATACTGTTGAGCAATGAAGCCAACAGATAGCAAAAAATGACTGAATACCTAAACTGCAAAAGTGTTAAAGTAGAGTTGAAGATAAATGAACAGAAGACGAAGATAATGCTAGGTTGTCTGTCACAAATTTTGTGGTGGTGTTCAGAAGACGTAAAGGGAAACGCAAGACGGCACAACACACCAAATGCTCCAAAACCAAAGAAAGCTAACAGCACTGTACAAATACAAAAATGCAAAAGAAACACAAATCACTTCAACCAAACTTGTACAAAACTGACGATAAATCACTCAGCTCTTAAATTCTAGCTACAGCCTGGCAATGTCAGCCTCACAGCCACTGATACAGTAGAAGGGGGGAGGTGCCTGTGTCTCTTAAAGGGACACTAATGGCGAATAACAATTTATGTCATAGTGAAAGCTCAATATATGACAACATCTAAAATGGCAATATTATCAACAGCAGTGCCCTACTTACCGAGAAATTAAGCTAAATGTATCACACGATGAGCGCCACGAGTGGGACATTTTGGAAGTGATCCCGATGACGTGTGAGTGTCCAACTACAATTAATCACTAGTAATCAAACTAGCCGCAATAAAAAAAGAACCTTCCGTGCATCAAGAGACGTAATAAAATGCTGCTTGTTCATTTCTGTTTGATTCATGGAAAAAAGAACCTCTTTGGCGTTGCCATGGGGAACGGTGCGCGTGGTTCAAAAGTTCCGTTTTCGCCGAACTGCGCTTCGCCCGGCACCCTGCTTCGTTCACGCGGTCGCGTCTCAGTGGTAGTTTCGGTATCGCGTACTGCCGCATGTGTTTTGCACGCTCGTGAAAGTCACTCTGACAGAAAGTTCGACAAAATGCCGCATGCATGTGATGTTGCCAGATGCCCGAATGGTGCACGCCGCCAGTGCACGCCGCCGCACGGTAAAGGCGGGCAACGTTGGGTACGGCAACAGTGACATGAGAAAGATCGCTTTCAGGCGGGTGATTTGAAGTGCACTAATGCGATGCGGACCACTAAAACGTAATTTTATTTCAAAATAAGCACTTCCTTGGCACAAAAGTAGCACTAAGAGGTTTCTGGACCGCTATTTCAACAATCAACATCGACTTAATATTTGCCTTTAGTGTCCCTTTAACATCGTAGCTTTCTTTAATTGCACCTCGCCTTCTACCATGGGCACGACTTGTTCCCTTTACCCATTAGTAGCTGTGCTTACAATCTCTATTTGCTCTTATTCTTCAGAATGAGCTTCGCAGGATTCTGTAGGTGTCATTACTGATGACACCTTATCTAGATATCTTTACCTGCAATCTTCTGTCTTATGACCACTCATGTTACAATGGTCACAACAACTTCATTTCTGTTTGTTGGTCCATCCCACACGACAGTTAATGGCTTGATGACCGGGAGTGTTGCAAAGGAAACACCTTTGCTACATCCTGCATTCACTAGCTTAGGGTCTCTCACTCACCTCCTCTTCTTGCCTCCTGGTCATGTCTTCATTTGCTTTTCCCAAGTTCACAAACCCCTGTGCCTCCACCAACTGGTCAGCATGTTCAGCCATCTCATGCAATGTGTGAAGCTTTCGTTCCTTCAGGCATATTCCCAACTTATTGCTACACCGAACAAGAAACTGCTCATCTACCATTCTCTTGCACACCCCTTCAGAAGTTTTTTTCAGTACTCAATAGTCTTTAACGGCAGATATGTAACTTGCATACTGCATTCATGGCAAAACGGCACAAACCAGGTGCCACCACTGCTCTGTGGCCTCATCACAAAAACAATGAACATTTGGCATCATAACTGTGATGAAAATTTCAGGGTGTAATTATTATGTGGGAAGAAAAAAAAATGAAATTTTGGTGGCAGAATTGAGGGGTGCGATCGTTATTCGAGTAAACACCGTGCATAACATATAGGTCATTGTCATGGGATGTGGGGGCAGCATTAAGCAACAATCAATGTCAAAGATCCTTGTTCGTGGTGTTTATTAAGGCAAAAGCCTTAGGTGCTTCATCAAACGTGAAAATTGAGTGGCGTACAGCGTCGGCATCCCACATCGGTGGCGTCAACACGAGTGATTCAAAAAATCATCATCACGTGATGACGTCACCATATGATGTCATGACATCACAGATTGCCAAAATGTGTGACTTTGCATGGTGACGTCATCACATGACATCATTGCTTGGTCAAAGGTGGGCCGATCCCGGAAGCAGTGCAAAACAAGCTGAGGTGCAGAAAGCTTACAATGGATTTGTTCCTGGAGGCATTGCAAAACCACGTTAGTTGCAGAAAGCTTTCAGAGGGGGGCACGGGAGATTCAATACATCGACTTAGAAGAAAAAGGAGAAGATGGCTTTCGCCTTCAAGTCGACTTAGGCGGATGCATAAGGGACCCTGTGAATTTTTGGAACAAAGACAAAGGGAAGAAAACTGACGAGTTGTGGGCTCAGAACCATGGGTTGGTTGCCAAGAGTACTTGTAAATAAATGTGATTTGCTTTGTCTCAATAAATCTCCAAGATACCGCTCGTTATTTTCGCACCTGTTCTTCTAAGCATTGCTTTAAAGGGCCCTCAATCACCTATGATCATTGTTTAACATTTCAAGTAAGCACCTGCATCGAGTTCAGAATGCCATCACGATCAACAATGCCGAACGCGGCAGTGCTGCGAGCTGCGGGCGTGCCACAAATTCCAAGAAACAATCCCTGCAGAAGTGTGGCTTGCATTGTGTGTGTATTTCTCAATAAAACTCAGTTGATAGTTTGCTGTGTGTACATGTGGTCCTTTCCTTGTCCCCATTTTTTTACGCTGATTTCTATGATAAAACAATCCCTTCTCCACTCTGGGCCTTTCGGTAATCCCCAGTTTTGGCCGTGATGTCAACATTCGCGCCCGGTCTAGTCATTTACAAAAAGAACCTGTTTGTCGGCTCGCAGGTATGCGCGCTCTAGGCTCTTTCTCCTCACATTGTGAGGAGGAGCCGATGAATGGAGCATAGCAAAGGAAAGATTGAAACGAGCAAGGGCCTCTTTTGGATCATGAAATGCATGCAATTCCGCTATTACGATGCTGTTTCGAAAATTTCTTTTGGCTACGTGTTTGTAGAAGACTTGTGCACAACTGCAACTCCACAAATAAATTTAGACCTCTGGGTGGTTTACGAGCCCTTTAAGATAGTATGGCTGGCCAACTTGACTGGTGGAGAGAGATAGATCCTAGTATGTTTTAATATCCACATACCATCACTGTGACTTCATACATTAAAACTTTCTGCGTCGAGAATATTCTAAATCACATGTTGTAGATTTCACATGGCAGTTAGTACTGCCAGTTGCAATATGCTCACACAAACTAACTGAAGTTATTTGTCACATGTAAACTTTGAGCCAAGAGCTTGCTCATGCTTTTCTATCACCATGAAGAGTTTGAATGTTGCAATGACTGATGAGTGCTGCCTGACACAGTGTGTGCATGAGCACTAAGTACCACTCTTCAGTTCAAATACTAAATACTAAGCTTGTGCGAATATTCGAGCACTTCGAATATTCGAACGAATAATACAGTATTCGAATTCGCTTAGATTTGAATTTAAATTATTGAAAATTTCGAAGTATTTGAAAAGAACGAATAGGTGTATGTTAGTCCGCTTGTAAACCCTTCCCCCCCCCCTCCCCCCTGTAAAGGTGGTTTCACTGCAGTGGAGGCATGCCATGCCGTGAATACACATTTCCAGAGAAAATCCTCACTGCCACAAAGCCCCCCTTCAAGGTTAAATGAACATATTACCCTCACATTGAATCATCATTTTTCAAGTTTAAAAGCTTGTTATACTGGCTTATATGGTCTTAGTACAGTAAATTTTAAAACGTAACATATTTTACAGGTTATGACTTGCATTCTACCGAAAGTCAAATCCTGCTACTATTCAATGTTGCTTCCACTTCTTTTGAACCAAAAAGAATGACATTTGCACGCTCCTTGATACCATTTTAAAATAACACTGTGAAGGTTGGTTGGGTCATGACAAATATGCTCATTTTTCTTTATAATATGTGATATATACTATTCGAATTCGATTCGAAATTATTCGACTAAAATCACTATTCGCTTCGAACCTAAAATTTACTATTTGCACAAGCCTACTAAATATCATGGACTAGTGAAGGTGTCGGCAACCTTTTGAGGTGGAGGGCCGAGTTGCTTGAAGCCGACACAGTGGGGGCCGCATGGCAAATCGTCTGTGTTGGGGGGAGGGGGTCTTTGCAGGTAAAGAGGAAAAATTCAGTGAGTTGACAACAATGACGTGTGCAACTGGAATAGACATCGTGTTTATTTTCAGCACACATGTCACAAGGTTCCAATGTATTAAAGTAGGTTACTAGCAAAAAAACAAAACAAAACTCTTTCAATGCGACTTTTAGTGCTGAACATTCTTAGCCAACTCACAGATATCCACATCAAGGTTGCTCAACGACAAGAAAGTCGTGGAGATGTTCGTAGGTTAGTCGGAAGCTGTTCATCGGTTAGATAGGTGAGGGGGTGTCTGACATCGTGCCGGGCCAATACTGCCCCGCGGGCCGCAGGTTGCCGACCCTTGGACTAGTGGTCTGAAGCTCTGTATAAACCTCATGCCCTCCCAGAGCTCTACGCGTTAGTTGCATGCAGTTGACAACAAATAGTACTTCCCACTGAGGCTTCCTATGCAGAATAGACCTGCTGTATCCTACCATGAATGGCAATAAGGTTAGCTGTGCAGAGTGATTGAAGCTTCACTTTGATGACACCGCATGTGCACAACAAGCTTTGTAATGGCTGTCTAAAAAATTGCATGTATGTCCTCACTTATAGTCATACAGTAATTCAGTGCAGGAAAGAAATGAGGTTCTTGCTCTGCAGGGAGGAGGCCCATGCCATGCGACTGCTGGAGCGCCAAAGCAACCTGGACCGAGGCGAGGAAGCAAACTTGAAAGCTGCGCAGAAGCGGCACCTCCTCCAAGCCATCGACAACTACTTGCAGTGCCTGCGCGGAGGGCACGACCTGCGCTTGTTCCGGCTCGTCTCTCTCTGGGTTACTAACGCCGCTGTGCCCGAAGTCAATTCCTTGCTTAAGGTGCTTATATATTATCATTATTACAACATTCAGCACGATTCTTTTGTGTGCAATCAGAAGTTTGCTTTGTCACATTGGAAATTTAGTGCATTTTAAGCGCAGTGGAATCGCCAAGTGATTCATTTTTGCTAGGGGTGTGCGAATATTCAAACTTTCGAATATCTTTCTAATAGTGTTTGCTATTCGATTCGATTCGCACCAGAATTTAGCTATTCGTATTCGAACTTCCAGAAGATAAATAAAGTCCACGTCCGATCTTTCGGACTCCCTAGGGGCTGCGAAATCATCCAAAAAATCGGGCAGTCTGAAAGAATTAATTCATGCTTTTTCATTCCGCTCAAGTGGTCAAATCGCCACAGCCATGACTGAAATATCTTTAATGTCTCCCAGTACACTTATCAGTAGGCTTGTGTGAATGTTCGAGCAGTTCGAATATTTGAATGAATAATACAGTATTCGAATTCGCTTCGATTCAAATTTGAATTATTAAAAATTTCAAAGTATTTGAAATGAACAAATAGGTGTAGATTAGTCCACTTTTAACCCCCCTTTGACCCTAAGTAGTGGTGACCCCAGTAGCATCCCTGATTCCAAGTGGTAGACCTGCTATTTAAACCAAGGCATAATTTGTGCCATTACCATCGGAGCTGCTGGCCACATAAAACAGTTTTAAAGTGGTTGCCAGAGAAACATGCAGGCGAATAGAAAATGGTTTTGTAGTGCCATTTCAGGAACTTCAAGGAAATGTGTGTGGAAATGGAACTTCAAGGAGATCACACAACATATATACTTGGAACAAGTTTTGTGTTGGAGCCTGGCATAAAACAATTTTGTGTTAAAATCTGCGTCAGACATTATGTGAGGCCTCTGTATTCATTGTTTCTTTTGAACAGGCACTGACGTCATTGTACATCTTACAGCTGCTGTGTGCTCTCAGTTTCTGGGCAGTGCTTATTTCTGTCTGCACTGACGATGCTATTTCATGCAGCAAGGCCTCAGCAAACTGGAAAGCCACAAGTTTGTGCCCCTCATCTACCAACTGGCTGCTCGCATGAGTCAGCCTGACGGAAGCACCTTTCCACAACTCCTCTTTCAGGTGAGTCCAGTTTGAAGACCACCCGTTGGGGTTTTCACGAGGATTCATCAAACAGATTTCTCTCACTCGGATGTGCAGTTGCCATATTTGAAAATGTTTCATACAATAGCCAATCCATACATGTCTTCTTTCTTTGGCGTGGTAGTGTAAAAATATTCTATTCCATTTTTAACCCATGTCATTTGAGAACTACAACTGCACTGAGGACAAGACACCAGAGCAGAGGAAGACTGGGTGAGCGCAGCCTTCTACTCTGGTGTCTTGTCCTCAGTGCAGTTTTAGTTCTCAAATAATGTCTTACCAATGCCAAAGCACACTCATTGAGTGTATTTCATATCTGTTAATAGTGCTCTGTGACTGGTCAAAATCTTCTGGAAGGAGTAGAGGAACCAAGAAGAGGGCAAAGAGACAGGTGCTAAATTGTGCAACAAGCACAAAATGCAATAAGTGAGTGTCCCTTGTGCACAGCTGCAGCAATGAGTGAAACCATAGCACAGGGGTCATGCTGAGCATAGAGGAATGGGCACATGTCACTAGAGAGCTGAAAATGGTGGCAGTCTGAGAAAGTTGGTGCTGCATAACATCAGGACGTAAGGCAGCTTGGAAAGAGCAAAAGAACCAAGGAGTTACAAGAAGAAAAGTGACAAGGAGGTGCCAAATCTTGAAGCTTCACTTTTTTTTATCGATACAGAGTGCCAGAAGGACAAAAAATTTGTCTCCTATTTTGAATAAAGAGAATGAAAAAATGAATGTTTGTAACAATTGTACGGGAGCAACCACAGCAGAGTGGCAGCTTTGAAACCTTTAGAGGTGTCACGATTACACATGTCCAATATGCCTTGTGTTCATTCTTCACTGTTTGTGCTTTGCGGCAAAAATCTCCAGAATAAAGTAATTGCCCTCTTGCAGCTGATAGAGCGTGTGGTGCGAGACCACCCATACCAGACCTTGCCTGTGGTATTGGCACTGTGCAATGCAGACAAGGACTCCACAGCAACGGCCCGACAACCAAAGAGAGCCAAGACCACTGAGGTGAGCCTGAGCAATGATGACACCGTGAATCATAGTCCATTGACAATCTGGAAATGCTTGAGGTTTTTTTTTCTTTCTTTCTTTTTTTTTGCTTTCTTGATGAGTCATAGATAGGCTTGTGCGAATATTCGAGCACTTCGAATATTCGAACGAATAATACAATATTCGAATTCGCTTCGATTCGAATTTAAATTATTGAAAATTTCGAAGTATTCGAAATGAACGAATAAGTGTATATTAGTCCGCTTATAAGCCCCTGTAAAGGTTGTTTCACTGCAGTGGACGGGTGCTATGCCGTGAATACACCTTTCCAGGAAAAATCCGCACTGCCGCGAAGCCCTACTTCAAGGTTAAATGAACATATTACCCTCACATCGATTCATCGTTTTTTAAGTTTAAAAACTTGTTATACCGGCTTATATGCTCCAAGTATAGTAAATTTTAAAACGTAACATATTTTACAAGTTATCATTTGCATTCTACCGAAAGCCAAATCTTGCTATTATTCAAAGTTGCTTCCACTTCCTTTGAACCAAAAAGAATGACATTTGCACATGCCTTGTTACAATTTTAAAATAACATTGTGCAGGTTGGTTGGGTCATGACAAATATGCTAATTTTTCTTTATAATATGTGATATATACTATTCGAATTCGATTCGAAATTATTGGACCAAAATCACTATTTGCTTCGAATTCGCTTCGAACCTAAAATTTACTATTCGCACAAGCCTAGTCATAGATGACACTAGTCATAGATGACAAGAATATTGGGCATCCACCATCTACAGGATCTTCGTAGCTGACTAATTCTGCTGCTGGCCCTTTTTCAGTGTCATTACCGTATTTACTCGCGTAATGAACCCACTTGCATAATGAACCCACCCCCCACTTTAGTCCTTGAAAAAAAAAAAAGAAATACATTTTTAATGTATGTATCTGTTCATTTTATTTCGGTGTGATTGCCAGCACCGCTGACAATCGAATGTATCTGTTCATTTTATTTTGGTGGGATTGCCAGTGCCGCTGACGATCGCAACAACGTTAAATCACGCCATTATATCTCAAAACAACAACTGAATAAGAGTGGAAACATAGTTTTAACAACCATGCTAAACAATTGCCAGCAGCACGAGCACGAACGACAAGTCAAAATTTTAAAGTAGCGCCTCTTTGCAGCGCAGCGCCATCAGTTGAATTCAGAAGAAACCTCCTTGCTTATAGCATAACCTCCGAGATTGTGCGCCGGCAGGTTTTTCGAGAGAAACCTGCCGGCATGCAATCTCGAAGGCCATGCTTGTAGCGCCACACAAGCACAGCAGAATGCAAACAAAGCCAAAAACAAAGTGCAACGGTGCCGACAGCACAAGGTGCACCCGCAAAGTGTGTGCGCCGCCATCCGTCGCTGCTTCTTTGTTGTCGGGTTTCTCGATCGTGGTGAACTTCGTTGGTCACCTGCTGCGTAGGGTACAGTGGGTCGGTACGCTAGCTACACGGCTGATTTTAAACTCAAGGTGGTCGAACATGTGCTGGAGCATGGAAACCATGTGGCTGGATGCTTCAGCAACTTCAGTGTCGATTTGGTGCGCGTACGTTACTAGAAAAAACAAAAGGAAGAGCTTCGGGCTACAAAAAAGGATCGTCACGCATTTTGCAGGCCAAAGCAAGGAAAGTTTCCCTTGTGGAGAGCGAAGTTCTCGAATATGTAAAGAGGCTCCGTAGTGAGGGATGTGCAGCGTCCCACAAAATGATTTAAACACGTGCGGGCCATGGTGAGAAATCAAGGCATTCTTGCCACTGACTTCAAGGCCAGCAGCGGTTGGACAGCGAGTTTCTTAAAGGACCCCTGACACCAAAATTGAAACCTCGAGATGTTTGTGTTGTTTGATTGTCCTGTATACGGGGCCATTTCTGACCGATTATTAGTGGCAAACGTCGCCTTTAAGATATCTTAATTTGGTTTTAAATTCAGCGTGAGTGCTCATTTGAGTTGGCTGCACCTTGCGACATCCTGGTGTGACGTAGATAGAGGCCTCGTGTGACGTTCTACGAGTAAAGCAAGTATTGTGGACGTCACAGAAGGTTTGCAGGGCGCACGTGCACAATACAACGAATGGCACCCGGCGAGGCCTATTGTTCCGCACCCTTCTCACTCTGTTGTCGGGCTGCTCTCGAGGTAGTTTCCGTGAGGGGACACGCACTTAACAGGTTTAACCCATACTGAGGCACCCACATACTTTCAATCTCTACCGCGCGCGGGGCACCGATTTGAAAACCGCGCTTTCAACGTCACCACAGCTTGAGTGCACGTGGTCTTTGATGCTCCCCCGCATGGGGCGCTATTTTCTTGTGGTTTTTAGGCGGGTGTTTCGAAGTGACGCTAAAATGGTCACAATTAACTGCGCTAGAATTAGTTATACGATACGCTAAAGCATTTATGATTTAACTTAGGGATTACCAGACACAAAGCTGCAAATTACAGTAAAAAAGTCACGAACAAAAATTTTGCTGTCACGGGTCCTTTAACACCGTCGTGCGAAATTTCAGCTCTCATAACTCCCGCAATCTTTTTCTCCCGCATAATGAACCCTCCCCCCAAAGTGGCGCATACTTTTCGGAAAAAAAAGGTGGGTTCATAACGCAAGTGAATATGGTACATCATATGTCATAGATATATCACTGTTTTACAGGATCTTTTGTGGATTACTCCTACCACTCCTTTGGTGTCTTATGCAGTGGCACACCAACTTCTTCCCGAGTGGGGGGGCAAGACGCATTTCCACACAACTTTACGCATGAATACAATTGCGTCAATAGCAGCCTTCCCAATGGTAGTTTTTTATCAATCAGTGGAATTTCGCTAATGCCTAAAAGCTGTTCTCTAATAATCGCGTATTTTAATATGGGTATCAATGACTGCACCTTGTGTTTTCCGCGATTAGTGCTGCACTTTTTTACTTGCGCATATTCAGCTTTACGTATATTATACTTTGCCTTGTTAGCTTCTAGTCGAAATAGTGTATCTCGCACGTTGTAATTACTAGTGCTGTTAATATCTTACTATATTTGTTAACTTGTCCACCACAAGTTTTTTTTTTAAAGTGAGCATTTGTGGTATTAGTTGCGTAGCACCTTCTTTATACTCATCGCATTTGCAGCATTGCACATTGATTGTCTGTCTGCAGGTGCGATGCTCAGATGATAAACGTGTTCACTGTGACATCCCCAGCTCCTAATTGTATAAGTGTACGCGGAACTGACCTAAATTATACTGTGTTTTATAAAAGGGTCACTGGTGTGAAAGAGGCATGGCACTATACATATTACACACACCACTCATGCGCTTTTCAATCAGCAAGACTTTGATTTGGGCGGGTTGGTTCATAGTTCTTCAAAAGTGCGTATAAAAGAGCATAATAAGAAGCAACACACAACGACATCACAATTGCTGACTAACAACTGGTTTTATTTGCACCAAACCCTGCCTTTCCAGCAGTGCGTGATTTCATTTGTGGTTAATTATTACTAGGCTTGTGCGAATAGTAAATTTTAGGTTCGAAGCGAATTCGAAGCGAATAGTGATTTTGGTCGAATACAGTAGACTCCGACAAACTCGAAGGGACCGCGGTCATCTGTTCGTCTTATCAGGAGTTCGGCTTATCAGAAGTGCCCCCAAAAAGAGAGATGCTAACATGCCAAGTGCATCCAAATATGTTACCTGAAAACACTGACTGGAGTAGACTTACAATGGGGGCAAAAAGACAAGAAAAAGCATTTATTTGTCTCATCTAGATAAACGCTATGCCTTCAAGCAGAGTATTCACACGAATCATGCGAGCGCCTGATTTCGCGGGTTCAAAAATAAAAAAAATTATGAAGATACTGCTACTACATTTTAATGATAAAACTGTAACACGCTCCTATGTTGACGATTACAAAAAAAGACAGAGAGAGAAGCACAGTTTTCCTTCAAATAATGTATATTTATTGTCCTGCCAGTTCCTTTTTTGCGGTGAGCCCGTTTTGCTGGCTCTAAGATCGCTTCTGGATACGTCTCGGTCACGTGCTGTTGCCTTGACAAAGTCATGATACGCTCAGTTGCTTAAAGGAGTACTGACATGAATTTTAAAATTTTTCGGATTGTTGCTCTAAATGAAAGCACGGGTGTCGATAACCCTAAAAAGAGTGTCTTGGTGCCTGGGGATGCATTACATATATTTTTAATACCGCTTCTTTCAACCAGCAGTTTCGGTTTCGGTTTCGAGAGGGCGGCTTCGTAGTGACGTGTCAAGTCGGCCCGTGACGTCACGGGCAGACAGCAACCCACGAAATATGCACCTGCTGTCCTTTGCTGTCAGTCGAACGTGGTTCATGATGAGTGAACTGTCGTCCAGTGCCTCCGACAGCGATTTCTGTGATTTAGGCTGCATGCAGGACCCAGATTTCGCAAACCAAGTGAGCCGACTTGAAACGTCATAGGGCTCTCCATGCGGTGAAGCTGCCTTGCAGATGCTGGGAGATGAAAACTTTAAAAATCAAACTTAAATATTTATACGTGTTTCCCGGATGCGGTGTGGGGAGAGCGTTAACACTACATGCCAAGGAAACCAAAAAACGTCCGTTTTGTTGCACTTCAAAATCGTGTCAGTACTCCTTTAAGAAAGTCTGCAAGGTTTCTTCGAGGTCCGGATATTTTCCAGTTTTCGGCCCGTAGTAACTTTTCCTGATCGACGTGCAGCTGAAGATATCCCATTGCGCTACTCACGGTCACAAGCCTCGGGCACACGAAAAAGACACTATGCAGCTATATTCAGTGTACAAAATAGCCTGCCCTTGTGCACTTCCATAATCAAAATGGGTCATCACAATTTGCACTTCACTGGGAACAGCTACAACGCGCACGCGAACCAACTCGAACCAACGCGAACTGAGCACAAAATGTGCTCGACCGCCATTGTGTGATGGCGATGACAATGCACCTGACCCCTCTGACGGGAGTGCACCTCAGTGCCCCGCAAACTTGTTTTCGGTTTCGTCCTCGATTGTAATGCACAGACAATTTTTGTTCTCGTTGTCACTTTTTCTTTATTTTTTTTCCTTCACTCCCCTTGCCTTTGCCCCTCTGACCACGGCGGAGGGGCCCCAAGCTCTTGTGTTCTGTTCATCTTTGTACTCCAGCTGGGAAACCGAAGAACGGGGAGGGAGGGGGGGATACAAAAGGTCGCAATGGCTTGGGGCTCCCAGTTGTAAATCCCCCTACTCTTTTTGTTGCTTTCTTTGCTGATACAGCCCGCACGTCCCCCACCCACAGGCTGGGGGACTGGGGGTGAAGGGGATACCAGCTTTATCCGCTGACCATTTCCCGGGAAGCGCTTTTTTTTTTTTGCTTTTTTGCCTTTTCTAGGTTGCCTGAATGCCCCACCAAGACTGCAGTGTTCATTTCGCAGAATCGCCAGCGTTGTCGATCACCGCGAAAGTTCGTCTTAAGAGAAGAGTAGAGTTGGGCGGTTCGTCTTGAGCGAATTTTTTTTGCATTGAGTCTATGGGAAACCAAACAAACGGTTCTCTGTTGTTCGGTATAAGCGAGAATTCGTCTTAACCGAGTTCGTCTTAACGGGAGTTCACTGTAATTTCGAATCGAATTCGAATAGCCTATATCACATACTATAAAGAAAAACGAGCATATTTGTCATGACTCAACCAACCTGCGCGTCTTTTTTTAATTGTAACAAGGCATGTGCAAATGTCATTCGTTTTGGTTCAAAGGAAGTGGAAGCAACTTTGAATAGTAGCAGGATTTGGCTTTCAGTAGAATGCAAGTGATAACCTGTAAAATATGTTACGTTTTTAAAATTTATTATCCTTGGAGCATATAAGCCAAGTTTTTAAACTTGAAAAATGATGAATCGATGTGAGGGTAATATATGTTCATTTAACCTTGAAGTGGGGCTTCGCGGCAGTGCGGATTTTCTCTGGAAAGGTGTATTCACTGTATAGCACTCCTCCACTGCAGTGAAACCGCCTTTACAGGAGCTTACAAGCGAACAGTGCGGATTTTTCCTGGAAAGGGGTGTTCACGGTATAGCACCCCTTTCATGCAGTGAAACCACCTTTACAGGCGGGTTACAAGCGGACTAATATACACCTATTCGTTCATTTCGAATACTTCGAAATTTTCAATAATTTAAATTCGTATCGAAGCGAATTCGAATACTGTATTATTCGTTCGAATATTCGAAGTGCTCGAATATTCGCACAAGCCTAATTATTACACAAGAGGTCAAGCTGTTTTTCATTGTTAAAAAGTGTGCATTATAAAGAAGGCCGTTGATAGATGCAGGCCAACCTTTTAATCATACTGTCTGTAGTTGTACGTCACCTAGCTGAATTGTCGACATCGCAGCAGTGTTTCCGCGCGGACCAAACCGTACTTGAACTGACAGCCAGGCTATCTGGTCTTGATTTATCTTGAATTGACTTGTACAACACAAAATACAATTCGGTCGGCAAAGAAGCATGCACGGACAGCACTGACTCCATACTGAGCTGATTCCATACAATATAAACGCAAACTGTACACGCAGGCGAGAGGAATATTGGTTAACAAGCAGAAAATAGAGAAAACAAAAGGTTCCCTAATCTGTTTACCGCTTAGCGTGACTTTTAGGAAATTGATCTCCTTATCGCTTAAGAAGGTAGACGATTAACAGATGCACGTTGTACTGTTTTCTTAATGTGGTAGGTCTGTACAATGACTTTTTGTTCATGTTGCTGCGTCTACCTATTAGGGGCAAAGCTCCTCTTAGTCTAACCTTGTCACACGTCCGGCGTAAGGCGTAACCAGCAGTATCACCCTAACAGTATCTCCCATCACCGATCCTTTGCAAGCTGCCCACTACTTCGTCTTTACAAACATCCCACTATGATCCATCACGATCCATTACTTCACCGACCATAAAGCCGTTATAATGAAGGGGAAAGGGAAGCCACCTTTGCAAACTGCCCACTACGTCTTTGCAAACATCCCACTACGACCCATCACCGATCCATCACTTCACCGACCATGAAGCCGTTATAATGAAGGGGGAACGGAAGCCACGTCTAGCTACCACTTACGATTAATAAAATTTCTTGTACAGATATATACAGTGTTTGTCATGTCTTTGATGATGTACTGGGCTATCGCTTTGATTACTGCTGGGCGAAACCACTGAAGATTTCACGGTGTAACCATGATTGCTTCAGGAGCTTCGCCCAAGCTCTTCATCATTCACCCGTGGATATGCTGTGAATTTTATCACCTTATTATTAAACAGTCGCTTGCACTGATGCTTCGTGCAGTGTGCTGCCAGGTTTGATAATCGTTCATATTTTTCATATTTTCACTGGCACTCTCGTAATCTCACATTGGCACACCTTCCACTTCGTCCAATATAAGTATTGCCACGTGGCAGATGGATCTGGGATACTACATAGCTGTTGAAGTGTGCACGTTCACGTTTGTATTGGGCGCATTGAACCCTTAGTTTACAGTCTCCACTGTCTATGTGTGTTTCTTTGCCGTCCGTGTTGTATTTCGCACTGTACAAGTCAATTCAAGGCGAAACAGTTTCAGTATGGCAATTTTAAGTGGTTTTCATTGACACAAATTATACCCATTGAGTCTCATTAGCTCTTGTTACAAAGTTTGTATTTAAGTTTTCCACAAAAGATAATCTGGTATCATCTACATGAATTATAAATTTAGCGTTGTTATCAATGCTTGCAATCTCATCAAGGCAAATATTAAACAGAAAAGATCCCAAAATGCTTCCCCGGGGCCCGCCACATTTAACCTTTTTTTTCCGACTGCAAGCTACAGTCTGCGTTCGACGTAAATAGGATGTGTAAGATGAACGTGGTTGAGAAATCAGTGTGCTTCAGAGAAGTCCTAAGAATAAGCCGAGTGCCAATTTTTTACTGTAAGAGTTCACTAATATATATTCTTCCTGAGGAGGAAGACCAAGTTCAGTCAATTTATTTTTATAAAAACCACATTGAGCGGGTAGCATAAGATTATGAATGACTATGAACATACACGCTAGGTGTCGTTTGTGACCCTCCTACTTTTTACAGCGGTGGAAGGGGTGTGGTGAAGGAGGGCAAGTGTCTCTTTACTCCTGCTCCTCCAAGTAAATAAGCCGTAGGCAAGTCGGCGATTGTAATGTTAAACTAGTCCGCTTTGTTCGCTTCTGTATTGGTCGTTAGCTATTTATGATTGATCGAAATTTTCTTGGTCATGCCCACGGCATCCGCTCGTAACGCGATCTAACAAATGCCGTGGCAATGACCCATCACGTAATGACCACTTATGGACGACTACATAAAAATATACGAAAATAAATTATCTCCAATACTGCATATTTTTGGCCATTGATTCTTCACTACACTCAAATCTGGAGATAACGAATTATCAGTTATAACAAATTAAATGAAGAATAGTCTTGTCATAGATACAGTGTTACAAATAAATGCTTATAACGAATTTTCGAATATAACGAAGTTATTTCCGTTGCAGATGTGACTGTTATAATGAGGTTTGAGTGTATTGGTAAAAAATGTTTGATGACAATAAAATCTCCTGCTTGTTAAGCGACGTCACAAATCTGCGAACACTCACTGCGTGAAAGTTATGTGGGCACACTAAACAGCGCATTACTATGCTGAAGCTTTTTCGGAATTGCTGGACAGTGCCTCTTTCTGAGCATAATTCAAGAAGGCTGCCCGCCGATCACTTTGTCAATGGCTACTTATACGATTAGGGGAGATGGATTCACATGTGTGTAATAAATATTTCCAGTTGTAGTAAAACGATGTTGAGCTGTTTGTGCGCATATCTGCAGCTCTCTGTGAACTCTTTGCGGAAAGAGAGAGAAATAAACATTATTAGGAACAGGTGAGAGCCTTCACAAGTGGGCAGTCTTCTTAGTCCAGAAAACTGTGGACTCTGACCCTGGTCAGGTCGATCATGTTGCAGGGCAAGCTTGAAAGCTGTGCTTCCCACTGCTCGAGTCGACAGCCTTACTTACCGCATTGTTGCAAGCTGCCGCAGCCACTGCAGGCTAAAGCGGAAACCATTTCTAGCTCTCCCGACTCGGCCCGCCTCAAACACCTCTGCACACTCTTCGACTCACGGCAGCTGGGATATAGAGCAGCAGCGGTTCTATTCGTCTTCGAAGAAAGAAAATGAATTTCTTGAAGCAGGAAGAGCATTTGATCGGTCCATGAAGCGTTTGCCGGTTCCCACCTGCTCTTGCGTCATCCGTGATGTAAATTTCAGAACAGAATAAAAGCATGGCACAATGATCTAATGTTCTAGATCTCCTGCTCAGTGGTAGCCTCCTCTGCAATGTTCGAAATGTCACATAGGTGACCCATAGCACAGAAAGCTTACAGTGCGTGGTCGTGAGACACGGAAGACAATCTTCACAGCAGAAGTCTAGGACAGATATGTTGTGAAATTTCATTATATAGTTACATGATTGCCGTGTTGAATGAAAACTTGAAAACTTCGCCACAGTCGTTGGTTTCCCAGTGTGCACCCGACAATGATCATTGTCGAAAGTGATGGGGGCTGTGCCCCCCTTGCCCCCCCTGCCTCCCGGTAGATACGCCTATGGTCTTATGTATGACAAAAAATTAGAGCTGTGAGAATAGCTAAATTCTGAGTGCGAATCGAATTCGAATAATAATGTTTGAGTGCGAATCGAATCGAATAATTTTCTAATATTTTTCCAATACTTCGAAGCGAAATTGCAGAAAAAAAGTTGAAGAGGATTCCTAAGTATATTCTAAATTACATTCTAAAAACATTGTACAGTGAAACCTCGCTAATACGATCACAGCTCATACGAATTTCGGGATGATACGAATTTTTCGTTGGTCCCAGGCAAGGCTCATTGGCCTGCAATGTAACGGAATACGGTTGTTGCGAACCGATTTTCACCCAGCGAAGTTTGGTACGAACGTACGCTACTGCCCAGGTACGAAGGGGTGCTGTCCGCGCTGTCGCGGAAGATGCGCCAAGTACGTGCGAGCACGGGAACGTAAGCGTGGGCATGCTCGCCGTACCGCCAAATCGTCAGAATCACGGTGTAAGAAGAACATTTTTGTTACGGTCAGAATAAACCTTCAGAGATGTACCACGGCCTCCGAGATTGTGTGTGCGAATCTTTGAGGCTCTTATGTGCCTCTACGTGCCTTCGCGTTTAGATTGCAGAGGACATTAGCACCATGCTTTTTTTTCTAACGCGTTGACGCGCGCTGCTGTCATTGCACTGTGTTTACACGTGCCTGCCTCGTGCATCAGACATCCTATGAAAGGTGGACGAGGACCGAAAGAAGGTGAGGACGGTCTTGGCGAAGGAGTCAGGCCTCACAACGTCAACATGCACAACCGCTGAGGCCGCACTTGTGTGGGCATGGCCTTAAATCTCCCAAAAAATATCCCCAACACCTCCGTGACAACAAAATCATAACACAGGACCGTGGTTCTATAATTTTGTGGCCTTGATCCATCGCGTCAAAGCGCTTCTTTTGTTACTTTCACTGTAGTACTCTGGTGTCACGCAAAAAAGCATACTGACAATCATTCAGGGTTCTTACTGACATTGCTGCGGCCCTGAAAAACAATAAATGAATATGTACGCCAGCTTTCTTTTGTCGCATGCTAATTTTCCATGCTTCTTGGTGATACGAATTTTGGATAATACGAATATTTTTTGTGGTCCCGTGAGATTCGTATCACCGAGGTTTCACTGTAGCTCCGCAATGGTGCAACCGGGTGCAGCCATTTTGGGCTTGTCGGAAAGAGCATTTCTCAGTCTTCAAATTTCCCGTTTCAGCTAGGTACTCCACTCAGAAACAAGCGTACAAAAAGCAAATGTTTAAAGTTCGAGTGGAGGTCTCCCATTGGGTGCGTCCACGATGTTGCTCCAGCACTCCTCGCCATTGGTCTGGTGCTCGCTCCGGGAGAGCGTCGTCTGCTGCTTGTGTGTCGCGAGGTCATGGTTGTCGACAGTCGCGCTACTTACGCGTTCGCTCATTCTGTGTTCATGGCTCGACGATCACTTAGAATATAATTACGCTTTAGTTTGGCAGCTGCAAGCGGAACGTCAATCATCAGATTACAATAGTGCGCCGCGCTCGTCGTGAACATCGCAGACGCACGTCTCGGACCGACTCTGGGTCCCGCTATTAGAGGTTTTGCTTGTCGGCACTTTGAACCTCGTGATGAAGACCATCGATGGACGACTCTTTGTACTCACGATTGAGCATGACGTACTTTGAAACATCGGGCACCGTGGCCACGCACACCGCGACCGAGCTTACTGCTTGAAGTCGTGACTAGGCCTAACTTGCGCTAGTTGCGGCTTTTTCGCGAAAGCGAAGAAGCAACGAATCGCATCGCCCACTAGCTTCTCGGAATCATGGATGGGCACTTCACACATCAACAGCGGACCCCCCAGCCAAGCTCGTCGCACAGCAACCGCTTAGAGCACTGGTGGAAGCGGCTAGCAGCTTCGTACGTCGGCGCCCCAAAACACAAGACGAAACACGCTGCACGCCGATTTATCGTCATTATATTTATTTTCTGTTATTATAAACCGTTATATTTATTTTCCGGAGGTTCGAATAGTAAAATTCCGGTGCGAATCGAATTGAATAGCAAACACTAGTAAAAAAATATTCGAAAGTTTGAATATTTGCACACCCCTACAAAGAACATATTGTGCATTACTCTTTTACAGGAGCTTCTGTTGTTCTTTTGTCCGTTACTGATGCAATAGGAATTGTCACAGTACTGTAAGCAACACAACTATGGGGAATTTGTATGTGTGCAGTGGGACACAGCCACCGTAAGGTGCAGTAAAAAAGAGGACACGGTGGGAAAGAGTGCAGACTGCCAACTGTTTTATTTTTGTTAGTGCCAGGAAGCTTATATAAGGGCACAGGGATGCAACAGCTGCGTCAATTGTGCCAATTTGATACAATTCCTTATTTTTGCGCCAAGCTGAACCAAAACCGTGAAATTTGTTAAAATTGCGCCACGCTGCGCCAAAATGCCCGACCAGCTTAAAATTTTCTCAGCTGCGTAAATTTGAGCGAGAAATGAAGGCCGCGTTGTCGTCATCCAATACAGACACGCAGACCCTAACCCTAACCCCCTGCGAAAGAAAAGAAAAAAGTCAGTTTCACTGGAAGCCCGAAGCAATGAATGCGATAGCAACAAATTGTAATGCTATACAAAGTGAGGCTGGCAGCAGACTCTTGTATCCGACCTTGCGTAACTCTACAAAACGTTGGTGTAACAGAATACGGCCTTTCCAGGGAAAGATGCTCTTTCTGCACAGTGTCTTCGCATTGAGGGCGCAGCACATAGCAGGATATAGGATCCGCCCGCTGATGGCTGCCGAGATAGCGCACGCACCAGCGATCGCGACCGCGCCCTGAGAATCAAAGTTCAAAAGTTGCTGATCGAGCGACGGCCCCTCCCCTCCCCCCCGCCCCCCTTTCGCGTCTTTTCATGCTCGTTCAAAGTCGGGCGGGGCGTTTCCTCTATGCTTCGATGGCAGGCTTCCCGAGCGGAGTAGTGTTATCGCATGCGCCCTCCGAGCGACGGAGATGGGCTGCCTCGTTTGATATCTGCTTCAGCCGCATTCGTCGCACGCACTCGCGCGCTTTTACCCATGGTAGAACATACTATGCACAGGGATATGTTATCAGTTTGGACTTTATATGGAAGATGACGGCAAAAACTTATAGAAAGTGTCCATATAGTTGCTATCGCAATAGAAAAGGACAGTAGTTCTCAAATTTCCTGATGCTTGTTTTATTGCTCACAGAACGCTTTTTAAGCCACTTTTGCCGCAGTACGCTGGTGTCCTGCGGAAAAGCATACTGAGACTTAGAAGGGGCTATTAGTACTAGCTGTCAGGGACACAGCACATTTTGTTCCTTAATTACTCATTCGTGCACGCGAAGTGTAATTACGAGTACTAGTATGATCGCTGTCATCTAAAAAATTATTGGCAATCATTTGGAGCTGCTGTGTATGGCATTTCTGCGGCCTTGAGAAACAATAGACAAAAGCATATGCCAGTTTTCTTTTTTCGCTACCCCCACTTGCTCCTGCTTTACGAATCTCCCAAATTTCCTGGTTGCCAGGTTCACAGGTCCACATTAGCACTTCCAGTGCCTGTCGAATTATTTGACATGTCCTGCAAATGCTAATGTGGACTTAGTCATTGTTCGCACTAACTTAGTCATTGTTTGCACTGTGGGGTGGCTCAACACACTGCTTTTATTGAAATAGCGGTGTTCATGTGCACTGTGCACGAATTAGCTAATGTTCAATGGTTTTTACGTATTTTTGTTTTCTTTTCTAAAACTAAGCCTTCTTTGTTATACTGCTCCAAATTTGGGATTTTGGGCTTTCTATTCAGGTTTTATTTTCGCAACCTGCTCCAAATTTGGTATTTTGTGCTCCAAAAGCAACTTTTGCTGCTCCAAAAATTGCTCCAAATCCTATTTTGGCTGTTGCACCCCCTGAGGGCAGGATACATTTGCACCACCTAGAACGTTGCATTTCAGCAAGAATTACAATCATCTATGATGCATGTATATTTTGTTAGTCAGTATGTGCAATATTTGCTGCTTGACGCAAGAAAATAGCATGTTTCAGAGCCTAAAAAAGAGAAGCCTTGCTCGTAAATTGCACCAAATTAGTGAAAGTGGCGCTCACAAAAATAAAAGAATTGGTAGTCTACATTCTTTTCTTATCGTGTCCTCTTTTTTTTTCTGCATCTTACGGTGGCTGTGTTGAGCAGTACATTTATAAGTTCAGAATGAACCAACTAGCTTGCAACAAAGCTCCTAGTGAGCTATAGGGAGTTGTTTGGACAAGCAACACCTTAGCTTCATTGCTGTTTTCTGTAGTGGTGGCACAACATATAAATGCAGTCACTGCTGAGGAAGACAAGTCACTGCACATGCATGTTCAGAACATACTAGCGCATCCAACCTGAGTACCCATGTTGTACAACTGTTCCCGTGCTGATTGTGCTGAGCGAGACACAGGTGAATCCTCTGATCGTGACACAGCCCTTGACGGACCAACCTCACGTCAAGATTATCAGGCGACTTCGCACCTTGAGGATCTTCAAGTAACAGAAGAATGTCTATGAAAGTGACGACACGTCACAGTTCACTGACATTCCAGTTGTTCCGAAGCACCCAGCATATCTTTGGGCCAGGGAATCAACAGTGGTTCCACCAAACTGTGTTGGATTTGTTCAGCTCTGTTGCAGGCAGTGAACCCAATGCACAGATGTCTTTGTGCATGTCCAGCTCAGGTGCTAAGAGGGGCGCGAAGATTGCATGCCGCATTGCATTGCCAACAGAGATATGGCTGACAAAACATGCATTCCCATCATGAATACAGTAGGCTCTCGATAATTCAAATTTGAGGGGACCGCGGGATTTTGTTTGAATTATCACGTGTTCTCGTAAATATGACTCAGGGCAACATATCAACTAGTGTAATGATGTTTATTGTTTCACAGGGCTGCAGCAACATCATACCATGGGTACACGGGACCGTGGGTACGCAGGTTCAAATCCCGCCTTGCCAAGAAATTTCTTCTTCTCCTCCTTCTCTCCACTTCTCTTCTCCTGTCCTCCTCCTTTCCTTCCTCCAGCGCATTGTTAGGTGATGCATGGTGATGTCGTCACTCGGCGACGTCATCACTATAGGTAGCCAACATTAGGGCTGACGCAGACTTGACCCTTCCTGTACCCGACAAGTACATGCAGCTGCGTATGAAGATTTGAGGCACTATTTACATCAAGACCGTATTTTCTTGCGTATAACCCACTCCTGCACATAACCCTGCATCCCCAGCTACCAACTACGGAAATATACAAAATTAAAGAAATAATAATAAGTAACCACGTATTGTCGTGAAGGCGTCTTGCTTACACTATCATGAGGCAGTGCCGTGAAGCCAACTTTCACACCGAAATTCTCATCACAAGTACAATAATTTCCTTGAAAGTTATATATTGAATTATCCGATGTATCGAACTAATTTCTGTTTTTTCGCGAGTTCGATATATGCGTGTTTAACTGTATATATGTGTGTAAATGCAACTACCATTAGAATGTAGATGTCAAGAGTTTCCCGAAAACTTCGGCCCCATTGACTCTGTGGGAATGTCATTTCTTTGAATAATGTTCACTGCTCAATTCGTATAAATCTAGTGGAGTCAATTAAGTTTTGACAAAAGGTTTCTCGTGCTGATGATACATGTTCCAGCTTTCGTCTAACATTGAATGAACTGTCAATTTTAGTCTTGAAACTGCTTTAGAGAAGTCTTTCTGCAACTAGCAGATAGCACGAGCAGCATTGTGAATTAAGTTATCAAAGTGTGTGTTTGAAAATATTTTCTTTATTATGTGCTGCTTGAAATATTTATAACACGACACTTGTTCTAGAGCAGTTCCATAAATAATGCAGTTTACCACGAGGGAATCAGATCAACAAGAAGCAAACGTGGCTTTACATTTAATGAAGTCACTGATACATAAGATTTTTAGTG
The DNA here is from genome assembly GCF_013339695.2 of Rhipicephalus sanguineus. Taxonomy (NCBI): domain Eukaryota; kingdom Metazoa; phylum Arthropoda; class Arachnida; order Ixodida; family Ixodidae; genus Rhipicephalus; species Rhipicephalus sanguineus. Next base: position 37,337,148 of record NC_051181.1, on the reverse strand, counting down.
GTCTCCTTCAGGTGACAGAGAAATGTCCAGGTAAGCTCAAAGAGCCTGTATTAAATAGAGCTCAGTTGTGTTCATGCACTCAATGGTATTGTCAATGGCTCGATGGTACCAAACAACAATTCGCAAATCTGACTCTTTCAAGGTCAGACTGAAAGTGTGAGCTATTGAAATTGTGACACTTCATGGTGTAAATAACAGAATCAGCAGCAAACCAATTAACTGGAGGTGAAATGCTGTGAGAAAGTTTGTTAATGTGAATAAAAATAATAAAGGCCTTAAAGGGACACTAAAGGCAAATATTAAGTCGACGTTGATTGTTGAAATAGCGGTCCAGAAACCTCGTAGTGCTGCTTTTGTGCCAAGGAAGTGCTTATTTTGAAATAAAACCACGTTTTTAGTGGTCCGCATCGCGTTAGCGCGTTTCAAATCTCCCGCCTGAAAATACGACTTTCATACGTCACTGCTGCCGTGCCCAACGTTGCCCGCTTTTACTGCGTGGCCGCCGACACTAGTAGCAGCCGAGCAGAAGTAGCTGTTGATAATATTGCCGTTTTAGAAGTTGTCATACATTGGGCTTTCACTCTGACATAAATTGTTATTTGCCTTTAGTGTCCCTTTAACACGCATCCCTATGGGACACTACATGTTACATCACCGGAAGTAGTGGAGCACTCATTGGCAATGACATATTGAGTATGGCTGTTGAGGGAACACTAAGTGTGTTTAGGTGACTGGAATCTCCATTTAATTTGGCTACCTTAAAGAGTAGTTGCTGATGTAGTACATTACTAAAAGCTTTGGCAAAATCAAGAAGGACGCAATCAAAAATGGAGCCTTTGTCGAGAGCCGAGAGGACACTTGCTTTATTGCGTGGCTGTAGGATCTAGAAAGCACTGTGTAATGTTAAGAAATTACCTTTCTCTTCGCCATTCTTGTTAATTCTTCAGAGCAATGAATTGTTTGTGGCAAAGTGTGAATTTGGTAGACAAGCCACTTTTAGAGGCTATTTATTGCACACATAGTTCATTTAGGTTGCGTGTGCTTGCTATGTTGCATATCCTTTCCTGAACAGGACCGTGTGGAGGGTGCACGCCACCTTGTGTCGCAGCTACGCAAGGGTAACGGCCTCTGCTCCAAGATCCTGGGGCCACTTGAGCGGCTCATGGATGCATACATTCACCTGGCATACCTGGACCCACCCAGTGCACCACGAGGACAAGGTAAGCACCATCACAGCTTAACCGCTGTTGTTCCATTCTTAATCCACTATTAAATTCACATAGAAAATAGTGTACAATATATGCAGATTTTTCAGGCAGAAACACGAGCCTTCTATGATGTCCCGTACTCGTTTATGTTTATCTTTCACACTGCAAACATACTACTGTCTAAGCAGAGGGTGGATGTTAAGGTCATCACATTCACCGGGAATGGTTGTATACTTGTAGAGAACTGAGCATACTAGAACGGAACAGAAGTGCAGAATAATGCAGAAGTAGGCTTAATACTGACACATAGTGTCACAATGGTGTAGCAATAAAAACATAAGGAATATCAATGGTGCGGCATTACTAGTTAGGAATTTGTTGGTAATGCCTTGCAATCAGTGACAGCTTAGAAAATAAATTTCTATTTAGGCAGGAGTTTGCCCATCCTAAGCTTTATTATCAAAACTTTCTTCAGCTTAGTTTTAGTCGTTGTTGTAATGAAAACTTCCACCTTGTACCTTACAAGATTTGTATTCCATAACTGAGGAGCAATCACCATTGTATTGCAAAAGCATGGCCAGTGCAGAAAAAGGCGATTGGCAGCAGTGGAGCAGGTAAGTCCTTGCCTTGACATCACATGGCTATGATTGCAGTGATGCCAGTGTTCGTTCTCGGTGCTAGCATCACCATTCATGCATATTTCACATTGTAGTTTTTAAGTAATATGGAGGTGCTGCCAAGATGGGATGGACACTATCCCATCTTGGCAAGCTGCTGTCTCAGTTGACATGCGTAGTGTGTTTAGTTGGCTCAGCACGCAGCAACTATATCTGATGGCCGATTGCACAGACAGTAATTCTGCTCAAATGTATAAACAAACGAACAAACAAAAACTTGGAGGACGCTTGAGCTTCGCTTTTAAGAATAGAACACGATAGTGTAATCAGACCGTGATCATATCGCCTTCCCAATCGCTAGCCTGGCTTCGCTTCTTGGTGGATACCTAAACCATGCTGCAAGGAAAGCCAAACTGCGGACGCCCTCCGGCTCCATTATCTATGCATGCAGCGTGATGAAACGCAGCCACACCACGAGGTGATGCCGTTTAAAAGCGTGCCCATAGGCACGGCCAGTCTCGAGGCGCGCGCTCGCTTGAGTGAGCACATGCCTCTAGACCGGCCGTGCTGTGGGCCCTTTGTGCCATATTGTGGGTGATCGTCAAGCCGCTGAAGTCATATCCTCCGAGATGTGCGTACCACCAACGTTAGATGGCGTACAGTCAAGCCCACTTATAAAAATATTCCAGTGCCACGAAAATTCCATTGTTATGACCGATAATTGTTATAAACAGGTTGCACGAAAAAAAAAAAGCAAAATACAGCCATCTGCCGATTTTTCAAACATGCTTGAAAATGTGGACGCTTTCACGGCACCATCACAAGGCCCATAGACATCAGTGTATAAGAACGTCCGAAATTTCAGATGCTGAAACTCTTCGGTGTCCGATTTTTCGGACTTTCTGTGCAAACTGCAGGTCCGAAACAGCATTAAGTGGAGCCCCCACCTCTGCCGTGTCTGTAGGTTTGAACCAGCACTTTTGCGAGTTGATACATTTGTGGCCGTAGTAGAGTTCGATAGGTAGCTTTGCCGCAAGACTGTAGTGTAGTGGGGTGAAGCTAATAAAAAATCTGGTGTCCGGGACCACTGTCATGGCGCAATGCAGCGATGTCTTTACGGATAAGCACCAGAAATGTGCGTAGGCATGATAGCAGCAGTCGTAAAACGCACCAGTACAGCTTAATCGCTGACAACACTTATGATAAGCATCTTCAGATAACTGCTCAGCAGTGCATGTGGCCTAGCGCAGTTGTATGCATACTGCACGCATTTAATAGGGAATAAATGAAACACACCACGCCGCCGTTCATGCTGACTCTTTTTGCGAGACCACGAAGTGTGCCGCACACACGCGTTGCCTTCACGAAGGAAAGCAGCTCGCCATAACCACGCCTGTGTGCTGTCAGGAACAGAGTGGGCATGCCATAATGAACACTTTCACGGCAAACACGTGTGTACGATACAGCAAGCGCCCCGGCAGTGACCTTCATAGGCAACTTGCTGCACACAGGTTGCTGCAGTAGCCTATCACCTTGAGAAATGCTGAGGTGAGATCGCCACAAGTGTCATGCCACGTGCTCTTCACTGGCTGGCATGAGAAAACCCCATGTCCGTCAGCCTTGCTTGTTTTACGCAAAGTTCACAGACCTGCCCAGAATGAGGGACGAGCGAGCAGGCAGCGCATTGGCGCACTTAGGGTAGTCCACTCGTGTTTTGAAGGATGGCGCGGAGTAGCCCATTTATGTTCGGAGGGGTGGAAGGGCGACGGGAGAGGCACGCACAGAAGGCTGTTGATTCTGAGAAGATTGCAGGACGGCTGCTATTGTATCAGTGCGTTGTGAAGGTGTGGCAGCTCGAATTTTTCGCTTTTCTCTTTCTTTTCAAGGATTTCGTGTTCCACTGCCTTTCGGCACAGACACCTAACAGCCAGACTTCATTGTTATAACCGATAATGCGACATGGAGCCATTGTAGTAAGCGGGTTATTGTACCATAGAACACCAACACCAGAATTTCTGCGAAACGAGCTCTTTAATGCTACTGTCGGGTTAAAAGAGAGAGAGAAGCCATCAAAGCCTACATCAAGATAGCCCCACATGGCTTGTGTGTACACTGTGTATATCACTCGGCCAAATCAAAGAGCACTCAGCTTAATCACTGATGACAGAGGGCACTTGTAGGCTGGGGAGAGCATCTTTGCGCCAGGGTGTCTACTGACCTGGTAAACTTGGAATTGTCAGGGAATTTGGATATGTCTGGTAAAGTCAGGGAATTGTCATGGAATTCCTGAAAAACCTGGCCGGGTCATGGACTGCAGAAGAACGGTGATGTGGGCGAGTTGGTGAATGTACATTTTAAAGAGCTTGCAGCCTAAGCACGTGAGGGCTGAAAGAAAAGCGACACATTGAAGTAAAGAAAGCAAAGTAAAATGCACACGAGCACTGCATGGAAACTGACTGATGGCAGTCTGTGCGACCGTCACAAAAACAGTCTTGACGTTCGATCAAAGCTTATAAGGTCACTCGTTTTCCTGCAACTATAGTAAACGGCTGAGCAGAAGCATAAGAGGAAGGACAGTGCATAACTGTTACTTCTGCAGATCACATAGCATATCTCAATTCCCAAGCATGAAGTTACTCGCAACAATAAATTTTTGCTTGTTTGTTATTGGCCATGGCCTCGGCTTGCCTTGAAGGCACTCCGGTTTGGCCTGAAGCACTATGAGCGGAGGCTCGCCGAGCTGGGTCAAGCTCATTCATTCGTGTTGCAACAGCAGACGTCCTCAGTTCTGCACCCAGTTTACACAACTGCCCTGTCTTTTGTCTTTTTTACCAGTCAAGGGCTCATTTCCAGTACAGAGGCAGTCAGTTTTCTAAGCAGGCTTACGGGTCAGGAAATATGCTTAGAATCATCATGGAAAACCTGGATAAGTCAGGGTATTTGGAAAAATTAAATTGATAGACACCCTGATGTGGTTCGGCTACATTTGTGTGTCATTTTTCTGAAAAATTAAATTGTTGATAGTTTACACTCGGCATCGTGTTTTGTTTTTTAGCTCCAGTTCTCTCTTTGTTGTTTTGCGAGACAGTTTTACTATGTCTAACCAACTAGCCCACTACGGAACTTTCCTTAATTCAAGAGACCTAATTAGAGTTATGTAATGAGGATTCCAGGTAGCAGAAGCTTATTCTAATTGCAAGTATGCCAGAAATTTTTACAGAAGCATTTGTATATATATAGGTTACATTAAACTCGAAGGGGATTGAACAACAGGTAGTATGCAACATACAAATTCATCCTACCGTTTGGATGAAATGACGCTCTGACTAGGACTAAATGGACAGACACAGGAAAACATGACACTTGTGTACGAATAATCACTAACTCACCATACTTCCCAATTAACTGAACTTACAACATAATGCCTATTAGCATATGCTTATTGAAATGCAATGTATGTCTATCTGGAGCTTATGTAACCTTGCATGTCTTGGATAATCTCTTGAGATTGTGAAATTAGCTATTTGTTGCAGTAAAGCCATGTTATATGGGTTTGCTTCTTATTCATTTTTAATCAGTGCTCTCTTTGGGAAGGCATGACTTGTTATTTACTTTTGTGTATTGTTAATTGTTACTTTCCGTTTGTCTTTTGTTGGATGTATTGCTGAGTTTCGTTGCAAAGGGTGGTGTATTTTCAAAGGAAAAGGGAAGACTTGTCGATAGCATCTGTGCCGCCTGTCGTGTATCTGTGTTATCTGGCACTGTTGCCCTGATGCCTGAAACGGCTGTACGTAATGTCACTTGTCACATGAGTGTCTTATAGATAGCTATGCGTCTGGCATGAAAAAAGGTTGTTCTCATGCCCGCTATTGGAGTGAGCGTTGAGTTCTTTCTTGCGAATAGTCTGGCTGTGCATGGCATTCTGCAAGGGCCGTAACCTGACAAAGAGTATGAGGGATATTAATGTGGTAGATATTGCACCATATTTTGAATAGAGGTAGTGATACTGGGATTTTATGGTGCTTTGGCCCAGCTGGAGGATTGCTCAAAGAACAACTTAGTGTCAGACCAGACATACATGAATTCCTTGTGCCGTCCAACTGTTCAGTTTTATTTCAGTCAGTCAGTAAAATTTTTATTCAAATTGTGAGTATGAAGCATGGAACTGCCACACGGTCCCTTATGCATTCACCTGAGATGGCTCGAAGGCCATCTTCTTTTTCTTCTCAGTTGATCCTCCCTCCGAAGGCTTTCTGCACCTGACTTGGTTTTGCACTGCCTGTGTGATGGGCCCACATTTGACCTAGCGAAAATGCCAAATGATCACATCATGATGTGATGTCATGGTGACGTCACAAATTTTGGTGATTTGTGGCATATGACGTCATCACGTGATGACGATTTTTACCATCAGTCGTGTTGACGCTGATGGTCAATTTTCACGTTTGAGAGAGTGAAACATCTTTATTACGAATTTCCATTGAGCGAGGAGCACGGGAGGAACTCCTTGTCTGGGGTCCCTAGGACGATTCCGGTGATGTGTCGAGCCTGTTGTATAATGGCTCGGAGGACCTCGGGAGGTCCGTTGCGAAGGGCATCGTCCCACAGCTCTTTTTTGCGTAGCAGGTAGAGGAGAGTTGGCAAGGTAGGGAAGAGGTTTGCGGTGCACTCAATCGTGACATGGGAGATCGACAATTGTGTGGATAGAATTTGAGACATCAAAGGCTTTCCTCATAAAATAGTTATGAAAATGATTAGGTTGCTGGTATACCATCATTCGTTCTGTTACCAAGGCTCAATAAAATTTGTTGTTGGGCATGCCGCCTGGAGACACTATAGCATAACAGGAAAACATATTTAACAGAGGCATAACAGATCTGTGCCTTGCTTGCTTGACAGAAGAATTCAGGGGACACTCGACTAAAGTTGCCCGAACTAAGATAAATATAAAAGGATGGATGGCTGGTGGGGATGCCACTTAACATATGCCAGTTTTGTTCTTACCATTGGAAACCTTCTCTTTCTCACCATATGCAGTTCGGCTCCCCAGGGACACACCACTGCTCAAGTGGGTACCAATGGACACCATACCTGTGCTGACGCAAAATGTTGAGGTGAGGATTTATCATGTGAAGAAAGAAGGAATAACTGTTCAGCTACAGTTAAAATTATTCAAGCAGTGCACCTTTTCAGACATTCTTCTTTCTTATACAGATGACTTTCATTAATGTTTCCATGATTGGACTGTTGGAACTAATCAATTTATCCGGCAGGCAAAATAAATAGAGGCAAACAAATGACTGTTTCATTTGGCTGGTTCTATTGTGTGGGAGTGCAAAGGTTTTGAGACAGTCAGGACTATGTACTGGCCTGAAAAGGTGGCACTGCTTCCATACCAGGTGCTATTGTCACAGAAACCCTTTGAGGGTTTACGCCATACATCTATGTTTAAAACGCACGCCTTTATCATTCGTTTTTCCTGCTTGGCATGTGCTGACACACATCGGGAATACGTGGAACTTTTATTGCGATATGGACAGTCTCGGCTGAATTTTGCCATCGCCGTCGCCGCCGTCATGCACCGTATATGTATAAGTATGTATATATATATATAAAAGCCCCAAAGAAAAATAATTCAGAAAAATGCTTCCGAAGCGCGGAATCGAACCAGGGACCTCTCGCTCCGCAGCGGGTGGCGCTAACCACTACGACACAAAACGCAGATCCTCCACGTAGCTAACGGCGAGCGTTATATACACACCCTTTACCGCTGGACGGACTCAGAGACGGCAGGCGCTTGTAAGCGTTTCTTCATTACCAGCTAGATGGCGCTAGGAGCGCGACGGGCAAATTTAAAAGTCGTCGGCGAGCTCGCTCGCTTCTTCTTATATTTGCGCAGGGAGAACCTTGCCCTTCCGCTGTCTGCTCGCGCGGTTTTCTCGTGGTGAGGGGAAGAGGGATGTTTCACGCTGTCACCGTGATGTCCGCGCTCATGTTACGGAGCGTACGAAAGTCACTCGAGCTCAAGGGACGCCGCTAAACGAACAAACAGAAGATGAGCGCGAATTATCAAGTGTCACAGCTCGACACTTGAAGCCCGCTAGTTTCCTTCGCTGCTTCGGCCGCCTTTGCAACAGGAGCACTGTTCAAACTGAGAGTATCCATTGGCGAGGCTCACTTTGTATAGCATTAGTTTCTTGCTATCACATTCATTGCTTCGCCCTTGCGGCGAAACTGTGACTTTTTTCATGCGCCGATGTCTCTCCGTTGTTTTCTCTTTCTAAAAATTTTTTTTTTTTTTCCATAGCGGCGCGCCGGCTTTCGCTTGCATATCTGAGCGCGCGCGGTGCTGCTGGTTTCACATTCGCCATTCGAGTGGTTATCGCTAGGGGTGTGCGAATATTCGAAATTTCGAATATTTTGTGAATAGTGTTTGCTATTCGATTCGATTCGCACTGAAATTTTACTATTCGAACTATTTGAACTTCCCAAAAACAAATACAGTCAACGTCAGATTGAAAGTGACCCCTTCAGATTTTCGATATGCTTCACCTCATTACACTCTCGTATTGCGGCAAAGCTGCCTTTCAAGCTCCGTTACGGTCGAACTTAGCCAAGACACAGTCAACGTCCGATTGGAAGTTGTCCCTAGATGTTCAATATGCTTCACCTCATCACAACCCCGTATTGCAGCAAAGCTGCCTTTCAAGCTCTGCTACGGTCGCAAATGTATTAACTCAAGAAAACACTGGTTCCAACATGGAGATGAAAGATGTGGCAGAGGTGGGGGCTCAATTAATGCTGTTTTGGATCTGAAATTTGGGCAGGAAGTCCGAAAAATTGGACGCCGAAGCTTTTTAGCATCCAAAATTTCAGATATTCTTATATATCGACGTCTACGAGGCAGATTTGGAACTCCGGACTTGAAGGGAGCACACCCTTGTCCACCACATCATTTGGGCTTCCACAGAAGTTGAAAGAGGAGGAGAGGTTGAGGAAATGGCATCTTTGCCTATCACGTGTAAAGTGTTGTCGGCAACACTTTGGTTGCACCAAATCATGCACATAAATACAATTCGGCCTCTACATTGCCTCATTCTTGATAAGACAACTATGAAACACCACCCTGTCAGTGCTTTATCAAACTAGCGAAAAGAAACACTTTCATGTTGCTATCTCATGAGAACATACTTAGGGATTCTCTGCAACTTTTTTCTGTAATTTCACTTCAAAGTATTCGAAAAATGTTTGATAAATATTCGAAAATTATTCGATTCGATTCGCATTCAGTCTTTATTATTCGAATTCGCTTCGCACTCAAAATATTGCTATTCGCACAGCTCTAGTTATCGCTTCTCACGCTCGCAAAGTTGAAGGCTATCTGGTTTCTAATCTCTCAAAGCGTGACCGTTCGTTACTTTCTGATTTATTGCTCCTTGGCGTGCGATTGCATCTGTCTCCATGTGGCACTAAATTACACAAACGACGCCGCCATGACTGCGTTTTCTGTTTTGGGGTCTCGGAAAAACTAACTCCGCCTCGTTGATGATAAGACAAAGGATTATTATAGCTTTTTCACTCGTTTTGCTTTCCGGACGGGCGCACAACCATACAGTTTTCTTCCGTGCACTCACTCACGCAGTTCGCATAACGCTATGGAAGCACACGTCGTTGCTCTGCTGCTAGTGAGTCGAGCGGCGATTCTTCTGATGTGGACTATTCCCCAAGTGCCGAATCAGAATCTGATTCGTTGGATGTCAGTTCACCAGATGAGGATTTACTTACGAGTTCAGATTCGGATGATCATAAAGGAGCGGCATCTCGACTGTCACATGCTAAAAAGTTTTTAGTGTTAGAGCAAGAACATTTTTTACCGGAAAAGTACTCTGGTGTGCTTATTTTTGTATATCTGTGAGCTATGTTTAATACAACGCATTTATAAAATATCGTGCACGTGTTTTTTTAAGGATTTTGCTTGATGTTACTCACGAATAAACCATGTGCATGTAACAACAAAAATAATTTTTTTGTCGCTTAACGGTCATGCAAAAAATATTTTAGACAATTTGTTTCCTAGATAGAATCGTCTGAAGAATTTAATTGAGCAATAAAAAATACACATTTTTGGAGTGCATCTTGCGAAAAAATTCAACCTTCAAAGGGTTAACTCATCATGGAGCTTCTCATCCAGAGCTTTCATTTAGAACTGAGGATGAAACAGTGTGACTAAAACAAAAATATCATAAAAGAAATGTTGAGTGCCAGCTCACAGCGTATTAAAAAAGAAAATAATTCTTTGTCACTTCCGCAGATGCAGTTTTGATTCCACCGATATGCACAGGCAATTCTTTTGGTAAAAAGTGCACATTAAATTTGTGCGAATACAATGAATATTGCGGATGCCATTTTCACTTAGCTGCATTTGCCATGTCAGTTTTTTTTCTGTGCCCACCAAGATTGATGCTGCGGGCTCACCATTGTGGTCAGGCATGCTGTCCAGTCGAGATTTGGTGACATTCAGTTTCACAATCAAAATGATGATTGTTTTAGCCCATTTGGACATGAGCATTTTGAGTCATTATGAAAACCCTTTGATTTTCCTGCTTTTCTGGCTGACAGGTGGATCGCAGTGGCTCATATTGTAATGTGTCAGGAATTTTGAAGTTTTCCACACATTATCGACTATGCGGAGGCATCAACAAGCCAAAGGTCATCGCCTGTGTCAGTCAAGATGGCTGCGAGTACAAGCAGCTTGTCAAGGTGGGATACATTATTGCACATCATTTTGTAAGCTGTTTGTACAGGATTATTTTTACATTACACCTTCTTCAAATGGAGTGTGTACATAGTGTAATTTCTAACGTATCACATTTAAAAGTGTTTCCAGATTCAGCCACAAGTATCATTTGTCAACTTTTGTAATTGCTCATTTTTGTCTCGATGATTGTAGGCGTTCGATGATAGTACGCAAGGACGCATCTCTGCGTTGTTCGTCGCCGATGTTTGTTAGTAAAGAAAGGGAAAAGACGCAAGCGTCGGCGTCGGTGTCAGGGACGCTGCTCGATTCATCGACCGGGTAGCGGGACAGGCAGTCTGCGTCCTGGTGTAGGCGGCCCGACTTGTACGTCACTGTGTAGGTATATTCTTGGAGTCGCAGAGCCCAGCGACCAAGCCGGCCCGTAGGATCCTTTAGTGAGGAAAGCCAACAGAGCGCATGATGGTCCGTTATTACAGAGAAATGCGTGCCATATAAATATGGACGGAACTTCAAGACTGCCCAGACAAGAGCAAGGCATTCACGCTCTGTAATAGAATAGTTGCGCTCGGCAGCTGTAAGGAGGCGGCTGGCGTAGGCGATAACGCGGTTGCGTCCCTGTTGTCGTTGGGCTAGGACGGCTCCGATCTCGTGACCACTAGCATCGGTTCGGACCTCAGTCGGAGCGGATGGATCAAAGTGGGCCAATATAGGTGGCGTTGTCAAAAGTGTGACGAGGCGAGAAAAAGCGGCGGTTTGAGCGGGACCCCACGTAAAAGGCACGTCTTTCTTCAGAAGTTCAGTGAGTGGTCGAGCGATTGTTGCAAAATCTTCCACGAACCTTCTGAAGTAGGAACAGAGTCCCACAAAACTCCGGACGTCCTTCGCTGATTGGGGTACAGGAAAACTCGTGACTGCACGAATTTTCTCTGGGTCCGGCTGCACACCTGAAGCATCGACGAGGTGGCCCAAGACGGTAATCTGCCGGCGGCCGAAGTGGCACTTCGAGGAGTTCAATTGGAGGCCAGCTCTGCGGAAGACGTCTAGAATAGCTGCCAAACGCCGAAGGTGGGTCTTAAATGTAGGCGAATATACAAGGACATCGTCGAGGTAACAAAGGCAGGTTGTCCATTTGAATCCTTGTAGCAGAGAGTCCATCATACGCTCGAACGTGGCTGGGGCGTTGCACAGACCGAACGGCATAACCTTGAAGTGGTATAGGCCATCCGGAGTTACAAACGCAGTCTTTTCTTGGTCTTTCTCATCCATAGCAATCTGCCAGTAGCCAGAGCGTAGGTCTATTGAAGAAAAGTAGCGCGCGCCGTGTAGGCAGTCAAGAGCATCGTCAATTCGAGGTAAAGGGTAAACGTCCTTTTTCGTAATTCGATTCAGATGGCGGTAATCAACGCAGAAGCGCCACGTGTCGTCTTTCTTTTTAACGAGCACGACGGTGACGCCCAAGGGCTCGATGAGGGTTCAATAATGCCTCTGGCTAGCATCTTGTTCACTTCTTGTTGAATGACCGTGCGTTCGGCGGCAGACACCCGATATGGTCTGCGGTGAATGGGAAGAGAATCATTGGTGTTGATGCGGTGCTTTACAAGAGAAGTCTGGCCTAGTGGTCGATTATCGACGTCGAAGATGTCGCGGTAAGAAGCCAAAAGGCGGGTTAGAGCGGCTGACTGCTCAGGTTCGAGGTCCGGGGCGATCATGTGACGCAATGCCATGTCGAGGTCTGTGGTATCCGGCGGCCGACAAGGAACATCTGAGCACACGTCGGCAGCGAAAATGGTAACGTGGTCATCTGATAAGGATCGGAGCGTGGCGACTGAGATGCCTTGGGGTAGCACTTGCTTCGTGAAGCCGAAATTTACAACAGGGAGATGTATCCGGTTAGCGGCTAAGGTGACAACGCAGTGTGGTACAGTGATGTCGCGCGCCAGAAGGACATCAGCAATAGGCGTGACGACGTAGTCCCCGTCAAGCACCGTTGAAGACGTTGCCAATTCGACGAATGTTAGGGCTTTAGGCGGCATGCGGATAAATTCTGTGGTACAGAGGCTGTTCTGGAGTTTGGGGCTAGGATCTGGCAGAAGAGGAAGTTCCAAGCAAAGAGTACCGGCAGAACAGTCGATCAGGGCAGAATGTGTCGAGAGGAAGTCCATCCCCAAGATGAGGTCGTGAGGGCAACTGCTGAGCACGGTAAAGAGGACGGGAACGTGGCGGCCGGCAATGCTTATTCGAGCGGTACACATGCCCGTGACGGCAACAGTTCCGCCATCGGCGACGCGTACGGCTTTAGTTGTAGCAGGCGTCAGTACTTTCTTAAGTCGACGGCAGAGATGCGCGCTGATGATGGACACCTGAGCTCCAGTATCAATTAACGCCGTCATAGAAATACCGTCCACTTGAAGATCAATTAAGTTCGTGTTCGTAGTGAGCGTCAACGGAGGATTTGGTTCAGAGGACAATGATGCAGCACTACCTCCAGGAGCTGCACGACCTAGTTTTCCGTCCGGCACGAGACGTAGTTGGGCGGCGAGGTATAGCGGCGTGGTTGAGGCGACGGGGAACGACGGCGTTGGGGCGACGGGGACCGAGCAGTAGGGCGGCCGTTGGGTGCGTCAGAGGCAGCGTAGGTACGGCTGGGAGAATACTGGCGAGGTGTAGCGTATGGGCGAGTAGGCGACGAGAATTGGCCCCAATAAGGCGGCGTCCAGGTGGTGCGGCAGTGACGGGAGACATGACCCACCCGGTGGCAGCGGAAGCAGATGGGTTTGTCGTCGGGAGTTCTCCATTCCGATGGGTTGCGGGATCTCGGAGGAAAATAGGAGTCATTGCGGGGTGCACTCGTGGGCGTCGGTCGGTATTCGGGTCGAGAGACGGAGCAGGCGACAGGGAAACCGAGATTGGCAATTTCTTGCCGCACGACGGCCTGAATAACAGAGACCGTGGGGGGTGCTTGGACAGCGGCTTGGTCGAAGGGAGGTGTGTGGAAGGGCGCTGGACTTGCCGCTTCAAGCTCCCGTCGAACGATGCGGGTCACATTCTCCTCAAAGGGTGGGATGGCGCCGAGATCAGAGCACGTTGACGTGACAGCCGTGTTCGGTAGCTGAGCGAATTGAGGCACTACGCGGCGGCTTTTGGCCCTTTCGAAGCGGCGGCATTCCTTAATGATGAGGTCGATGGTCGAGACATTTGTGTAGACGAGCAAATTGAAAGCGTCGTCCGCGATGCCTTTGAGTACGTGGCCCACCTTGTCAACCTCGGACATTTGCTCGTCCACTTTTCGGCACAGCGCGAGTACATCCTGAATATACGAGACGTACGACTCGGTCGATGACTGGACACGGGTTGCAAGTTCTTTTCGTGCTGCCACTTGGCGACCGGACGGGTCTCCAAAGATGTCGCGCAGTCGCTCCTTGAAAATGTCCCAGCTGGTGAGCTCGGTCTCATGAGTCTCGAACCAGACACGCGGGGTGCCTCCCAAGTAGAAGATTACGTTGGCAAGCATCATGGTGGGGTCCCATCGGTGAGTTTGGCTAACACGCTCGTACATGCTGAGCCAGTAGTCAACGTCAAGGCCAGCTTGGGCGGAAAATGTACCGGGGTCGCGGGAGTGGGACACCGTAAGGTACGTTGTGGTTGACGCCGCATCTGTAGACGGAGACGGGCTGTTGGCAGTGGTAGCCATGGCCGGATACTGGACGGTGAGGCCGCTGCGAAGCTTTGTGGTGAGGACGGGGAACGCTCCACCTCCACCAAATATGTTACGTGAATGACGACTCGGTAGACTAGACCGTAGACTATTTACACGATATATTTTCAGTAGCAGTTGCAGCGCTGGCCGGTTCAGCTCAGAGCCCGAGCGGAGAGAGATCTTCCTTCTCCTCGTCCGGCGCACATGCGCAATGGTTCAAGGGGCTGGCAATATGCATGTAGCAATAGCATTAAACAGGAAGATTGAAGTACAGCCAGTGTGGAATGGCATGTGTGGTGCCAAATATACTGCTAGTATGAGTTTCACCAAATTGCCATTTTCTGCAAGTACTGACTGCTGAAAAAAGTGTTTTTGCCCCAGTACGCAACTGCTGTGGTAGAGACTCTTTTCAACTGGTTTAGCCAGAGTTTGGCACTTTAGTCTACCTGTCTGCAATCCATAGTTTCCGTTTTAGTCGGGGGTTCTGTGGCAGGGCTCTGAGATGAAATGCGGAGCCACTCTTAACTCAGTACTCCTGGTGGGATTATTAACAGCAAAGCTGTTTGAGCTGGACGTTATTTGTGTGGCCTATTGGAAAACTATCATCATCAACAGGTATGTGCTGCAGAAGTTCGGCAAATCCCACGACTCACCACTGGTTCACTAAGAGAGAGAGAGAAAGCTATAGAAAGAGAGAGAGAAAATTGGAGAAGTAACGGGAATAAAGATATAAAAAGGTAGAAAGACACAGAAAGATATAGAAAGAGAAACACGGAGAGAGATAGAAGCTGAGAGAAAAATAGATAGAAAAATAGAAAGATCAAGAGAGAAATAAAGAGAAAGAAAAAAAGCAGAGAGAAGGAAAGGGAAAAAAGAGAAATAAAGATAAAAAGAGCGAGAAAGAGAAGAAAGAAAGAAAGAAATAATGAGAAACAAAGAAGGCCACCCAGCTGCGCTCTTCCTTCAAGCTTGGCACAACTAGTGCAAAGCTGCCGTTATAGGGAACGGAAAAAGCAGCGGTGGCTGCGAGAAGAGCCCGAAGCGATGGAAGCCCGATGCCAACGGCGACATGCCCGTAGATCTATGAGAGGTGCGAACGCTTGGTTCTGGAGTTTGGACATCCTTGTCGAAACTAACCTAGCTAAGGCCTAGCAACAACATAGAAGCAACCAGATTAGACTTCAGAATCGTCCAGTTTCGCTGTTTCAAGCCTTGCACGACTTAGTGCAAGCGTCGCCATTTTTCATTTTCTTTCATCTACTTCTTCACACCTCCTGTTTCTATTTTCCTTTGGCATGCATGTCTTTTTTTCTTCCTTGTGCTAGGCGCTTTGTCGTAGTGCCTCTACTGCAAGCTCATAAACATTCACTTCTGCCTTAGAACCCTACCACAGAACAAACCCTTCAATAAACTAGAGCCAGTCAAAGCCAATAGTCCCTGACGTATTGACATGTATGCTTACGTTTTGTTTTCAGTGCGACTGCGTTGAACCGACTCAAACTGTCAGAAACTTTTTACAAGAACTGTGCAAAAACAGGACAAAAAAAAAGAATCACACCATACAAGCACTGGCCTTTTATCACTCAGTACAAGCTGTGCCTGTTAGTATGAGACATTCTCAGGGCTTTTCGATTGTTCTGGTCAGATTACGTACACGGTGCGAACAGTGTACATTTGGAATGCACATGAGCACAAGCAAATGTGGTGGAATGTGTTATGTTCGCATGCTACAACCGCTATGCATGCTGTGGCTGTAGTTTTATGATGTTGGCCACATTGCTTTATTCTGCCTATGACGTCACCAAATGGAATAAGCAGCAGCCAGAGCAAGTGGCTGCGGTCTTTTGGTTGAGTCGAACTGCGTGTGCATGTGTTGTCACTCTGTGATATAATGTAATGTACAGTGGCTTACGCATAATGGCAAAAGCGTTTAATCAGCAAATCAGATCTTTGATGGCCAACGACTGTACCAAGCACAATCATTGCACTATGAGTGTTCTTTTCTTTGCTAGGCTCAAGTTCTCAGGCACAGCGCCATCTGCAAGTTTTGATGCACTGCCAGCATGTTGGCATGCTGGTAGAGAGCAGCAACAAATGCAAGGGGGAAAGTTCTGCACCAATTGCGCCAAGCTGCAACCAAAAAGGGTACTTTGGTGCAATTAAGCCGAAAGCCTTATTGGAGGGAAACAGCGCGAAAGACAAAAGACCAGGCAGAGAAGGACACAAACAACAGTGCCTGGTCCTTCGTCTTTCGCGCTGTTTCTCTCCAATATGTCGTACCAACTCGCCCAAGCAACCACTTTAGAAAGCCTTATATGCCTCACTGAACACAAAATTTGACCGTCGGCGTCTCGCGTCCTGCAGTGTCGGGGACAAGTGGCACAAAAATTCTGGCGCGACGTCATGTGACATAACGCCACATAATCCCGTCGTAGCGCCCTCCTTTTGGTGGCGAACAAAACCGGGGAGTGCACGACCTCAAGAGAAGAAAATAAAAATGGCGCTTCGCAGTGGCACGTGAAGCCACGGCTCGTGTTCCATGCTGGCGTCGATTCTGGTTCAGCCGTCTCGTTCCTTCGCTCCTATGGCATAAGCCTACACCGTCATCACGTGACATCGTTGCTTGGTCAAAGGTGGGCTGATCACGGAGGCAGTGCAAAACCAGGTGTGGTGCCTCCGATCCTGGAGGCAGTGCGAAACTACGCTAGGTGCACAAAGCTTTCGGAGGGTGGCGGGGCATGATAAGTACACCCAGGAAGCCTACATGACCATGTAGGCTCCCTAATACATCGACTGAGAAGAAAAAGAAGATGGCTTTCGCCTTCGAGTCATCTTGGGTGAATGCACAAGGGACCCTGTGTTCTCTAAATTCAGACGATCATAGTTTCTGCCCAGACAGCACTGGGTGAATGCGTGCCGATGGTTTACGCACCTCATACCGATTAATAATGAAAGAGGGGGTTTAGTGAAAACAAATGCGCCGTCCACCATCGAAGCTCGTTGTTCATAACGAGTGCCTCCAGCCTTTGACAAGCCAAAGCCTGCTTGAACGGCTATGGCGACGTCACCAAGGTGCCCTTCTCAAGAGAGTGGCGGAAGTGCAGCGCGAGGTATCACAGGACGGACGTACTAATAACGCTTAGGCAATGAACGATCAGTGCCCCAGAAATGCAAACATGAAAAGGAGCGACCGACTGGGAGTTCCGAGAGAAGGAGGATGATGGATGAGAAACCAGGCCTGCAGAGCAGTCTTTCTTCACTAAAGGCCCTGCTTAGCACTGCACAACTATAATTACAACGGGAGTGGCAGCAAAAGCCATAGACAAGCTTGAGAAGAAGAACATTCTGCTTGGTGACACGAACTCTAAGCTGAGAGGTGTGCTAGACTGAATCAAAGAAACCGATTTGCTTCTGCAGTCGGTGAAGAACTGAAATTTAGTGTTGTTAATAGCATGAGTTTAGGCTGTTTTGAAGACTTTAGTTGCACCAGTAATGCGACCAAAGGTTTTCGCATCTGATGTCCGAAGCAGCTCATCACTTCAGGACTCTTATCTTGTCTTGAACTTCTGTCTTGTTTTGTTTTTGCTGTGTATTTTATGCCTCATATGCTCAATACATAATTATTATTGCTATTGTGTGGTGCTTTCATCCTGATCGTTAATAGAACTTGTACTACCGTTACAGTTTCCTACAGTTGCCGATTGATCGGAGTTCTTTTTTAAGTTGCTTGGAAAGGGCACAGAATTTTCCACA